>NC_085072.1:5982759-6315428 GCF_963662255.1 Cinclus cinclus
GGCTGAGATCGCCCGGCTGCAGATGGAGCTGATGGAGTACAAGGCAGTGAGTGCTCCCATGTCCTGCTCTGACCCTGGCCAGCAAGGGAACCACGTGCAGCCAGTTGTTCACTGCCCCCCAGTGGGATGGGGAAGAGAATTGGAAGAGTAACAGTGAGAAAACTCTTTGGTTTAGGTACTGTTTAAGGAGTAAAGCAAACCAAGGAACTCATTTCCCACGTCCCATCACAGGGAGGTGTTCAGCTATCCCCAGCCCAGCAGGACTCCCTCAGGTGTAACAGTGACTTGGGACAACACTCCAGACATCCCCTGTTCCTTCTTCCTTCCCCCAGCTTTATATGCTGAGCATGACATCATGTGGTTTGGGATATCCCTGTGGTGATTGTGGCCAGCTGTCCCCCCCAGCTCCTTATGCACTCTTGGCCCAATGCTGGTGGTGCTTGGTGCTGTGCAAGCCCTGCTCAGCAGGAGCTGAATCATCCCTGTGGGATCAGTGCTTTTTTCAGCACAGATCCCAAACACAGCCCCACAAAAGCTGCTGTGAGGAAAATGAACTCCACCTAAAGGCAAACCCAGCTGATGGAGTGACCCTCAGGTGAGGAGGCAGAGACAGATGCAGAAAGTCCCTTCCTTGCATTTGAATTGGGGCAGGGTTAGTGGGACAGACCCTCCTGTCCCCTACCCCTGTGGATAGGGGTAACTGCTAGGAGGAGTCAGGAGGCTTAAGAAACAGGGTTTCAGCTCCTGCCTGTCAAGGCAGGACTTTGGCCAGGTTTTAGGGGTGGTAAGGCAGGGAAAAAGCCCTGAAGCATCACTTGCCCTCTGCACGTTCAGCTTTCCTGGTCCCCGGCTTTGTCCCAGCTCTCAAGTTGCCCCCGGGAGTGCAGTGGTGGATCTCTGTGTCCCAGCTTGCCCTGCACTCAGGGGGTTCCCTCGTGTGCCCACAGGGCAAGCGGGTGATCGGGGAGGATGGTGCAGAGGGCTACAGTGACCTGTTCCGTGAAAACACCATGCTGCAGAAGGAGAACAGCGCCCTGCGCATGAGGGTGAAGGCCATGCAGGAGGCCATCGATGCCATCAACAGCAGGGTCACCTACCTCATGAGCCAGGAGGCCAACCTGATGCTGGCCAAAGCAGGTGAGGCTGGGCTGCTACGTGGCATGGTGGGCCAGCCCAGGCAGCATCTGGGATGGGGGCTGTGCTACAGCCAGTGTCTGCCTCTCCTCCACCTGTGCCTCTGTGCTGCAGGTGATGGTAATGAAGCCATTGGCACCCTCATCCAGAACTACATCCGGGAAATTGAGGAGCTGAGGTGAGTGGGCACACAGCTGGGGAATCACTGGGGTCTCAGGGCCAGGGCCTGAGGCTGGATGGCTCACACAGCTCAGTGCTTCCAGCGTTGTTGGGGTGAACTGTACGCCTTGTGGAATGCCAGCTGGTGGCACTGCTGCTGCACAGGCTTGAAGGAGGTCCAGCCTTGGTGCCAGGCAGTTCTTTGGTGATTGTAGTCCTTGGTGTGGGCATTGATGGAGGGGGAGGTTCTGTTTGAAGTGCCTGGGACCTGCCAGGGACGGCTGCCTCCCAAAGGTGGGTCCATCCCAGTCTTTTACTGGACCCTGGTACCCTCTCTGGCAGCATTGTGGCTTTCTGACCCATCATTAGTGGGAATGGTTTAGTAGTGACTCTGTCCCTGGCTCACGCCATCCGAGCGTATCGTGCTCAGTCTGTAGAAGACTCTGGGGAGACCTTAGAGCCCCTTCCACTGCCTAAATGAGGCTTACAATAAAGAGGGAGAGTGCTGGATTTTTTTTATTTTTTATTTTTTTTTTTTTACAAAAACATCTGGACAGTAGTGATAGGACAAGGGACAATGGCTTTAAACTGAAAGTGGAGACATTTAGATTAGAAGTAAGGAAGAAATTCTTCCCTGTGATTGTGGTGAGGCAGTGGCATAATTTGCCCAAAGCAGCTGTGGTTATCCCATATCTGCATGTGTATGGAACTTGGAGCAACCTGGTCTAGTGGAAGGTGTCCCTGCCCATGGCAGGAATGTGGAATGAGATGAGGTTTAAGGTCTCTTCCAGCCCAAACTATTCTGTGATTCTAAACCCTGTTGGGCCAGTGAGATGGCTCCTGTTGGACTGTGCTGTGTTTCCACTCCCTAGGACGAAGCTCCTGGAGAGCGAGTCCATGAACGAGTCCCTGCGGCGCAGCCTCTCGCGCGCCTCTGCCCGGCCCCCCTTCTCCGTGGGCTCCTCACCAGGCACTGGCCTGGCTGCTCTGTGCAGCCCTGCAGCTCCCATGGACACTGAGGCCTCTGACGTGCTCCGGCGGGCCAAGCAGGACCTGGAGCGCCTCAAGAAGAAAGAGCGACGGCAGCAGAGGAAGAGGTGAAGGGAGCTGGGCAGGGGAGCTGTGTGCCCTCTGTGCTGTGGGTTTTGGTATCCTGCTCCCCCCCGGCTTCCCCTCCCAGCCCTGCCCTGTTCTGTTCACCCATCGTGTCATTCCAGAGGCTGTTTTCCCCCAAAGCAGGAGGGAGGGTGTGCCCAGCAGGACCTGTTTGTGGCCCCTCTCATGCTGGGACTCACCAGCCCCTCTCTGCTCCCCCCAGCCCAGAGAAGGAGGCGTTTAAGAAGCGGCAGAAACTGCAGCAGGACAATGGGGAAGAGACGGATGAGAACGAGGTGGAAGAGGTGAGTCTGGGTGTGGAGCACTGGAATTGCTACTCGTGGACGGACCAAGCTCAGCCTGGCCCTGAAGCAGTCTGGAAGGGTCATTTTGCTGAGGACTCCATGCTGGAATCTCCCTAGTCAGCCTGGCTGTAGAATGAGGAGCCCACATTTTTGGGGGCTTGGTTTCAATCAGCATAGATGAAGAGGGGTTGAGCTGCTGAGCTGGGAAGGGATGGATGCAAGAATGGATGGGTCAAATTGCTGTTCTTCTCAACAGGATGTGCTGGGGGTCCAGAAATGGTACTGCAGACCCTGGCCATCCTGTGTGAGAGGCTGAGTCCCACTTGGGGGTCTGTGGCCCATTGCTGTAGGGTGAACTCAGGTTTGGAGGAGGGAGAAGCTGTGGGGAAAAGGACAGACCTTCTGTCTCCAGCTGGCTGAGATTAGGCACTCATCTCTTAGGAGGAGGAAGAACAGGATGAGAGTGGCTGTGAGGAAGAGGATGGGCGTGAGGACGAAGATGAGGACTCGGGCAGTGAAGAGAGCCTGGTGGATTCAGACTCGGATGCAGAGGAAAAGGGTAAAGTGGAAATCTGTGTTCAGCCATGGGCATGGAGGGGCACTTGCTGGTAACTCTGCCAATGAGCTCTGCTCTTGGGGACGCAGAGTTCATCAGAACACCCCAACCATGTCTGCTCTGTGGGACTTTGAAGAGCCCCAGGGTTGCTGCAGTGCTCTTTGGGGTGCTGCTGCTCCCCATCAGTGTGCATCCTCTGCCCTCTCCACGTGCTGTGACTCAGTGGGGCCGTGGAAGTGATGCTCCCCATGGCTCCTAGCCTGACTTTCTCCTCTGCTTCCAGCTGTGAATTTCCAGGCCGACCTGGCAGATCTGACCTGTGAGATTGAGATCAAGCAGAAGCTGATTGATGAGCTGGAGAACAGCCAGCGGCGTTTGCAGACCCTTAAGCACCAGTATGAGGAGAAGCTGATCCTACTGCAGAACAAGATTCGGGACACGCAGCTGGAGCGGGACCGGGTCCTGCAAAACCTCAGTGAGAACTGCCTGACCCATGGGATCCCATTCTCACAGGCTCAGACCCCAGTTCCAGCTCAAGCCCAGCTAACTCTAAGTCAAAGCATCTACCTCTTTCTCTGGTTGAGCTTTGTCATTCCCCCTGCCTCTACTTCAATCCCTGGTACCCCCAAGACTCTGCTTGTCTTGCCGTGGGAGCAGCATCAGTCAGCTGCACAGCTCTGGACCCTGCTGGTGCTGGAGAAGGATGGCGAGGCAAAGCCTCTTCCAGCCTTGAGCACCACTTCATGAAGCTGTGGGGACTCCTGGGGAACTGAGGGGCAAAAGATCCAGTGGTGTGGCTGATCTCCACACTTAAATAGGGCAGGGTTACCCATATATGTGGCTGTGGATCTCAGTCTGCAGCTCTGCTCTGGCCAGCCACTGTATCCACTCTGTGCTGGACTCTTCCAGCAGGTATTTCCAGACAGACCCCAGTTCACGGTGGGGTGAGAGGGCTCTGATGGGATGGGGAGGGACACGGTGCCTCCAGGCAGGGTGTGTGGGTGCAGGAGGATCCCAGGGTGCATGGCCATTTCGAGCTCTCTCCCCACCCGCCAGGCACCATGGAGTGCTACACAGAGGAGAAAGCAAACAAGATCAAAGCAGACTATGAGAAGCGGCTGAAGGAGATGAACCGGGACCTGCAGAAGCTGCAGGCAGCCCAGAAGGAGCACGCTCGCCTGCTCAAGAACCAGTCCCGCTACGAGCGGGAGCTGCGCAAGCTGCAGGCAGAAGTGGCTGAGATGAAGAAGGCGAAGGTACCTGGATGTGCCAGGGCAGGGAGGAATCCTGGCACTGAAGCAATGTTTTCCACTCTGGTGGCGAGTGCAGGGCATCTGTGTGCTGGGGGGTGGGTGCCCTGGGCAGTGGCACACGAGGGTCCCTCCTTGCAGGTGGCGCTGATGAAGCAGATGCGGGAGGAGCAGCAGCGGCGGCGGCTGGTGGAGACCAAGAGGAACCGGGAGATTGCACAGCTCAAGAAGGAGCAGCGCCGGCAGGAGGTGAGAGCCTGGCATGCGACGTGCTGCCAGTGGCTGGGAGCTGCTGTTTGTCCTGCTCTGGTACTGCAGGTGCTCACAGGTATCTCGAGTTGGTGAAGCCTCGCTGGAGCCCACACAGTCCTAGCAGAGCACAGCTGGATGAATGACTCCCAAAGGCTTCCCACAGCTCCTGCTGTAGTTGAGGAGGATGCTGTGGGAGGGGAGAACATGCAACCAGATCCAGCTCAAGGCTGGGAACCTGCTCGTTGTTAGAATCAGGAGTGAGATTGTGCCAAAAGGAGCACTGGGACTGCAACCACCACTGGGCTGTCTGGGCTGGTCCTCAGGGGTGTCTTTTTCTTTCTCACTCATGTAGTTCCAGATCAGGGCTCTGGAATCTCAGAAGCGACAGCAGGAAATAGTGCTGCGGAGGAAAACCCAGGAGGTGAGGAAAGGGGGTTTCCTCCACATAGCCTCCAGCTCCTATGGAGATCTGACCTTAGTGCTTGGCTCAGAGAGATCCCATCCTTCAGACAGGGCTGGCTTTGGGAATGGGGTTCCCAAAAGGAAGGGTGGGGGTTTATGGCTCAGGAACTGGGTGGGAAGTGGTTGTAGGCAGCAGCAGAGTTCCCCATCCTGAGCAGCAGGGCCTGGTGGCAGGGGTGGGCTATGAGGGAGGAGAGGGAACTCCATGAGGCACAAATGTCCCCGGGCTTTGGGTCTATGAAGCTCCTGCTCTCAGACCTCTGGGCACCTGGGGGTGATGCCGATGGGTTTAGGCTGGGTGGGGCTGCCCAGCTGACACCCTCTCTTCTGCCCTTCCTCTGGGCAGGTGTCAGCACTGCGCCGTCTGGCCAAGCCCATGTCAGACCGGGTGGCAGGCAGGATGAGCCAGAAGCCGGCCATGCTGGACTCGGGCGCAGAGGTCTCTGCCAGCACCACCTCCTCCGAGCCCGAGTCTGGCGCTCGCTCTGTATCCAGCATTGTGCGCCAGTGGAACAGGAAAATCAACAACTTTCTGGGAGACCCCTCGTCCTCCATTAATGGGGCTCGGCCTGCCAGGTCAGGGCAGGGGCTGGGTGCTAGAGGTGGGACATCCCAGGGACCCCCATGCCTGGCTTTTGGCTGGTGGCAGAGGTTGAAGGGTGGCTTCTTAGTATCCACTTGACCCATATTGAATCAGTGACCCTGTGATAAGCTGTGCTGACAGAGTGTGACTGTCACCTGGGCTTGAGCCCAAAGCTGGCCTTCCATGAGGTTTGAATGCCTGCTGGACTCATCTCTTGTTCCACTTTGCTAGGAGGAAATTGAAAAGTTGGGCAATGTGGAAACAACACAGATGCGCCCTCTGTTTCCAGCCAGCAACATCCCAAACATCTTCCTGGGGCAAGGCTAGTTCTCCAGCACAGTGTGGCCATCTGCCCATATGCCTCTTCTTCCCTCTGGCTGTAGGAAGAAGTTCCCCAAGAAGGGGACGAGCCAGACCTTCAGCAAAGCTGCCCGCCTCAAGTGGCAGTCACTGGAGCGGCGCATCTTTGACATTGTCATGCAGAGAATGACCATCGTCAACCTAGAGGCAGACATGGAGAGGCTCATCAAGGTGGCTGTGGCTCTGGGGACAGAGAGGGCTGGGTGGTGGGTGCAGGACAGGGAGATGGCCATGTGGAGAGTGTTAATACCCCTTCCTTTTTCCCCCAGAAACGTGAGGAGCTGTCACTGCTGCAGGAGGCATTGCTGAGCAAGCGAGCAAAGCTGCAGGAAGAGAGCCCCAAGGAGCAGAAGGGTCTGCAAGAGCTGAACGAGGAGATTGAGGTGCTGGGGGCCAACATTGACTATATCAATGACAGCATTTCAGACTGCCAGGCCACCATCATGCAGATTGAGGAGACCAAGGTGAGCAGTAGGACTGGGTCTGGCTGGCAGGGAGAATGTGAGAGCATCCCTCTGTGGAAGGAGCATCCTTGGGCACAGCCAGCTGGGCCTGGGCTCTGGTCAGAGGACCCACAGTCCTCTGAGCTGTCACTCTTGGTGAGGCTTCACCCACACAATCACTTCTCATTAGGTGATTAATTACAGAGGGGAGCTCTTGCATGTCCATGGAGAGGCTGCTGGTGTTTCCTGCCCTGGAACTGTAGGGAAGCTGTGGCCCCCATTTGCACATGGGGCTGGTGGTGACTTGTCCCCATGGTTGCGTAGTGTGCTGGAAACATCCCATGAGGACTGGGTTTTCCTAGCAGAAACTGTTGAGGTTTTGTGTCCAGTTGTGATACTGGGCTTGCCACTGGGCAGCTCCCAACTCCCCTCAATGCCTGCAGTCTGAATTGGAGTCTGTGTGCTGTCCCTGGCTTGTCCCCAGCTGTCACCTTGATTAGCAGGGTAGAAGGGCTGCTGTTAATCACACTAGGCTTTGGGCTGTGGGTTTGGGTGAGGCTGGTGGCTGTTGAGTTTTGTGTTGGAACCAGAATTTCTGTAGCAGTGCATGAGCCCTTCAGTGCTGGACAGTTCTATGGCCGGATCTCCCCAGTAGCCACTGGGCAGGTTGGGGAGGGTGAGGGTTGGACTGGGCAATGCTTGCAGGGTGATAGAAGTGCTGTGCTTGCCTTGGAGGCCCTTCCACCCATCCCACATCCAGCAGCTAAGCTACCCTGCTGCATCCAGCACTTGTCTCTCCGTGTTTCAGGAGGAGCTGGACTCCACGGACACCTCGGTGGTGATCAGCTCCTGCTCCCTGGCCGAAGCCCGGCTGCTGCTGGACAACTTCCTGAAAGCTTCCATCGACAAGGTGGGGCTGGGCTGGGGTGTGTGACAGGGGCTCGTTCTGGCTGCCAGGGTGAGGACCTGGTGCCAAGGACCTGTGGCACCTGCCTTAGTGGCAGCATTTGTTCCCCAGGGACTGCAGGTGGCCCAGAAGGAGGCCCAGATCCGGCTGCTGGAGGGGCGACTGAGGCAATCAGATGTGGCCAGCTCCTCGCAGAACCACGCCCTCCTGGACGCCCTTCGGGAGAAGGCTGAGTCACACCCTGAGCTGCAGGCACTGATCCACAACGTCCAGCAAGGTGGGGCCTGAGGCAGGTGCATCTTCAGGCCATGTGTGCTCCCTGTGATGTGGGAGCCCAGCCGTGCTGGCCATCCAGAAAGCACCTAGAGGTGCTCTGGCTTGGACCCTGCCCCACGGGCCACGGTGGGTGGGAGCATGTGCCCTGGCCATGGATAACAGGGACAAGGACTGGGTCACCCACAACGCCTTCCTGGGCTGCCCCCTCCACTGCAGGGCTGGATGGGGCTGGTGGCAGTGGGGTCCCCTCTGCTGATGCATTGTCTCCCTCTCACAGAGAATGGCTACACCAGCACGGATGAGGAAGTGTCAGAGTTCAGCCTGGCCTCAGATGGGAGGTGAGCACCCAGCCTGGTGCTGCCTGAGGTGGTGGTGGTGGCCGGGGCACGATGCTTGATGCCATTCATGGGACCTCGTAGAGGGACGTGGATGAACAAAGCCCCACCTGAGCTTTTCTGTGGTTCCCAGCCCTTGGTAGGGGGAGCAGGATGTCTCTTGGACATGAGTAAGGAGTGAAGGCTTGGTCATTCCTTGGAGAAAGGGTGCTGGGGAGCAGAGGGTGACACAAGGAATCTGGTGCACTAGTGGCACCACCTTTCTAAGGAGACTTTGGCGCTGAAGATCCATCTTTGCTCCTTTCTCCTTGCAGCATCTCCCAGTCTTTCACCATGAAGGGCTCAGCAAGCCAGGATGACTTCAAGTTCAAGGTTAGTTGGCCTTTTTTGGCCTGGTCACAGAGACTGGCAGGAGGGATGGAGGGATGTTCAGTGATGCTTCAGGCCTCTACACAGTGGTCTGAACCTTGGGAGACCAGGCTTGGCATAAGGCAGTATGGCTGCTCTCTGGATGGCCAGAACCAAGGCCTCCTGGTACAGTGGTCCTGTCCTGAAGCACCAGAGACTCAGGAAACACCCACTACACCAGCCAGTACCTTCCAAATCTGAGTGGCACTGAGGATGTCCCCGTGTAGGGCAGAGATGCAGGGAAGCAGCCATGGTTCTGTACAGGCTGTCATGTTTGTGTGGAGAGCTGGCTGTGATGGGCATCCCAGTGGGATGTGGGAGAGCTGGTTTGTGGCCAGAGAGCACAAACTCTTCCAACCCACAGCACTGGCTGCTCCCACTGCCCCCAGTGCTGCCCACCGCAGAGCCTTCTCTGGAGAACCCAAGCTCTAGGTTCTCTGCTCTAGGGAGAGCCCAAGCTTTCGGGGCAGATGAAGGCAGTGTCTGCCGAGTGTCTGGGACCCACGCTGGACGTCTCCACCAAGAACATCACCAAGTCCTTGGCATCCCTCATGGAGATCAAAGAGGACGGGATTGGCTTCTCCATCCGAGACCCCTACTACAAGGAGAAGGTGTCACGCACCATCAGCCTGCCCACGCGAGGAAGCACCTTGTGAGCATGGGCTGGTCCTGTCTAGGCCCTGGGAGGCTCATGGAGGTGTGGGTCTGGGGGAAGCTGTGCTTGGCCTGTGGAGGTGCAGAGGGGTGAAGGGAAACCCAATCCTGCATCTATCCATGCTTGGCTACAGCATGCAGTGGTCGATTTCCTCAGTGGGGCTTGGAGAGTGTGTAGGAGTAGGTTGGTACCCTTTGCAGACGGAGAGGAGTTTACTTCAGGTGCAGGGAAAGAAGGGGAGTGTGAGGGTCCCTAACTCCCTGCTCTGGGTTATCAACCTTTTTGAAGGTTTCTTGGGTTGCCAAAAGCCTCTGCATTCATGAGCTGCCTCGAGGTTGTGACTCCAGCGCAGTCTCTTGCTCGCTCTTCTGTGGGAGGACGCGGGTGTTCATTGGGGTGGGATCCTAGTGCAGGGGCAGGCGCCCACTCTGCTTTGTTCACTTCAGTCCCAGGCAGTCCCGGGGCTCGGACACTTCACCCCTGACAAGGCGGAAATCCTATGACCGTGGGCAACCTGCCAGGTGAGTTTGGGAGAAATGGGGACAGGGGCAGGGGAGGCTGTGTGGCCCAGAGCAGTGTGGAAGGATTCTTTCTGGGCCCTGGTGTGCCAGTCAGGTGCCAGGTGAGCTGTTCCCAACGTGTCCCTCTGATCCTTCTGGCTCAGGCCTGCAGACATTGGCTTCACACCACCCTCGTCCCCACCCACCCGTCCGCGCAATGACCGCAACGTCTTCTCCCGTCTCACGAGCACCCAGAGCCAGGGATCTGCCTTGGACAAGTAAGTCCTGCTGGTGTGAGAGTGTCTGAGTGAGGGACACCCAGACCATGAAAGCACATGGCACGTGTGAGTCCTATGGGGGTATATAGGAACACCAGGGCTTCGATTGGCTCCAGCCAGTGTCCTGTTACCACTTCACCTCCCTGCTTCTCCCTGTGACGGAGCAGGGCCATGTCAGTGTTGTGCTCCTGCCCACTGTCCCCCCTCCGAGCTCACAGTCCTAGCCTCTGCCTGGAGACACTGTGGTGCCAGACTTGGACCCCTGGAAAGGTGAGGGAGCAGGATGGGGTGAGGGGATGAGGGCTCAGGGGAAGCTGACGGACTGGCATCCCCCCACAAATGCTGCTCCAGCCTCTCTCTCCTGGCAGCAGGTCAGGTGCTGCTCTGGGCTTGGGTGCTGCTAGCAGCGCTGGTGTTCCCTGATGGAGACCTGCTGTCTGATTCTCACATGCCCTCCTGCTCTTTTGCTCTCCCCTGGTTCTTCATGTGTGCTTCTCCTCTCCCCTGGTTCTTCATGTGTGCTTCTCCTTCTCCCTCCCTCCACTCCTTCTCTCTGTCCTACAATGGCTTGGATGCAATAACAATCTTCCACCTCTGACTCCTGCTGCCTTCTCTAGTCTGGGTTTTCTCTCCCATAATCCTGCTAATTTTCTGCCCCTAGGTCTGATGACAGCGATTCCTCTGTCTCGGAGGTGCTGAGGTATAGACAACTTTCTATTTATTATCCCTTTCTCTGCTCCTCCTTCTCTCTGTCAGATGCCTGCTCTCCCTGTCCCCACATGGTCTGCCTGCAGCTTGCTGCTCTACCCCCCTCCTGGCCTGTGTGTTTGTCCCCTCCTGGCATGCCACCTCTGGTGCCTGATGCTGTCCCTCAGCTGCAAGTTCAAATTGTTCCTGCTTGGACTAGCTCTTGGTATATGGTGCTGGGCTCACTAATGGGTGCTGGCTGGTTTGGGTTGGCAGCATGTTCTCCTCCATCTCTGATGGTTTCTTGCCAGCATGAGGCCACCACACCCCACCTCTTCCCCAGCTGTCCAGCAGGATGGTGAGATGGTAGGGAAGAGTTGCTTGCAGTACATTCTTTGTGCAAGCTTCTTCCAGGCAGTTATCTCAGGTTTACCTCCTGCCTGGTTGTGCTTCCCTGGTGGTGACTTGGAAAAGGTCAGTCTCTTCCCTAAAGAAGGCAAGTCAGATTGTGGTGCAGAGCTCAGACTTGAAGTTAAGGTTCTCCTGGGCTTCTCCCCCTGCATCCACCTGACTATAGAGGTTTCCCAAAACAAGAGCCACATTTCCCCCATCCTTTAGGAACACTGCAGCCTTCCAGTGCCTAAAGGGGCTTATAACAAAGAGGGAGAGCACTTTTTCACATGGGCAAATAGTGACAGGACAAGGAAGAACAGTTTAATACTGAAAGGGGAGAGAACTGGACTAGATGTTAGGAAGAAATTCTTCCCTAGGGGGATGGTGAAGGCCTTGGCACAGGTTGCCTAGAGCAGCTGTGGCTGTCCCTGGATCCCTGGAAGTGTCCAAGGCCAGGTTGGACGGAGCTTGGAGCAACCTGGGCTAGTGGAAGAGGTGTCCTTGCTCATGGCAGGGAAAGGAGTGAGATGGTGTCTAAAGTCCCTTCCAACCCAAACCATTCCATGATTCTGTGATCAGCCATCCAGCACCCAGGTGTCCCCTCACTGTGCTTGTACCCTGACCTCCTGCAGGCCCCCATCGCTGGGCAAGTGACACCAGACCAGTCTGAGCTGGGTCACCCTGGGCAGTTTAGTCAGGCAGCCACTCCAAGTCCATGGAAGATGCCTCACCCTGCAGTGCAGGGATTTCCCCTTGGATTCAGTGCTGCTTTGAGACTGGTGGAGGCACTGGGGGTGAGGGGTAGGCTGTTGGCTTGGCATTGGTATGTGCAGAGCTGAGGAAGAGCACGTGCATGTGAGCTCCAAACCCAAATTAATGAACCTGTGCTTGTCCTCATGACTAATGCAAACCTTGCCCTTCTCTAGCCCCATGCATCAGTTTCTCTGCCTGTAAGAAGAACAGCACAGCTTGGGTCTTGTGGCTGTGCTTGATGACCAGGCACATCGGGTCCTGCCAGGGGTCACACATGGAGGGGTCAGCCTGGTGGTCTTCAGCACCCTGAGCATGTCTGAAGTGGAGGGGATTGGCAGATGATGTGTCCCCCAGAACAGACAGTAGTGTCCCTTGGAAGGAGGTTTGGCAGGGGTAGGTGCACTCCTGCCCAGAGCCAGCAGTGGGTGCAGGAACAGTCATTGCTACAGGGACATGGAGTGCTGGTGCTGCCCTCTGTCACCCTTGTGGTCTGTGTAGAGGAGCGAGGCCCTGTCTCCAAATGTCCCCGGCCAAAGGGTGACAGACTCCAAGGGAAGGGGTGCTGATACTGGCACTCTGAAACATTATCCCAGCAGAGCTTCAGCTTCAGGCTGGAGAGGGCACAGTTTGCCCCAAGATGGAACTCAGGGCCAATGAGCTGAGTCTCCTGAACTGTCCTGGGTCTGTGCTGGTGAGGCATGAGGGGTTTGGAGGGAGAGCAGAGGTCACTGGGCCTTTCCCTGTGTTATTGCTGGGGCAGAGGTAGGCAGAGGCTGACCATGGGGGGATCCCTGGGGTCTCCAGAGACCTCAGCTTGGACATGCCACGTTCAGGTGGAGGAGCCTGTCTCACTGTTGGGCCATGGAAGATGCTTGGTGTGAGACAGCTCATGTTCTTCCATGCCCTGGGACTGTGGGCACAGTGCCTCTCCACCCCTGCACTGTACCTGTTCTCTCTCTCCTGTGAAGGGGCATCATTAACCCAGTGGGTGGCACCAAGAATGCCCGGACAGCCCCACTGCAGTGTGTCTCGGTGGCAGAGGGACACACCAAGCCTGTGCTCTGCCTGGATGCCACTGATGAGCTGCTCTTCACTGGGTCCAAAGGTGGGTGATGGGCAGAGGGGGAAGGGAGGATGCAGATGCTGTGGGAGCAGGTGGGCATTGGGAACATGGGAAATGTTGGGCATTAGAGGGGTGGTCCCTGTCTTCAGTGCTGAGCCCTGTCCTGTCCCTGTGCTGGGGCTGGCTGGCTCCTTCCCTCTGGCCCTGTGGGTGGGAGGAGATGCTTAGAGGGGCATATTGTCCCCAGGCCACCATGCCCTTGGAGGAGACACCCCCAGCACTCTTGGGCATGTTCTTCCTCCCACAGACCGGAGCTGCAAAATGTGGAACCTGGTGACAGGCCAGGAAATCGCTTCTCTCAAGGGTCACCCAAACAATGTGGTTTCCATCAAGTACTGCAGCCACACGGGGCTGGTGTTCACCGTGTCCACATCATACATCAAAGTGTGGGACATCCGCGACTCTGCCCGCTGCATCCGCACCCTCACGTACGTGCAGCTCTGGGACACCTGGGGCACTCTGGGCATCTCTGGCTTTGCAGAAGCCATTTCCAGAGCTTACAGGAGCTGGGGACATGGCCAGATACCAGCTTCTTTAGTGCCAGTTTGCAGTGTTGCTTCCTTAGGGAACAGAAAGAGTTTGGGTTGAGGGAACTCATGGGGAGCTCCTGCAGCAAAGACTCGGGGTCATGAAATCATAGAATATGCTGAGTTGGAAGGGGCCCATCAGGATCATCAAGTTCACCTCGTAGCCTTGTGCAGGACACACCAACAATCCTGCCCTGTGCCTGGAAGCATTGTTCAAACACTTCCTGAACTCAGGCTTGGAGCTGTGCCCGTTCCTTGGAGAGCCTGTTCAGTGCCCAGCCACCCATTAGGGGAAGAACCTTTTCCTGATATCCATCCTGATTATCCCCCAACTCAGCTCCAGCCATCCCCATGAGTCCTGTCACTTGTCATGAGAGAGAACAGATCAGTACCTGTCCCTCTGCTGCCCCTCATGAGGTTTCCCCTCCAGAACCTTCATCATTCTCATAGCCCTCCTTAGGATGCTCTCCAATGGCTTAGTGTCTTTTTTATATTGTGATGCCCAAAACTGCCCTGAGGGCTTGAGGTGAGGCTACCCCAGTGCAGAGCAGGGCAGGACAATCCCCTCCTTTGACCAGATAGCAGTGCTGTGCCTGGTGTGTCCCAAGACATGGATGTCCCTCCTGGCTGCCAGGGCACTGCTCACTCATATTCAACATTCCATTGGCCGGGATCCCCAGGTCCCCTCCCACAGCTGCTCTCCAGCCTCTGTTCCCTGCTGTATACACACAGCCAGGGTTGCTGTGTCCCAGGTGCAGAATCCAGCACTTGCCCTTGTTAAGGGTCAGGAGCTTTGAAGAGATTTTGCAGCTGTTCTGGGGTGGCCGGGAGAGCTGGCAGCTCCAATAGGGGTCATAGCCCCAAATAGCACAGTGGCTCAGTAAATCACAGGCTCTTCAGTGGGAAACTTGGGGCTCTGTGAGGTGTTTGAGGACTAGAAAGGAGTGTGGAACAGACTGTAGCTGTGGCTGCCAGTTTGGAGAAGGCCTCAAAGGTTAGGACAATATGGCAGGTCAGAGTTACCCACTTGCTCTGGCACAGATCTCCTTTCTCCTTCCAGCCTCAGCTCATCTGCCTTGGCCTGAAGGTGCTTCTCTCTCGGTAGAGAGGCCAAGACCTCTGCTTCCCTGTGCTGGATGCCAGCACTCACCAGCTCTTCCTTGGGAAGCAGAGAGGCATGGGAGTGCAGAGGGGCCCCTCAGCTGGAAACCAGGGCAGGATGCTCTGAGTCATGTACAGACCCTGCATCCTTGGCTACCTTTGCAGGGTGGGCACTGGCCTGTGGGACAAAGCTCTTTTTGGTCCCACTGTGGTCAGAAAGGCAGGGATACTTCCTCAGGGCGGGACCAGCTGTGCCAGCCTGGAGCTAACAGCTCCCTGTGGCTCCTCAGTGGCTCTGGTCTCACCTCCCCGTTTGAACTCTCCTTCCTTTAGGTCATCTGGACAGGTGATCTCTGGGGATGCCTGTGCTGGGACCAGCACCCGCACTGTCACCAGCGTGCAGGGGGAGCACCAGATCAACCAGATTGCACTCAACCCCACGGGCACCACGCTCTATGCTGCTGCTGGCAACTCTGTCCGTGTCTGGGAGCTGAGCAGGTGAGGGGCTGCTGGCCTGGGCAGGGCATCCTGGGGGTGCCAGATGGGCACCAGCTGCTCAGGGCAGCCTGAAGTGATCCCCGTGGGGAACATGAAAGCCTCTTTTACTATGGAAGTTGCCTGGAATAAGGATTTTTAGGACCCTTTCCTATGGGGCCCCGAAGGGTGATGAGCAGTATTGGAGCTACATGGGGTGGGAGTTTGTCTGTGCTCCGGGCAGGGCTTAGCAAAAGGGAAAAGACAAGTGGGATGAGCAGCAGAGCCCTGTTTTTCCCTTATTCTCCTACCTGCCCAGAGGGCACTGGACTGCCAACCCTGTGCTGCAGCCTGGGCTGTGCATCCAGATTTTGGCACACTCTGAGGCTGCCTTCCTCCCCGAGAATCACAGGGAATGGGGTCTCTCTTCCCACTCTCCCCCAAAGGGAACAGTCCCTACTGGGGCACTCCAGGGCTGGGGGAGGCTCTGTGTGAGGGGGCTCTTTGGATGAGCTCCAGCTCACAGGAGGGGCTGACCTGTGCCCTTGCACCTAGGCTGCAGCCCGTGGGAAAGCTGAGTGGCCACATCGGGCCTGTGATGTGTCTCACAGTGAACCAGACAGCGAGCAACCACGACCTGGTGGTCACAGGCTCCAAAGATCACTATGTCAAGGTACTCTCCTCCTTGGGCAGCAGCACTCCGAGTCCTGTAGGGAAACACAGATGTTGGCCCCTCACTCTTCTCTCCTCCTGAAAGCTGAGCCCAGATTCTGTTTCCGCCTCTGCATGTGAGGCTTTCACTTGTTTCTTCTTCCCAAATCTTGCCTTTTGCTTGGTCCACAGTGCACTTTTGGAGAAGTTGCATTTCTCTCATGCATCAGACTCTCAGGCTGGGATTTGCCTGTGAGGGCTGACCCAGATGAGTAACTCACCCTGTTCTGCTCAATAATCCCTCCTGATAAAGATGCCTTGTGCCTGCTTGGTCACAGCCCCAGTGCAGCAGGAGCCTGTCCCGTCCCTACAAGTTTTAGCAGGTTGAATTAGAGCTGTCACCAGGGAAGGGAGAGCTGGTGAGATGGTGAGACAGGATCCCACTCAGCTGTCAGCTTGGCTCCTGAGGGGTGTGAAGGCTCACCATGAGTAAAATGCAGCAGAGTGGAGCTGTCCCTGGTGGCAGATCTCTGCTTGTGGTAGGACCCTCAGCCCCAAAAAAGCCTCCAGTAGCCTATGCTCAGTGCTGTTTCCAGCATCACTCTAGGTGCCCTGAGCCTAGAACGCAGAGGGTGGTGGCCAAACTCTCCAGGAGACAGCCAGCTCTGTCTCCAGTGCCATCTGTTACCTGCTGCTCTTCCCCAGGTGTTTGAGATCACAGAGGGTATGGTGGGCAACATTGGCCCCACTCACAACTTCGAGCCACCTCACTACGATGGCATTGAGTGCCTGGCCATCCAGGGAGATGTCCTTTTCAGCGGCTCCAGGGACAACGGCATCAAGAAGTGGGATCTGGAGCAGCAGGAACTACTCCAGGTGTGGAGGGGAGCAGAGCACAGGTCCTGCAGTGACACAGGGTAGAGGGGGGTTGCTGCTGGGGCCTGGGGGGTTGTACAGGAACCTAGTGCCAGTGAGGAGCTCACCATGGAGAACACTCCCAGTCCTGGGCCATGTGTGGGTGAGGGTGTGCCGTGTCCCATTAATTTGTCCAGCAGGGTGCTTGGGATCACCAGTTCTCCTTCAGTCAGGTTGTGGCATCAGATGCAGCGTGGGGGCTTGTGTTCCACCCTGAATTCTGGGTTGTTGTCTCCTGCCCAAGGGAGAAACCAAGCCATGACTTTGGAGCTCTTACCCTTGGCTTCTTACTGGGCATCACCAGTTCTGCAGTCCCAGTCAGTCCCAGGGTGTCGGTGAGGACCCAGCTGCCAGGATGGGTGCATGAGGCTGCCTGTGGTGCTGCAGATGAGGCTGGCCATGACCTCTGCTTTGTGCCTGTGCCTACAGCAAATCCCCAATGCCCACAAAGACTGGGTCTGTGCCCTGGCCTTCATCCCCGGGCGCCCCATGGTGCTGAGCGCCTGCCGAGGAGGCGTCATCAAAGTGTGGAACGTGGACACCTTCACCCCAGTGGGGGAGATCAAGGGGCACGACAGCCCCATCAATGCCATCTGCACCAACTCCAAGCACATCTTCACTGCCTCCAGGTGAGCCTCGGGTGTTCTGCCCCCATGGCCCCTGGGAAGGGGGAGACCCTGGGATTGAGCCGTCACCCCTGGGCCTGGGGGGTGTGTGCTGGGTGAACAGGGAGCGGGGAGGAATTCACAGCTTTTTAGTCCCTCTACTCCTTTATCTCCTTTTGCCCGCTGTAGCCTGCCCATGGCAGGGCCTGCCCACTGCAGTGCCAAGAGCTGTCCCTGGCCATCCCTGGGTTACTCCCCGTGCAGGGACCCCTCTCCCTCGGGGCTGGGCACTGTCTGCTGCTCTCGGGGAGCTCTTCAGCAGCAAGACTCTGATATCCTCTTTTCGACCCTGTCCCTTTTCTCCCTTCCTTTTTCTCTGTCTCTCTCTGCCTCTCCTTCTCCCCACCTCCCATCTGTGCCACAGCGACTGCCGGGTAAAGTTATGGAATTACGTGCCTGGGCTCACCCCTTGCCTTCCACGACGCGTCCTTGCCATAAAGGGCCGTGCTACTAGTCTGCCTTGACCCTCCTGCTCTTTGACTCTCTTGCTCATATGCTCTTCTTCTGTCTCTCCTTCCCTTTTCTCTCCATCTCTCCCTCCCTCTGTCCCTCTCACTGTTGCTTTTGCTCCCCTCTCTTCACCTCCCCCCTTTTTCTCTGGTCTGAGCTGCTTCTTCACGGTATGAAACTATTCTGCGTTTTTTCCCACTTGATAAGTCTTTGTTAGAATGGACTCACCCCCTTTTCCCAGTCATACCCCTGCCCTGGTTTCACTTGCTTTTTGGTTTTTTTTCCTCGCCAAGTGCCCACATCTACTTTGGCAATCCTGTGGGAAGCCACGGCCTGCCCGTGCCTTTGCATGGATAGTGGGTTGGGAGTCAGCAGCCACCCCCAAATCAGCCCATGCCCCAGGAGCAAAGCAGCTCCCTGGATATCACTGCTGGGACCTAGCTGGAGCTCATTCAAGGCGGGTAGGAGTCCTGGTGTGGGGTCAGCCCTGGAGTCACCATTTCCCTTTGTTGCCAACTGCTGCCAGTGGGGTGAGCTGGAGGCTGAGCCCCATTGGGCTTGCCTTCTCCCCAAAGTGCATCGATCACACTCCTGCCAAGGGAAAAGGGCCTGGAAGTTTGGGGGGCTGCATGCTGTCCTGGGGGGGATGGAGATTTCCTCTGGGGCAGTGTCTGTGGGGCTCCTGCCCCGACCCCTGTGTCATGCTGTCCCTCTCACCTTTGTTCCTCAGCGACTTGACAGTGAAGCTCTGGAGTGGGAGGAGGTTGCCTGCGGGGTCAAACTAGGAACTGCAGAAAGACTGGAAGGCATGGGGGCAGGGTGAAGGTCAGGGTGCCTCCCCCTGCTGTCAGGACTCAGTCATCTCCAGGAGCTCAGCCCAGGACAGGGATTTCTTTGTGCCTGACCCAACAGGGTGGACAATGCTGCATCTGGTACTTTGAGCACTGTCAGCTCCTGTGAGGAAGCAGCTCTGTGGGGCACCAGCAGCTCCACCTACCCTCCTGCTGAGGTTTCTGGATGGTTCTCCAGTGAACAGGAAATGTTTCATCTCTCTTCTCACCCACCCTGCTGTAAGGACTTCTGGGGGTCAGAGATCCCTGACTCCTTCTCAGAGACACCCAGTTCCCTGCTGCCACTGTGGGCTAATGTGGCCTCTGCTGTGCTGTGCTGCTCCTGGGCTGGTTCCTGCAGGAGTCTTCCTCCACTCCACGAGGACATTTGGTGTCTGCTGGCCAGGACCACAACACAGAGGGTGCTTCTCTGGTGCCATTACTTGTGAGACACCTCTGCTGTGGGGACTACTGAATGATTTCCTGGTATTCCTAGCCTTTCCTATCCTCTGTGGACCTGTCCCCATTGGTGAGAGGGCTGCACCTCTAAGCTCCTTTGCCATGTCCCATCTCGTGAGGCACAGCAAGCCAGGGAAGATCTCCACCAGGAAACTTGCAGACAGACCTGCTGCAGTTCCCTTGGACATTCTCCAAACCTCAACTGCCCCGTGTCTCTGAGCTCTTCCCCACGTGCCCAGCCTGCTCTGCAGTGGGAAGTGCTGCTCAGCCCTGCTCTGGACATCGTGGCCCCCCCTCAGGGGTTTGTGCTGGGTTCCTGCAGTGAGTTAATCCCCTTGAGATGGAGAAATGAAACAAGAATGGAGGTTACAGGGGAAAAAAGCCAAGGCTGGGTTTGTCACCCGACTGCTGTGGCTCTGTCTGTCCTTCCCTTAGGTTCTGTCCTCAGACCTCTGCCTGGACTGGAGCTTGCTTAGGCTGGGCCTGCATGGATCCAAGGATGGAGAGAACCCAGCAAGGCATGGAGCAGCCAGAGTCCACTGTGGCAGGAGCAGAGGGGGAGGGGGTTGCACACACTGATCTGCACAAGTCCCCTGATTCCCCCTGTGCTCCAAGGACAATCCTGCAGTGGATGATCTTGCACAATCTCATCTCCTTGAGGGTCTGGGGGCTCCACCCAGGAGTGTTTTCCCAAGGATGCACATTCTGCAGGCTCTTTCCTCTGTCCCTCCTGTTCCAGGAGGGCTGGTAAGGCCCTGGTCTCACACTGGAGCTTCCCTCTGTCTCTCCTATGGCCCACTGGACCATCCCCCTCTTTCCTGCCCTGGGCCACCCAGGGCTCTTGTGGGATGGCTGAGGAGACCCCTGGATGGGTGTTCTTGCCTCACACACTCTCCTTTCCCCTTTGTCACAGAAGAAAGAACTCAAATTTAAGGATTTCTCTGTGTGATCCCACCAGCACTGAACTGGGATCTTGGAGGCCAGGGGCTCCAGGACCTGCCCCATAAAGCACAGACCATTTCCCTCCTGCTCTCTCCAACCACAGTGATACTTTGGTCATCTGCCACCAGATCTTGTTCTAAGTGTTCTGGCTGGAGTGAGAGGATTCCTCTGCATTATGAAAGATGGGAATATCTCTATTGTTTTAGTGGGGGAGGGGGGTTGCCTTTTTCTGGGGAAAATTCCATCCTGCTGGCTTGCCTTGTTGGAGGGTAAATGGTACGTACGTGTGTGTGTGTGTGTGTGTGTGTGTGTGTGTGTAACCCTGCCCAGGACAGCCACTGGTCCCTTGTGGATGTGGCTGAGCCCTGCACAGCCAGGACTGATGTTGAGGAGAGGTGCCCATCCATCCTGTATGACCTGTGGAACTGAGGTGCACAGAAAATGCAGAGACCTCACCAGGCAGTAGCACACAGACACAGGGATCAGGAGGAGGTGTCTCCCCCCGCCCCAAGCCTGTATTGGAGAGAGTTTCTGCACTCATTCCTCAGCTGGTTTATCCTTTGCCTGGCTGGAGGGGCTCTGTGGTGTGTGTGGGGTGTCTCTGGTAGAGTGTTTGGCTGTAGCCTGGTGTGTGTGAATCTCTGTCTGCTCTGAGATCTCCAGTGCCTGCCCTGGAGCCTTCTCTGCTCCCTGCTGCCATGGCTGAAGGGGGCTCTGGGGCACCTGGGGTCAGACCTGCCTTGCCTTTTGCCACCAATACTTTCCTGTGTGCAGGCTCTAAGTGCCTGTTTAGTATTCCAGGGCTGAGTGACCAGTCCTGGATGATGCTGAGCATCTCTTGCTGCTGTGTCCAGCAGCGTGTTGAGGGGCTTCAAGGCTCTCACAGCCCATGGAGGGAGGGAGCTGAAGCTGGGGCATTGGTGTCCTGAGGCAGGGGGGGTTGAAGTGAGAGGTGTCTTGATTTAAAAATAGCATTCTCCAGTTTAGTGCTCCCACTAAAACTGTGCACCACTCACACCCCCATCCCCAGCAGGGAGCAAAGGGGAATTGGAGGCACAAAAGATGAAGATCCTAGGTTGAGATAAGAGTAATGTGAGATAAAAAACAAACGGCAAAACGGCAACAGTATTAATAACAAAAGTATCTAAAAGAGAGAATGATTCACATGCAGAATGCTCACCCTGGAGCCCATGACCTGACTGCATGTTCTACTGACCAGAGTAGACTGCTCCAGAAGAGAAGAAATGGATTGTGCCCCTGCCTATCTCAATGGCATCAGGGTACATTGTGTGTAAAGCTTTACACTCGTGTGGATCTGCTGTGCCAGCCTTGCACCCACACAGTCCAACAGAGCCCACTGCTGCTCTCCCCACCTGGCTGGAGGCAGGGCCCCTTAGTTCTTGTCATGGTACTCACTGCTTGCTCACTTCTTGCAGATGTGAACTGAAGGTGCGTTCAGGAGGATCAGAAGTGATATTCTATTCTGTCTGAGCACGTGCCCACTGGAAACTGCAGTGGCATTTATCCTTGAAGAATTTCCTGCAGTTGCTGTTTTTCCTCTCAGCTCACACACTCATGCTGCTGGGGCAGAGGTGGGTTTTCCATCCCACTCCTCTTGTCCTCTCTGTGGTCATGCAGGTAGAACCATAGGTTGCCTTGTGGTGTGTCCCCTCTCTCAAGAGAGGAGCAGTTGTTCCCAACAGCAGAGACTCTGGTCCATACTGGTGTGATATGGGACATTTCCCCAGTCCACAGTCCATGGGCTGGTCTAGTCTTAGACAATCTTTTTACACAATAGAGACACAGGTTGGTAGGAAGGAAAAAAGATGGTTATCATCAGAGTTGGGGAGTCACCTTTAACACTTTCTTCTCCTATTGACATCAGTGCCAATGAGCCTGTGCTCTGTACAGCCTTCTGCCATATGGACCTCATCTGCACCTACAGGGGACTGCTGGTTATTTGAATCCCTAGGGCTCCCTGTAACAGCCAGCTCCCTCAGGTACTGCTTACCTTCTCCATGGTTTTCCATCTGCTTGGCTGCACTACTCCATCATCCTTGAGGGAATACCTTTCCTTCATGCTTGAGAGGAGTTACCTTCAGAGGCTGAGAGTTTGTGTCTTCTCCCCAGTCCCTTTGTCAATGCCCACATCCCAGGACAGGGATCCCAGTGCTTGGCTTCACTTCCATCAGTTCCACAGTATGGGCTGCAGTCTCCCAGCCTTGGAGCAGCTGGGTCACCAGGGGCTCAACCTGACTGGCAGCTGAAATCTCTTCACATCTCAGCTCCCCTGGGGATGGGGTTTGGGTGATTATCTCTAGCCCTGACTCTTCCTCCTGTTGTGAGGGCTCCGCTTCCTCTTTATCTCTCTCTGTGCAAACTGATTTGGTCTTGGATTTCTTCTTCTGTACAGGGGTGAGTGCTGCCAGCACAGGTTGTTGTTGTGCTTCATCTGCAGTTTGAGTGGCCATGGTGTGTGTTGCTCTGCTTTCCTCCTCCCCCTGAAGGTGCTGTCTAGAGAAAAGCAGTGTAATTGATAAATGCTATCCAGGGCCCAGCACACTGCAATGAGCTGCTCCTTGCTGGAACTGTCACAGCATTCTCCTTGCAAATGCTCTGTCACTTTTACAGCATCTTGTATTTGTTCAGGGGGATGCTTCCAAACCACTGGAGGGAAGAATTTCTTCCAAAAGTAGCCATTTTCTCCCATGTTCTATGCCAGTCATGACTATTCCCCATCAGGGTAGATCTCTGAATAACCTCCCTAGAACTCTCTCTTGACTCCAAAGATTATGTGGACTGCACTAAGGAGACCTGGCAAAAATATGATTTCTTTAACATCCAAAAGGGAACTCAGAACTTTAAAAGCTGTTTTAACAGGCCTCATAGAGGAAAAGTGGGTGAAAATCATCCTCCCCGGTTCTTCCCACGCTTTGGTTATGATTGTTAATGGACTCCCAAAGGTAGTGCCCGAGGTAAGGGTGGAAGAGAACACTCAAGACATATCCCAGATGGCCCTCACAGCCCTTGATGTTATTAAGTCCTAAACTAACAGAGCAGTCCTGATCCTCTCTCTGCTCTGAGAAAGAGCTCTGTGATGGGAACATAAAGGAATATGTACAGGGCTAGGTACCCACCTGAGCAGACCTACATTTTAACCAGTGGCTCAGTACTTAATTTTCTTAAACAGAAAATGTTTAGATCAAATTTGTTTCCAGCCCACTCTGGGCAGATCTGTTCTTATCTCAACAGTTCAAGCCCTGCCTTGGATGCTAAAAAAAGCTGTTGTGCTTTAGGAATGGTATTCCCCAATTTAGTGTTCCTACTACAACCATGCATTGCCACACCCCCCACCTCTTTCCTTCCCTGTGGTGGAATGGAGAGAATTGAAGGCACAAAAGGTAAAAAAATCACAGGTTGAGATAGGAACAATTGACTGGCAACAGCAATGAAATAAGAAAAATTAAAAGCAACAATACTAATGACAAAAGTGTACAAAAAGAGAGCAAATCACATGTGAAATGCTCACCACAGTGCACAGTGCCCTGGAATCCCTTCTCCCTGGAAGAGTCTCCCTTCCCCCTGCCCCAGTGATGATGTGAGGTGGCACAGAAGAACCTCTGGGCTCTGGCCAAATCTCCTCCTGGCTACTGCAAAAATTAACTCTGTCCTGGCTGGAACCAGGACAGGGGTGACTGTGATCCCATAGCTCTGTGTGTGTGTATAGGTCTCAGTACCTGTGTGGGTTGATGTTTCTCATGCAAAAGAGCATTTCCTGGGTGTTGATCTGGTTTAGCTACCTCACGGTGCAAGCTGGGTGCTGTCATTGGGTTTCATATTGGGGATGGGGAGTTTGTGGTGTAATACTTCTTTTCCTTTTCTCTTAATTATTGTTATTGTTTTGATACTTGAATTCATCCTGGGGACAAGTGGCCTCACTCCCACGGTGCTGCATGTCTGAGCCAGCCCCTGTGTTCCCCTCCCTGCCCCTTCCTGGGCAGGGCAGCAGGGCTGGAGTCCCTGGACTTTTTGCCGTGGGATCCCCCAGTCCAGCTGCAACACCGAGATTTTGCTCCCATTTCTAGAGGAATTACTGGTCTGCGGACCTGTGGTGTTGCCACTGGTCGTTTGGTTGCTTGGCAGCCTGGATGTGGCTCCCATCTTGTCCTGTGGAAGGGTGGAAAGGGGACTCTGAAAGGGCTCAGCTCAGCCCCTGTTTCTTCCTCTGCTCTCAGAGAGATTCTTTGTGGATACGATGAGGTTTTGACTGGAAAATGTCTGTACAAAGCACATTGCTGGAATGGGCTGGTTCTAGCCATCACTTTTCAGAGCCTGCTGCAGCTGCAGGGCAGCAAAGACCGGGTGCTGCAAAAACCTCTGCTCAAGCTGGAGATGGTCTGTGAGAAGCTGATTCTGGTGTGTGATGTTTGATTTTTCACTCCCAAAAAACGTAGTTATGTCTAGATTCAGTCCCAGGCACTGAACAAGCACAAGGGTAGCCCTGGAGCCCCCAGCTCACCCCTGCTTGAGGCTGGGAGCTGACCTGGGCCAGCTGGCACCGGGGCTTAGGGAGCTCTGAGCCACACAAGCAGTTTGGGGTGCAGGTCTTCCAAAACAGGAAAGCACAAGGTCCCACATGCAGGTGGGTCTAGGGGGGTGGCCCCTTGGGCTCTGGCCCTTCAGAGCTCAGGTGGGACCATAGCCTGAGACAGCTGAGGAGGAGGAGGAGGACTGGGATGAGGGGTCTTTGCCTGCCAGTGCCCTGGGTGAGCTGTTCCATCCCTTTGCACTGTGCTGGCTGCTCCCTGGAGCTCGGGACTGGCTGCACAATTCAAGTCCCCTCTGGAGGTCTCAGAACCCCTCTGAGAGCCCCTCCAGGGCAGGGACAATTTGGAGCTGCCTTTGTGCCTCATTTTTCTTTGCCCTTGGGCGCCTTGATTTGTGACAAGGGTGTCACAAGGGACCTGCAGTCCTTTCTCAAGTTGCTGGGTTATGCTTTTTTTTCCCTAGGGTCTAACTCTTGCTCTAGGGATCTCCTCACCCCCAGCACACAGGGGCCAGCTCCAACCTCTGCAGAGGGCACAGGGCTGCCCCAGAGCTGAGCTTTGCACAACAGGTGGACAAGAGGAGCCTAAAAGCACTGGATCCCCAAATCACTGTGAGCCCTCGTGAGCAGTGTCCCCTCCCTGTCACCTACAGCTCTGATGATACAGGATGGGCTGGCCAGCTGTGAGAAATGACAGCTCTGGGCTCCCATCCTGTCCCCCCCAGGGGCGTTGTTCCTCCTCATCACCTCGAAGCACAGCTGCTTTGGGGTCTCAGTTGCTGCCTCCTGCCTTGGTGCTGCAAAACCAGTGCCTGCTTCCCATGGTGCTCTCCCAGTGCCCCACACCAGTCCTTCCCCTGCCCCACACTAAAGAGAGTCCAGGTACAATCCCTGCCAAGCACAGGGCTCCAGCTTGCTTTCTGCAGGCTCCCTGGAGCTTCACTGCAGGCTGCATGTCCTGAACCCCCCTCACCCTTCTAGGAAGGGACAAGGACCCCCAGCCTGTTCAGGTGCTGCATGGTGCTCCAGCTGTAACTGGGACAGAGGCCAGCACAGACCCTACTCCCAGAAAAGTACAGCCCTGCACCTTCCTCCTGCCCCAGAGCTTGTCCTCTCACCCATCACACTCTGCCCTGCTTCCTACCAATTGCTCCTCCTGGCCTGGGATCCCCAAGTCCAGCCCCATACAAGGCTGGGGCAGCTGCAGCACTGTGTCACCTGCTCCATCACACCTCTCTGCACAAGGAGCACAATAGCAGATGCCTTTTCACACTCGGAGCTTTTTCCAGAGGCCAGCTGCTGTGAAGGCTGGTGGTGTTCTGTGGGGGTTGTGCAGCCTGGCCCTAGTCTGGGTTTGTCAGAGCACGAGGTGTGTGTGTCTTTTATACCTTGGTGTGTTCCTGTAAATAGTGTAAGTTATTGTGGTCTCCTGCTGTACGTTTTTCAATGGCCGTGTTTGTTTCTTGCCTTTTTGTCTTTGCAAATAAAATGTTCTTGACATGAAGGGATGGAGCACAGAGGTGCCTTTGAGGAGGGGAAGGCACAGCCAGGAGCCTCCCATCCCCTCCTGTTCCCATGTGCCTGACCCAGGGGCTGGGGGATTGACTGTGGCTGCAGCCCTGCTGGCCCTGCCCGATGGAGTGGAAAATGTCCCTCCCCATGACAGCGGATTAGACCTGGTGGCCCTTAAAGGGCCCTTCCACCCCAAACCATTTCGTGATTGGAACTCCTGTTGGGTGGAAGAAGATTGGACAAGAGGAAACAGTCTTAAGTTGTTCCAGGGGAGGTTCAGGATGTTCAGGTTTGGATATTGGGAGAAATTTCTCCATCAAAAAGGTGCTCAGGCCTCGGCACAGACTGCCCAGGGCAGTGGTGGAGTCACCATCCCTGGAAGTGTTCAAAAGACTGGATGTGGCACTTGGGGACATGGGTTAGGGGTGAACATGGCAGTGCTGGGGTTATGGTTGGACTTGATCTTAGAGGGCTTTTCCCACCTAGCATTTCCATGACTCTAAATTGCCCTGGACCCCTGTAGGCAGCAGGTCCTCAGGCAGATGGGGCAGAACTCATCTGAGTGGGAGAAGATTCAGGTGCTGAGGGGCTCAGCCCGGCTGGGCTGTCCCTCTCCTGGTAAGGAAGAGGAGGAGGAGGGATCTCACCAGGCAGTGCCAACCCCTGCAGGGAGTCAGAGCATCCCTGAGCCTGCAGCATCGCATCCATTCCCCCAGCGAGGGAAGGGAAGGGGAGGGGAGGGGAGGGGAGGGGAGGGAAGGGAAGGGAAGGGAAGGGAAGGGAAGGGAAGGGAAGGGAAGGGAAGGGAAGGGAAGGGAAGGGAAGGGAAGGGAAGGGAAGGGAAGGGAAGGGAAGGGAAAGGAAAGGAAGGGAAGGGAAGGGAAGGGAAGGGAAGGGAAGGGAAGGGAAGGGAAGGGAAGGGAAGGGAAGGGAAGGGAAGGGAAGGGAAGGGAAGGGAAGGGAAGGGAAGGGAAGGGAAGGGAAGGGAAGGGAAGGGAAGGGAAGGGAAGGGAAGGGAAGGGGCAGTGGCGCGGGCCCGCCGGCAGGGGGCAGCGCTGGCTGCGCGACCGCAGCTGCGGGGGGGGAACAGGGGGTGCAGGGTCCTGCGGGGCCGAGGGGAAGGCGCGGGGGGTGCAGGGTCCTGCTGGCGGTGGTGGGAGATGCTGGGGGGGGGGATGCAGGATGCTGGGGTCGAAGGGAAGTGCTGGGCTGCCCGGCAGTGCCCTGCGGGATGGGGGATGTTGGGGCAGTGCAGGATGCTGCTGGTGGGAGATTTTGGGCGAGATGCTTTTGGAGGTTAGACCGGCAGGGACTTTGCCAGTGCGGGCTGCGGTGCGGGGATGCGTGACACGGTGTCGGTGTGCGGTGCCTGCTGAGCCTCCCGAGGTGACCACAGCTCCAGAGTGGGGAGGGGGACAGCGACCGCACCTGCAACCCCTCAGGGCCGGGCTCAGCTCCTGCAGCTTCCATTTTCTCTTCTCCAGGCGGCACTGGCTGAACTGGTCAGACAGAGCAGCGAGCAGGAGCTGCCAGCCCCGGGCTGTGCCCACGCTGACCCCACACTGATGGACTCGGTCCCTGCCCCCTGCCCTGAGGACCTGGGGCTGCAGCCCGGGTTTCAAACACGCCTGCAGTGCTGGTCCTGAGGTGTCTCTGAGGGGCTGTCAGTGCCCAGAGGTGTCCCAGCCACATACCTGCATCACCCTCACCTGTGACGTGGCTGTCACCTTGGCCTGAGCCACCATGGTGCTGCCAGGGTGAGTGGCAGCCTTGAGTTACAAACGTGGGGGTGTCATGAGCCCAAGGCCCCCTGGCAGGGCAGGTGACATCACAGCACCCTGCTCCCACCTCGTGCCTCTGCCATTCATGGCACCGCAGACACTTTTTCTTGCCGGCCATCATGTCACCATGTCACACCACACTCATGGCCACGTCTTCCTTGCTGCAGCGAGATGCCAAGCCTGGACTGGCAGCACCTTGTGCCATGCACCCCACATGCCTAAAGGTGCACTGGGCTAGCAGCAAGGGGACAGCAGGGACAAAGCCCTGGGAGCTACCAGCTCTGGCGATGAGATGCTGGCAGCCTTGTGCCACTCATCCTCAGGCTCAAGGAGGAGATGCTCTGTGCCCAGAAGGGCTGTGGCTGCTTCTGGGCAGGGGAGGGTCCCATGGGCACCATTCTGCACCTTGCTGTGCCCCATGGCTTTAGGGACGCCATGGGGACACCTGAGGAAAGTTTTATGCCCTCTCAAGCTCCCAGCACAGTGTTTCAGCATCTCTGGGGAGTGTTGCCCATGGTGATCTCCCCAGGGCCCATTATAGGGCCCAGGTTGTGGCACATCAGTGGACAAAGGTGCAGGAAGGGCATTCCTGCAGGCAGGAAAGCTGGAGGGTACCTTCAGGGGGTTGGGGAGGATAGTTCAGATCCACTGGCCTGATTCCCAAACCCAAGGAGAAGGAAGGGGGAGGCTGATGACCTGGAGGGCTCCTGTTATGCCAAGCACACATTGGAGGCTGAGGGTGTCACCTGCTGGGAGACCCTCTCCCATGGTGGCATAGCCTGGGTGCATGGGCTGGCTGTGGTGCCTCCCTGAGGTCAGTCTGCAGGAAAGGGGGTGCTCAGGGTGGTCTATGCCAGACAGCCCTGCCAGGCACCCACTGGATTCCCTATCCTGGGCAGAGCTGTGGGTGGGTGGCCTGCACATGGCTAGGTCAGGAGACTACCAAAGGCCACGTGACCACCTCGTCACGTCACCCCTTGGATGGTGGCCCAGGGGATGGAGCAATGTGGGCATGTCCCGCCCTGCTCCAGGGACACCTGCAGTGTAGTGGTGGGTGGAAAAACCTTCCCCAGGGGCAGCTTTCCACCACACCAACTGGGCAGCCAGGTCCCCAGGCACAGGGAGCCCTGGGCTCAATCCCTGCTTGGATGCATAGTCAGGCTCTTTCCCTGGTGGCCCTGTGGCAGTGGTGGATGGGGCTGCTCCCTGGCATGGAGATGTCCCTGTGGGATGCTGTGTCCAGGAAACAGAAGGGCCTGGCAGCACCCAGCACTTGTGACTGTGCTGTGGAGGAATGAAGCTGGGGTGGGTGATCAGCTCGTGGGACCCGGTGCCTCCTGGCTGGCACACTGGCCCTGCCTGCCCTGGGGCCTGAGGGATGTGACACGGGGGACAGGACACAAGCCACCCTGCCCTTGCTGCTCCATGTGTCAAGCTGGAGTATCCATGTTGGCAACAGTCTGTCACCACAGTGTCACAGGAGATGGTTTGCTGCCAGGTTTGAGGTGATAAGGACCCTGCAGTGGCAAGGAGGCATCTGTGTGATGCCAGGGAGTGCTCTGCTCCCAGATATCCAGGATTACCTCAGTCTACAGGTGGCATGGACGTGGCTAGCTCAGCAAAGAACCAGAACCAGACAAAGGTTGCCCCAGCTTTGGGTGGGACTGGCCTGGGGCTCCCTTGCCAGCACAGGGCTAAATCCAGCAGGAATATAACTCAGAAGGGCCCCAGGTACCCCTGCTCAAGGCCAGAGGGGCAAGAGCCATCAAAGGTACTTCCCCAAATGCATCCCACAACCCTGCCTTGTCCCTTGGCACATGTCCCTGGTGAGCGTGCATGCCAGCCGGTGCCAGGCGTGTGTGACATGGCAGGGTAGGGGCTGTCACAGCTCTGTGCCTGTCCCAGATCTCCCCCAGGCAAAAATCAGCCCCTTCTGACAGAGAGAGCAGCACTTCTCAGGCACTTGCCTGGTCTTTGCTCTACCCCCACAAAGACCACCTGCCCCCACCTGAGTCCTGCTCCCAGCACGTGCCCTGTCCCCAGCATCTGTCCTGCTTGGTCACTGAGACCCTCTTCCTGCTCTGGGAAATCCGTGCCTGTGCCATCCAAGCCTGTGCTGCAGGCAGGGCCAGGGCACCCCCACAAGCACCTGCCGACTGCCAGGGCGGGCTGCCCACCTGGCCAGGTGGATGCCCCGGGCAATGTCCTGCTCAATGGCCACAGGCAAACCCCGGGTGGTGATCTATAAGCCCCAGGGCCCACCCCGACCCCAGGGATGTTTTTGGCTGCAGGAGCTGAGTGAACCCGCTGCTGTGAGCAAACAAACATGAGCCTGGCAAGAAAACAGGCAGTGTGGGTGAAACTCTGGGCACCGATGGGGCACGGGCTCTGACAATGATTAAACTGGCCAACCCAGATTTCCCGGCAAGGCAGCGCAGGGCTGGGACCCGGTGGTTCATATTATGCAAATCACCTGGATCTGGGAGCATGAACGTTTGGGGCTGGAATTCCCCTCGGGCTGCCAGATTGTTACGCCGCCCAAGCTATAAAAGCAGAGGCACGGGCAGGGCTTGCCCATCGGCACCAGCCTCCCGGGGCCCATGAACAGTGGCTAGTGGCCAGGCCGGGCTCCGTGTCCCCCTGCTCCTCTCTGGATTACTCGCGGCTCCTGGAGTTGCCACCACAGAAGGTACCAAAGCTTTTCTTGCCGAGGCCTGTTGACGTCCCTCACCCAGGACAGCTGCTTTGCTCTCCTCCCCGTGCACCTTCGCTCTCACCGGGGGATGCTTTGGCCTTTCCTCGCTCCACGTTTGCTCTCCCACTGCAGCTGAGGCCCTTTGGGGACCATCGGGACAGCAGCTCCCCTCCAGCCCCCAGGGTTTGTAAAGCGGACAGGACAGTTTGGCTTTTTGTGATGGCCGGGCAGGGGCTCGGTCCCCTCCTGGCTGCAGTGACTGGGATGTGATTATTGCGACTGGTTGAGAGGACTGGAGCTGCTGGCACAGCAGTGGGCAGCGGGATGGCCGTGCCATGGGGTCAGGAGTGGCCCAGTGCCCGAAACCCCTTGCCCACGGAGGGGCTGTGAGTCACTGTTCTCTGCCAGCCACCCTCTTGCTGGCTGCCAGCAGGGTGAGGCCAGGCTGCTGGGGACAAGCAGAGTGACGCCACGTCCCCAGTTCACTCCGGCTCAGCCTCCCTCTCTGCTGGCCCCTGAGGAGGTGGTGAGTCAGGCCCCAGCCCCAACCAGCAGGTGCTGGGTGCATATTTCTGCAGAAGTGACCTGAGAGGTGACGATGGGAGGAGGGAGGGACAGCCTGACCTCACCCAGCCTGGGGTGCTGCAGGTGTGGCAGGCCTGGGTCCCTCTGCCTCCACGGGGGCTCACTGTCATCTCTTGGCACAGAGTTGATGGCAGGATCTTGTGAGATCAGCAACATCTTCTCTAACTACATCAGCGCCATGTACCAGCCAGATGAAGTTCAGCCAACCTTGGACATGCTGGGACACCTTGGGGATGACAACAACCTGGGGCTCAGCCTCCCCACCAGCCAGCCGCCAGCACAGAGCACAGGTAGGACCAGGAGAGTGGCACTGGTGGCACTGGGGAGCCAGCACATGGGGCAGTTGTGAGGCAGTGCCACTGTCTGGGAAGAGCACTGCAAGGTCCTTGTCCTAGTGGGACAGATCAGCAGCTTCCACCATGCCTCAGTTTTCCCAGGGAAAGGCCGAAAGGGTGTGCCAGCCTGTGTGGCACGAGGTCTGTCTGCTGGGAGCACGTCTGATTTATCCAGGAGATGGGGGAATCGTTGTCCACCTCCCACAGCACAGCATAGGGGAGATGCTGCTAAGGCTCACAGGAGCAGATTGGAAGTACAGTTCTGGTGATGGGGGACACCTGGGGTGCTCAGGGAGGATGAAAAACACAGCAGCAGAGCAGGGTGGATGGCAGCACAAACAGGACAAATGGCACTGAGACCAGCGCTGGGGGAGCGTGGGCTCACTGCTGTCTACAGAGCAGGGCACCAAGGACACTTAATCCTGTAGCTCTTCAAGTGAAGGGCCTGCTGTGATCCTGAAAGATCACCACAGGACCAGACCAGGTGTCTGGTGGCCACTGGCAGCCCACATGAGGCACACGGTGCTGACATGGCCACCCTGCTGTGAGCCCTGCTCTCCATCCCTTGCAGACAAGCCAGAGTGGTTCAGTGAGCTCCCATACTTCTGGACCAAGGTGCAGGTGCTGGAGTGGATCAGTTACCATGTGGAGAAGAACAAGTACGACGCCAGCTCCATCGACTTCTCCTGCTGCAACATGGATGGGCACACGCTGTGCCACTACAGCAGGGACCAGATGCGCCTCATCTTCGGGCCCCTGGGGGATGAGCTCTACGACCGCCTGCATGAGATCAGTGAGTGTACCAAGGTCTCCTTCATCTGCAGGCCTGGCAACTTGAAGAAAGAGTTTGAGAGCCCTCCACTAGCCCAGGATCCCCTGCTTCCTGGGCACTGTAGAGGCTGTATGGGAGGGTGTGGGGGCACAGACCAGAGTACAAGCATGGCTGGGCTCAGCTCCCAGTATGTACTATTCCCCTTCATATGGAACAGACATTGCTAATCTCAGTCCTTCACCTCCGTAGCCTCTGATGAGCTGAACTGGATCATTGATTTGCTGGAAAAAGAGGATACGACTTCCCAGACCTTTCTGAACTCCAGCCACCTGGGTAAGAGAGGGCCCCTGGCCAAGCCCTTTCCCCAGGGATCACATACTGATGGCAGCAAGGCCCTTCTTCCCTTCTCTGTCCCTTCCAGAGCTGGGAAATCCCTGTGCCAAGGATTCCCTGGAGGACTTAAAGCCCACAAACCCTTTCACAGACTTCACCTGCTTGCCGGGTGCCCTGTCCCCAGGCAGCTCTGATGTCTCAGGTCAGTGTTTTGACAAGGGTGGGTTTGGGTCTTGCAGCAGTCTGGTGGTAGGGGAAGCGGTGGGAACCAGAGGGAAAACCTCCAGATGCTCAGCAGTCTGAACCCTGATCCTTTGCCTGTCAGGGCCTGTGATGTCCCATAGCCCCAACTCTCAGGACTCCGGTGGAAGTGACCTCGACCTCGACCCTGCAGAATCAAAGCTCTTCCCTGATGGTGAGCTGTTTGCTTCCACACAGGAGCTGGGAGGGGTGGGCTGGCTCTCAGGCAGTTCTGCACTTCCTACGTGGGAATGATTTAGGGACAACACCTCAACACCCATCCTCACACTGAGAAGGAGGGAAAGGTCTCTTTTCCTGAGTGCTGTGCTTCTGTTTCTTTCCACTGAGCAGGGTGATGGGCAGGGCTGGGATAGCTGGGCAGTGGTGATCCTGGTGGGAAGAGGTGGGTGGTGGCAGATGGGTGAAGACTGCAGCCAGGGATCCTGGGCACAGAAATCAGTGTTTGGTATTGATCCCAGCTGCTGGTGATACTGGGAACACCAGAAATGCAAGGAAGCAGCAGGGTTTGGGGAAGGAGCAGCATGCTGCCCTAAGCATAGTGTCAGGGATGAGGGTGGAATGAGGATGGAGGGAATGGGGGGGACCTTGCTCTCAGGGGATGTTTCCCTGATACCTGGAAAGAGGGTGGACAGGGAGGGGGCTGCAGCCCAGCATGTGCTGCCCAGCCTGACATGTGCCCCTTTCTGTGTGCACAGACCATTTTTCAGGCAGCAAAAAAGGGGACAGCAAACACGGCAAGCGGAAACGGGGACGGCCCCGAAAGCTCAGCAAGGAGAGCAGAGATTGCCTGGAGAACCGGAAGAGCAAGCACTGTACGTCTTGGCTTCATGGGGAATGACGGGAGGAAGGGCCTTGGCAGAGGGGCTTAGGGTGATCCAAGGACTTGCAGGAGCTTCCCTTCTTTACAGCTCCATCTCCTCTTTCAGCCCCAAGAGGTACCCACCTGTGGGAGTTCATCCGGGACATCCTGATCCACCCGGAGCTGAACGAGGGGCTAATGAAGTGGGAGGACAGACGGGAGGGAGTCTTCAAGTTCCTTCGCTCAGAAGCAGTGGCTCAGCTCTGGGGCCAGAAAAAGAAAAACAGCAGCATGACCTATGAGAAGCTGAGCAGAGCCATGCGGTGAGTGCCTTACCCTTCCCTGGGGGGAACAGCTGGCTCAGCCCCATGGGAGCTCAACCTGAGCCCTCCAGCAGCTCCTCAGTGCATGGGGCTACATCCATAGCCCTGATTCCACCTCTGTTTCCCACAGATATTACTACAAACGAGAGATCTTGGAGAGGGTCGACGGCCGACGCCTGGTGTACAAGTTTGGGAAGAACTCCAGCGGCTGGAAGGAAGAGGAGGTGCTCAACAGGAACAAGGAGCTGTAGAGTCCTGGATGAGCCAGGGTCTGATAAGCCCCTCAGGGCCAGTCCTGAGCCGGGCTCCTTGACAGGAAACTTTGCCTGCAGCTGTTTCTGGAAGCTGCTGCCCCATGCAGCGTGTGGAATTGCGACCCTCGCATGGGCATGCACGTGTGTGCGGGTGACTGCCAGCACTGGGGTGTTCAGAGCCAGTGTTTTGGCTCCAGTAGGTTATTGCAAACTGTGACTTCCCTTGCTGGATTTGTACCTCCAGTTGGACCTGTGGGGACTGTGGCTGTTTCAAAGCCTCAACAGATGCAAAGGGGAAGAGAAGTTCAAGCCCTGCTGTGAGAGCCCAGCAGGTCTCCTGCTGTCACCCACCTCCTGCCTGGGTAGAGGAGCAGCACATCTGTGTCACCTGTGACTGAACAGAACCTGTCCCAGCTGTGGGGTCTTCCCTCCCACTGCTTGCACTGTGCCAAAGGTGCCCCTGTCCTGGTCACTGCATGTGGGTTGGGTGAGACCCCTTTTGTGTAGCAGCTTCTCAGTGTGGCACCTGCTGAGAGAAGATGGGAACGTTGTGGAGCTTTACCCAGCCCCAGAAAGTCCTCAGTGAGAGGAGGATGTGGGACAGCAGGACCATGCTGCATTTCCAACCTGGGCTGTGTCTAGAGACAGGCCTTTTCCCCAAAAGTAGCTTCTAATTTATGTAAGAACCAAAAAAAAAAAAAAAAAAAAAAAAAAAAAAAAAAGCACAGAGTGGATGTACAGATATATTTTTTCATTAATAAGATGTTCCTGTGTGAGAGTGTGCATTGTGGGGCACACAGGTGTGTGGTGGCAGGTGGTGATGCTCAGCTGGACTGAAGTGATGTCACAGGGCACAGACTGGTGCTGTGTCGGCCACAGAAGAGGATGCCAGCTCAGCCAGGCACCCACCAGGTGCCTGTGGTTTCCTCCGTTTCAAGTGGGAATGTAAGATGAATAAATTGTTGGTTTGTTGGGGTTTTGTACCTACTTGTTATTTATCTTGTTTTTCTTAAACACATGGTGAGGACCTGGCTCTTGTTACTTGGGATGTCCCCTGGCATGAACCTGTGCCACCATGTCCTGCCTGCTGTGGCCTGGACCTGCCTGGTCATCCTGGAAGTCACAGGGTCTTCCTCAGGGTGAGGTGGGACTGGCTCAAAGCCACCCATGGAGGGGCATCTTACACCCACTCCCAAACCTTGGCCCTTCTGAGAACCCTCTGGAATTCTAGCCCTGGCACTCGCCTTTCCTGGAGCACTGGCTCCAAGCCAGAGTTCAGCAGCTGCAGGCTCATAGGAAGCAAAGTCCTGGGTGATCTGGGGAGTGGCATCTCTCAAAACCCTCCACATTAATATCCACTCACAGCCTGCGGGAGGACCTTTAGCCTCTCTCTGGCCAGGGACACATGAAGGGATACCAAGAAGCAGCACAGGCACTGCAATGTGATTAATGCTTGCTCATCAACAGCCTGGCTGTTTTCTGGCCTCTTTCAAGACCTGGGTGGCACAAGCACCACATCCCAGGATGGGGGGACTGCCCTGATCTGGCACTGTGAGCAACCCAAACACATCACATTCCCCTTCTTGCCTCCCCCATCCAGCCTGGCCGTGAGGAGGCTGGGAGGTTGCTCAGGGGTGCTGAGATGATCTCTTCGATCCACAGGATCTGTCTTGGGGTGGCAAGAAGGAATTCGGGGTGTTGGAGGCCAAGGATACTCTCAGATATGTTTTTCCATGACTGTGGCCAGCAGCAGTGGCTCCCAACTGGCACACATTGCATTTCACAATGAGTGTCTCTGGACACTGCTGGGCACCAGAGGATCTTAGTACCACCCTGACCTTCTGCTGGTGCCCAGGACCTGCTGAATGGGGGACACAGGGCACTCGGCATCGTTCAGTTCCTGCTCACCCGCAAAGAGAAGAGCCCTGGGACCTGTCCTCTGAGCTTGGGAGGTTTGGGATTTCCAGGCAAAAGCTATGCCTCATCCTTCTGAATGGCTTCAGCCACTGCCTGGAGGGACTAAGGAAAGAAGCCAGACCACCAGCAGGAGGGTTAGGGGAGCTGCCTAGACAGTAAAGTTGCTTTGCAAAGCCTGAGATGCATTTTTTTGGCAGGGGGATCCAGGCATTGTCATAGAATCACAGAATCCTAGAACAGTTTGGGTTGGTAGGGGACATAAAGCTCATCTCATTCCACACCCCTGCCATGAGCAGGGACACTTTCCACTATCCTAGGTTGCTGCAAGCCCTGTCCAACCTGGCCTTGAACATTTCCAGGAATGGACCAGCCTCAGCTTCTCTGAGCAACCTGTGCCAGGGTCTCATCACACCCATAGGGAAGAATTTTTTTCCTGATATCTAATCTAAATCTCTCCTCTATTAATTTAAAACCATTCTCCCTGTCCTATCTGCCCATGTTCCCCTATCAGAGACATGGTACTGTTCAACATCCCCCATCCAGCACTTGCAGGAGTGGAACACATTGCAAAGAAGAGCAGTAAACCCTTCAAAGCAAGGTCTCAAACAGATATCTGGGCTGTCCACGAGCTCTGCTGGCTGAAGCAGTTGGAATTGCTCCTAGTCTGCCTGGCCACACCTTGAGTGTGAAGTTGGTGCCTTGAGCATTCTCCGAGAGACGCTGCAGCAATATCAAGGACATGACCCACCTGCTTTGCAGGGGCAGAAGGTGCCCATGGGCCAGACCCATCTTCCTTTTTGTGGGTTTGACTGCTGTTTATATATGGAGTTGCCCTGCTGGTCCACCTGGGATGCCTGGTCTCATATGGAAGCCCTCTTTTCATTGCCTTCCAGTATCCTGGGCTGAAGTTGTAATGCTCCCAGATACACACTGGAATGAGGAGATCAGGGCTGCCCTGTGGTGCAAGAAGAGGTCCCAGTCCCTGGGTGTGAACCTGGAGCCAGTTCATGGTCTGGGCTGCAGCCAGACCTCCGTCAGGTTCCTTGCGTAACCCTCCCCAGGGAACAGGTTTTCCTGGCTGGTGTCTGCTGGCTTCAGTGAGTGGAGGGTGCTCCAGGTTTATCCCTGAGCTCCTACAGAGAGCTGGAAGGGTAGCAGGAGGGACAGTGGCCCACATGGGAAGGGGCCAGGCCAGTGCATGGTGGCCATCAGGGTGAGCAGACATGGGGAGTGGGGCAAGCTCAAGCCCAGGCTGGGTCTAGTAGGAGCTGGCTGTGCTCCTGGCTGCTGGCCCTCAAGTTTGGGGTTGTGGGCGAGGTGTTTATTCTCCGTAAATAGATAACCCCAGCATGCTGGCAGTGAGAGGGGAGCACTTTGTCACGCAGGCTGGTGGCCTGCCAAGTGCGCCTTGTTTGCTCAAGCAGTTTCATTTCTTTCCCGCTGCAGTTTGTGTTACCTAACTGGCCTGGGACAATGTTTAACTAGCTCCAACAGCAGCAGGGAACCTGTCTGCCTCGCCTCCTGTGCCCCCAGTGTCCTCAGTGCCCATTGCTGCCACCCCCTGCCTTACCTGAGTGGGTCGCACAACAGGCAGGAGACTTGGGGCAGAGGTAGGGTCTGTGGATCATAAAGTCTGAAGATGGTTTGGAAGGGAATTCATAGACCACCGTGATCCACTCCTTCTGCCAGGGGCAGGGATACCTTCCATGATCCCAGGTTGCTACAAGCCCCCATCCAACCTGGCCTTGGACACTTCCAGGGATGGAGCAGCCACGGCTTCTCTGGGCACCCTGTGCCAGCACCTCGCCACCCTCACAGGGAAGAATGCCCTCCTAAAATATAATCTAACCATACCCTCTCTTAGTGAAGCCTTTCCCCCTCATCCCTTGAGGTCCCTCAGGTGTGTGGGTACCTTGTGAGAGAGGAGGAAGAAAAGACAGGGGTGTGGGGGGAGACCAGATCCTGCAGCCTCTCATGAAATCTCTGTGGGTCAGTGGGATGAAGGAAGGACTGGAGAAAGAACAAGGCTAGAGAAATGCACACATATACGCCAACATATGTGCACAACCAGCACACACTTGGGGTAACCCCTACAGCGACCTCTGAGCCCATACTGAGCCACCCCAGCAGAGCCTCCCAGCTCACTGGCAGGAGAAACAGATGATTTGTTTATTTTTTTATTCTCTTTGGAGATGCCTGGATTTTATGGCTGTGGCAAGCCATGACAAGAACTGAAGAAAAAGAGGACTTTCCTCCAAGACAGCCTCCCCTCACACTTTTACCCTGGGGTCTGTTGGGAGATTTCTCCCATCAGGTGGTCCCAAGCTGAACATGCTTCTGGCACACAGTTCTCATGGAAATATCCTGGGCACCCTTCAAGTCTCAGCATTATGGTGTGCTTTGTCTTCCTCAAGGCTTCCCAAGGGACACAGGGGCCATTGCTCAGCCCTGGTCCCCATTAGGGAAGAGAACAGTTTGCCCTGGCCACTGCTTCCCTCGGAGCTGTGGCCAAAAGCAGGTTGCTGGGGCTGAAATGTGCAGAGTGGGAGAAAAGAAATTGGGTGAGGGGAGAGGTTTTATCTGGACCAGCAAGAAGGTGTCCAATAACCCACATGCCAGACCATGAACTGCCCTGAGCACAACAGCATGACCTGATTTTCCAGCCAAGCCAGACTGTGGCTATCCTTGAGCAGATCAGAGTAGATGGGAATGCAGTGGGGATAGGGACAGCCAGTGGGAGGCAGGGACCATCCTTCTGGTTCCCCCTGCAGTCCCTGCTGGCTTTCACCCTTCCTTACCCTTCTGCCTTTGCAGCCAAAGGCAGAGCTCAGGGATGGCAGAGCAGGGAAGGCACTGTGGGAACCATGCAGCTTTGGGGACTATGGAGGGGAATTGCTGCACTGCATTGCATTGGGAGAAAAGGGTGTGGAGCAGGTGGAACCACTGCTGAGGGGTTGGATGGAGCATTAGGGGCTGTGCTGGGGGCAGGAAGGAGAATGTTTGGGGGGGGGGTGTGTGCTGTGAGGGATGGGGCTGTTACACATCTGCACTTCTGAAAGTGGGATTGCAGAAGGGAGGGCTGTTGCTCAGATTAGATGTGGAGGGCAGAGCTGTTGCCCAGGGGACTCACATCACACAGGAGCTGCCAGGGGTTTGCAGCAGGGTGCTGCCATGGCAGGCTCCAACCCAGCCTTGTTGGCATGCCCAGGGCTGGGCAGGACCCCTGGGCTGCACCCCTGCCCCCCGGGGTAGCAGCAGTTACCCGAGGGCAGTTACCTGGGGGCAGGTACCAGAACATCCTGCCCCCTGCCTCGAAGCCTGACAGTTTCTGTGATAATCACTTCCAGCAGCAGCTGCCAGGGGTGCCTACTTGGCCAGGGCAGCTGCCTGATGCCAGGAGCTCCTTTGGCAACCCTGGGCTGTTTGGTTAAAAGAGAATGGCTGTTCCCACTGGGGGAATGGGGAAGCTGGTGCAGATGCCTAGAACCAGAGGCAGCAGGGAGCCAGTGACATCGGGATGCAGCCCCAGAGCAGGTACCAGCCTGGGGAAGCAGGGTACCACCCTGGGACACGCTACATGCCTCTGCCTGCTCATGCCCATCTTCCCCTCTCCCTGTGCCCAGCACTGCATTTCAACTTGTGCATCCCATCCATCCCTTGCTTCCAGCCAGAGTTCCTAGGGACTGTACCAGGACATCCTTTGCTTGTACATGCAAGATGGGACTGGAGGTCCAAGCTCCCAAATGGTTGGCTCCTAGTTTCCCACTTGGTGATTCAGCACCAGGCATTTTCCCTGCAGCCTGAGAGTAAAGCAGAAGCTGCCCCAGCACCCATGGGAGGGCCTGTCCCAGCCTTATGGCCCCATGGTGTGCTTGATGCTTCTCTGGAACCAGAGCTCTGCTTGCACTGCAGCTCCTGCTGACCAGGGTGGCTGATCCCTGCTCCTCAGGGACACACTTCATGAACAGTTTGCCCAAAAATGTGGCTGCCCCATCCCTGGAAGTGTCCAAGGCCAAGCTGGATGAGGCTTGGACCAACCTGGTCTAACGGAAGGTGTTCGTGGTCATGGCAGGGGCGTGGAACTGGATGGTCTTTAAAATCCTTTCCAATACAAACTGTTCTAGGACTCTGATTACATGACCTGATTCCAGCCCAAAGCTTTATTCTGGCACAAAGCTGCATCTGTGCATCCTCCCCAGCTCTTGCTCCTGCTCCTGCTCAGATGCTTCCCCTCCTACAGAAAATACCAGATCTCAGACTGCCCAGGATGGGATACACATTCAGCCCTCGGTTTCTAGCATTCTGAAAAGGGTCTTCCTGGGCGGATGTCCCCCAGCTTCCTTCATTCCCCTCTCTCCTTCACTGCCACCAAGAATCACAGACCTTTTTCATTGTGGAAGAAAAAGAAATGTTCATTGCATTTTTGTTTCCTGACCAGCTCTGCCCTTTGTTATCCACAAAACATGATAGGGAGCCTGGCACTCCACCAACTTGAAATGGAGTTGCTGGGCAGAGAGCATGAGCTGGGTAGCCCAGGAATGGGAAAGTGCAAACTGAAGAGCCCAGCTGAGCTCATGGCATCCCTGGTGGGCTGGCAGATGCCAAAAAGGCTGCCACAGGCTGCTGCAGCTTCCATCACATGGACATCTCACTTCAACTGACCAAAGCCTCCTGAGAGCTCCTCCCTTCCCATAGGCAATCAGGCACTACTAGCACTTCTCTCCGCTTCCTCCTGAGCAGGCCACATGCAAACAAGCCCAGGATCCCTTTTCCAAGCCATCATGATGTGCACTCCCTAAAACCCTGTGTTCTGGAGCACCTTGGGTCTTGGTGATGAGAGCCCGTGGGGATGGGGAGAGCTGCAGATGCTATAGCTGTGTGATGGGGGACAGGGCTGTGTGAACTCACAGGCTGCAGCTCCCAGCTGGTATTTTCTTTCCTCCAGTCTGTGCAGATTCATTTCACAGTGAGGTCACCAGGAGCCCTGATCTCCTCCACTTGCTGCTTACCTTCCCACCCAGTCGTGGCCACATGCTCATCTGTAAGTTTTCACGGAGAATATACACAGTAAATTAAGATGTTTGAGCTCATCAAACCATTTTGGGTACATTTTGGCCCCAGTTCAGCAAGGCACTAAGTAGCAAGAGTTACTCTTCAAAAACCAGGATGTTGAAAGCCAGTGTGGCCAGGGCACTGCACCTGGCCTCACCTGCCCTGCTCCAGGTGTGTGAGCGAGGCTGTCCCAGCTCCATCCCTTCCCCACTACAGAATCCCAGCACAGGAGCACATGCAGTCAGGGAGAAAGGAGAGCAGAATGCTGTGCTGGGGGGAGAAGGGAGGAAGGAAGATGAGGAGCAGTGGTGTCTGGAATGCCTGGGAGGAGATGTAAGGCAGGAGTGAGAACTGGAATGTAGGAGCTACCAACCTGCTGCACTGCAATGATGCAGAATGAAGCCAGAGACATATGGAACCCCTTGCTGAGCATTTCATTGTGTCCATCGAGCCTGAATGGAAAGGGAAATGTCTCTGGGTGCTCCACAAAGGATTCTAGGGGTTCCTGACTGGCAGCACTGGGTACCATGAAGTCTGCGATGGCCAGAGATGTTACAAAGGCATGCAGGGAGCAAATGGGAACAACCACACAATCAGTGTGTCACCCTGTGGCAGGCCAGGGAGGTCAGCACCACCATGGCCATGGATAGGAGCATCACAATGTCAGAAATGAAAATCTTACTCCAATCTCTAATCAAAATTGCAGTTATTTATTAAAATATGTTCGGCAAAAATGCGAACAAGGCAGCTAGCTGGGTGCAGGGAATCTTTTCGCTCTATCAACACGCACACCAATGTGTTAGTTCTGCAAATATTTATATATGTGCATAAGCATTTCTCAGTAGTTTTCAGTAGCCCCCCTCCCCATTTCCCATTGTGGTGCCTATTTTTTTTCGTTTGCACAAGCTGCCCATGCATGGACTCCTTTTTTGGTGGTCTCTTAGTTTTTTCTCATTGGGAGGAAGGCCATGTCTTCAGAAATCTTCTTTATTAATTTTTTTGTTGGTCTTTTGGTTTTCATGCTATTTGCTTACATAAGCAGTTTCATATAGTTACTGGTTTGCTTAGTTTTCCACCTATTGTTCAGCGTATTTTGTCCAGTTGTTTCCTCTTTGGTAGTTTCTCAGAATTTATCTTTGTATTAGCTCTTATTTTCATGGTACAATCTCATCCTTATATATAACACGAATCATAATTATATTTCTCACAACAACCCTCCTGTGTGTCTTCCTGGCAGGATTCCAAGGGTCAGCGAGCAGAGGTAGGAGACAGGTATAATACAATATCCAGCCTGCTGTGCCATGCATTATGTTATGCTGTGGTGTTTGCTCTATTTCCCTGCCTGCCTGCCCCTGAATCACAGAACTGTTGGGTTAGAATGGAACTTAGAGACCATCTTGTTCCACCCCCTGCCATAGGTAGGGACACCTTCCACTATCCCAGGTTGCTCCAAGCCCCCATCCAATCTGGCATTGAACATTTACTGGGATGGGACAGCCACAGCTGCTCTGGGCATCCTGTGCCAGGGCCTCAGCACTCTCACAGGGAAGAATTTCTTCCCAATGTCCCATCTATCCCTGCCCTCTGCCAGTGGGAAGCTATTCCCCCTTGTGCTGGCAATTCAGGCCCTTGTCCAAAATCCCTCCCCTCTCTCGGATCCCCTTTAGGCACTGGAAGGGGCGCTGAGGTCTCCCTAGAGCCTTCTCTTCTCCAGGCTGAACAATTCCATATTCTCTTCCCCTTTTCTGTGACTGTCCACAAACACCAGAGGTTTCCATCTGCCAGTGTGCCCGCTGGGCAGGACAGGGCTGGTGGTGCCCTGAGAGCTGCAGCCACACCTGCTGAGCACAAGACAGGTTTGCGTGTCTCTTGCGTCAGCCCTGCTCTCTGCCAGAGCCCCAGGGCAAAGCTGTGCTTGGGGCTGAGGTGTCAGAGCCCCTCCATCTCTAAAGGACGGCGTGAGCCAGGGAGATGAAGATCTGAGGATCTAGTCCTGGTCATCCCAACACAAAACCTTGGAAAAATATCACTTCACATTGATCTGGCTGAGGGCAGAACCCCCTGCCTGGGCTTTCCTCATCCAGGGAACTCACCTCTTGGATGGTGGGGTCTCTGCTGCTAAAACACAGCCCAGGGCAAAGTGACTGTGGCCACAGTGGCCAGGCCACGGATGCCAGCCTCAGCTGGGGCACATCCAGCTGGCCAAGGGGCTGCCATTGTGTGGCTGCCAGGTGGCAGCTCCTGTGGGATCCTCAGGCTCCCTGGAGAGCTGGCACTCCTCCAGCCTTTGCCTTCAGGACTGCAGGTGAGCAAGTCCAGGCCTGAGCCTGCTCTTGGGCAAAGGGTGGGTCTACAAGATCTCATGGCTCCAGGCCTTTCTAAAACAAGCTGAGTTTCAGAGCATTCTGTGGGAGCCACAAACACCAGTGCCATTACATAAGGTATGTTTGGGGGTGTGCACCAGGGTGAACCGAGAAGAAGCCCAGTTCTTGGGCCACAGTGGTGGGTGCAAAAACCAAGGACATTGGGGCCAGGTCCTGACAAATGAGACAATTGTGTTTTCGCCATGGGATCTGCATTATTCCAGCACCAGGAGGATGAGACCCTTGGCTCTGCCACAGTGGGCACAGTGTCGCTTATGCCATTGGAAGGTTTGTGCAGGCTCCCGAATGTGGTGGTGCTTATTCCAGTTTTCTTCCTTGCATATTCCCAGTGTACCCAGCTGAGCACAGCAAGACCTGGCTCTGGGCTCCAGCTGGTGGCATCTGAGGTGCTGGCCTTGTCAGGAGCAAGGCCAGAGCAGATAGCAGGTCCACCAGGATGCACAGAAAGTGGCCCCAGGTCTGCTTCTGGCAGTAGCCAGGATGCTCTGTGTAGGATCCAGAAGGAGCAGATGGACCCTGAGTCCCTTGGGGTTTACTTGAGGAGAAGCCCTTCATTTCCTCCACCCTAACAGGCTGCTGGAATTCATGTGCCTGAAACCCTTCTCCAAGAACAGGACTAAAAGGGAGGGTGCCCTGGCATGTGCCTCAAGGGTTCTTTGAGCACTGCAGGAGAGAAGAAAGGCACATGGAGGAGCTGATTGTCCCCTCTCCCTGGGCACATGTAGGGAAGCCCTGAAGCTTCCTAGGGCCTCTGGTACTGGGAGCCCTCCCTAAGCCATCCCAGGGAGCAGGTCCCAAGGGTCACTTTACCCGTGGGCAGGTCCTCAGCCTTTGTGCAGACCCATCCCTCCCGCATCCTCCCTTCCCAGAAGTGACGGTGGCAGGCGGTGGCAGGTGGCCAGCTCCACCTGTCTGACAGGTAGAGCAAGGGTGGGGGCAGTGGCTGGCACCCGCTGCCTGTCCCAACCTGCCAGGGTCCTGCCAGGATTCACCTGCTGCAGGAGCAGGAGGAGTGGTGCCCCTAGCCCCAGCCCCACCGTGCAGGGACAGCTCTGCCCTACCACACAGGGAAACCAGGAGATGATGCAATGCTTGGTGAGGATATCCTGAGAAAGGGAGCTGGGGTTGTTCATCCTGGAAAAGAGAAAGCTCCAGGGAGACCTTAGAGCCCCTTCCAGTGCCTAAAAGAGGCTTTAAAAAAGAGGGTGAGCAGTTTTTACACAGCAAAATAATGACAAGATAAGTGGGGAAGAGTTTTAAACTGAAAAAGGAGAGACTTAGATTAGATATCAGGAAGCAATTCTTCCCTGTGAGGGTGGTGAGGCCCTGGCACAGGCTGCCCAGAGCAGCTGTGGCTGCCCCTGGATCCCTGGAAGTGTCCAAGGCCAGGCTGGATGGGGCTTGGAGCAGCCTGGGAGAGTGGAAGGTGTCCCTGCCCCTGGCAGAGGGGTGGAATGGGATGACCTCAAGGCCCCTTCCAACCCAGGCCTTCCCGTGATTCTGTGCCTCTGTGATCCTGCACCATGTCCTGTCACCCACACGCACACCCAGCTGCACCACACATGCAGGGAGTCACGGAGGGTCAGACACTGCAGTCACACAGTTACAGGCTGTCTTGGAGTAACTTTATGATGCTTGTATCCCAAATTGTCTGTCCTGTTAGTGTTGAATATTGAGTTCTGCAGCTTTAAGACTGGTTCCAGGAGTAAACGGAGAGAGAAGAGCTGTAGAGTTTGTTATCAGAGACTGCACTTGCTCCCCCACATGCTTCACACAGACTGTGTTGTGTGCAGTGGACAGCAGGAGAAAGCTCTCCTTTGCTTTTAGTTAGTTCTTCTGGTGAGCTGAGGCAAAGAAGCTTCCTGGACTGTCATTTTTTTCCCTCTCTTTCTTAAATTATTCAAACCTGCTCTAAACTAAAAACCCAGAAAAGCACCGGGGGCTCACACCTGTAACCCACCAGGCCTGGCCTGGACCACAGCATTTCCCAGCATCAGAAAAACTGAGAACAGACTTAGTAAGCCAGGCTATATCCCACAAAAGAGACTCTTCTAAATTTGTCATCTCTTCAGAGCAGCGAGAAGTTTTGCAATTTTGTATTTTTCATTTTTGTGCTGACAAGTGCTTTGCGTGTTAAATAAACAGGTGTTTTTTCTACTTCTCTCCAAGAAAATATTTTCCCGAACCAGTTAAAAAAGAAACTACTTAAATCTGCTTACTACAGAAACCCCATTCAGAGGTTTCCTCCCAGATTTGCCCTAAACCAAGACACAGGCACATCCAGAGCGTGTGACACTGGAAACATCCCAAAGACAGAGACACAGCTGATCCAGGCAGAATGTGAGGGTTACAAAGTCACACACAGACACTCACAGTGCACTGCACGCACACAGGTACACACACAGCGTGGGAGCTGCAGGTGTGCACACAGACACACACAGAGGTGCACACTGCAATACCCAGGTTTATCAGCAGTTACAAACAGCATTACTCACATCCAGTTACTCACACAAGTCCCCACACAACTCCTCACCCATGGGTATACACACTCCCTCAGGCAGGCTGCACCAAACATGGTGGGGGCCCAAGCCACACACATGTCCCACCTCCATCACCCACAGAAGATGCCCAGGTGTCTCCTCATCCTCAGGAGGAGAGGTCCATACACACAGCAGCCTGTCTCTTTGCTTCCAGCTCCCTGGATTGAGAAGGGCTTTGGGATGGGCAGAAATCCCTGAGGGGTGATGATGGGACCAAGGAATCACAGTAGTGTGTCATGCCCTGATCTAGCCCAACTGGAGGCAACAGGGAAAGGCACCTGATGATACAGGGTAAGTGCTCCCTGTTTTGTGGCAGCAGAACCCCTAGGTGTCAGGAGCTGACCCCCAGCCTTCCCTGGTGAAGGTGCAAGCAGACCATGGGTGGACTCTTTCCCATCCCTGTCATTTTATCAGGAGATGGAGAAGACAGGCTTATACCTGCTAGTCAGCACCCTGTTGCTCTGGCACCCATCCTCCGAAGTGTGTCCCCAGCAGGGGCTGTGAGGGCCCGTTTGGGGCACAGCTGGGCAGTGTCCAAGGGCTATGTGACCCCACACTGTATATTTTCCTAGTTTCAGTCCCCACAGACTGATGGCCTCAGAGCTGCAGGGACAGGCTCACCTGGGGTTAGAGACCTCCAGCACTCACAGCACCTCAGCATTAACTGAGTCACAAACACCCTCCCACATCTGGCTGGGCCACTCCAGCCCCGAGTGACAAGTGGCAGCATCTTGCCCAGCCACTTCCAAACAAGCCAAACTGCCTGAGGTCTTGCAAAGGTGCTGCAGACATCTTAACCCTCTCACAAACCAAGCTGAGGTCTCGGCTGTGCCTCTCTCCTCCAGGCAGGGGTGAGAGTACCCAGATGCAGAGGTAGGTGGGCCCTGGCAAGCCAACCAGTGGGTCACACACACCAGCCAAGTGACTGGTATCTATCTCAGTTTGTCCAGGCAAAAGCCACCAAGCATCCCTGAGGCTGTGGGGTGTGGAGGACATGAGTCTCAGAACACAGGGGTAGGGTGATGGAGCCCAGTGGGATGAAAGCAGCAGTGAGGTCTCCATGAGGCAGACATGTTGGCCAGGGTTCAAAGCAAACTTCTGCCAACTGAGGGAGGGGAAGAGGGCTGAGGGTGCAGCACAGCAAGGGGTGACTTGGCACAGGGCAGAACTCCTGGTGCACAGGGCTCTGGGGAGATCAGTTCTTCCTCTTGGGCCTACAACAGCATACTGGGAATCTCAGTGCAGAGTCTACAGCAGTCTTTAGCTTGGTCCCCCTCCCCCCCCCCTTGTCCCCAAACAGTGAGCAAATCCCATTTATCCTGAGGAAACAGGCACAACAAGGGGTGTGCCACAGGGAAAGCTGGATGGGGAAAGGGCCATGGGCTGCAGCTCCCATGGCCCTGTGACTGTCCCACACTGCCCCCGGCGTGGCGATGAGCTCATCCCGCTGCGGTTACCCTCCCGAACCGCATGCCAGGTGCTTTGTCATGAGGCAAGAGGAGGAGGGGAAACAGGTTATTCAAGGTCTGCAGAGCCCAGGGCACGAACAGGGTGATGGTAGGGGTTGGGGGTAGGAGGGCTTGGCCAGCAGGGAGGGTGCAGCCCCCTCTCCTTTCTATAGGAGCTCCAGGAAAGGGGGACTCAGGAGGGAGTCAGCACCAGCCACTGTGGTACAGCCACAAGACACGAATGGAGGGAGCAGCTGACTTTGCCCCCGCCTACAAGGTGTGGCAGAGAGACTGAACAGTCTGCAGGGCATAATTATCATCAAAGCCGGAACAGGTGGGTTGGGATCAGGAGAGGTCATATTTGGGTCAGGTCAGGAGACCTGACCTGCATGGGATCGACAGAATGCCCCCGTGATGGGTTTTGCAGCATGACAGCCTCCTTCCATGCCCGGGGCTCCTCAAAATCCAGTGTGTCCCCCACTGTCCCATTCCCATGAGAACCAGCAGCTTCAATGTGCCCAGATGGACCAGAACAATTCCACAGCCCTGGAACACCCTCCTGCCCTCCCCAGGCTCTTCTTTGCCACCTGTCTGCCAAACTGGGCAGACTCCTTTTGGAGAGGCCACAACCCTGCAAGGCACAGGGACGGGGCAAAGCAGCCCTTCTGGTCTGCCATCCCAGGGCATTGGACCCTCTGGGCACCTTGGGGACCTGATCTTGTTTCACAGAATACTGCTCCTCCTCTTCCACTCCAACCACTGCTTTTCCTGCTGGCACATGACGCAGTCAGAGCCCCTGAGCCCCACGTGCTCATCCCCCATGCCTTTGGGGAGGTTCTAGTGCTATGTCCCCTTCCTCTGTACGGCACCCCCACCCCCCTCCCCACATACATGCAGACCCTCCTCTCACAGACATCCCAGCCCTACACACACACACTCTCAGCATCCTTGCCCCCATCTTTCCCTCCATCCATGTCCCTTCCCACCCTACCCCTTGGGCTGCAGGTTGGGGTCTTGGAGGGAGTCATGGCTGCTGACACAGAGGGTTGTTTTGGAGAGCTCAGGACTGGAAACTTGGTAGCACGTGTGGTCTGTACAAAGACTCAGCTGCTTAATATAAAATAAATAAAATTTTAAATTTAAATATCAAATAAATAAAATAAATAAAAATATTAAAAATAGAAGAGAGGCTGAGGAAGCACTGTGAGAGGTGAGGATGCTCCCAAACCTGCTAAGACCATGCTATCCCAGAGCCATCCCTGTCACCAGCACACAGGTGGACACTGGCAAGGGACTGGTGGGGCTCCACTCTTAGCCCAGAACAAGAGCCAGCAGGGACCTTTTCTCCCAGGGCCTGGGGGACTACAGGACTCCCCCTTCTTGTGGACAGGTCCAGCATTGCCCCAGCAGTGCATCTGGTCCTTGTTACAGACACTGGCCTGGGAAATGGTTGCAGCTTCTCCCTGCCCTGATGATGGTTGGAAATTTTCTCTTTTCATGTTGAAGTATGACAAGAGACATTGTTATCCAGTCACTTCTCTTTCTGTGACCTGTGGCCAGAAGAGCTGTTCCCCACTCCTGACAGCTTGTTGGAGGCCAGGCTGGGCTGTACCCACACCACAAGACCTGGGCATGGAGGGAAGAGCAGAGCTGAGGGCACCTGCCCTGTATGGAGGCAGGATGCCCTGTGCAGAGTTCCCTCATACAGGGAGCTTCCAGGCACCAGGCCAGTGCAGGGGGCACATAAGCAGTGCTAAGGAGAGAGGGTTTGGGAGACCTGCAAACCTGGGGCACAGCCAGGCACAGGTGAGCTGCATAATGCCTGGTGAACCCAGCACCAGAGCAGGTCCCTGGCTAACCTGGTGGGAGAAGGGAGCTCCTTGCAGACCCCTGGTGTGGTGTAACCAGGTGGTGTTTGCATTGTGGGAGGTGTGTGCACACACGTGTGTACGCGGGCAGGGCCCCCGCGCATGGAGCTCGCTGAATGCCGTGTCAGACGGGCTGCAGCACCACCCATACATTCATCTTGCAAACAGTCATGGGGTCATGAGCAATATAAAGGGCAAGTGTAGGTAGTGCCAGCGCCCATGCTGAACTGTGCCTCCTCATCTAGGTCACGCTGGGAGAGCAGAGATGCAGTGGGGCACAGGGGGTGAATGGAAGGATGCAGGGAAACTCTTTGCTCTGGGACTAAAGCACAGCAGCAATTCATGCAAAAACCGAGATGAGGGACTGAGGATTCCCCCCCCTGCCCCCCCCACCAAGTGCCTGGTGGGTCTGTAACAGCTGGAGCTGCATTCCTGTGCACCTCCCCCAGCACTGGGCACAAGAATCTGGGGTTCATGACAAGCTGGCTGGACTCCCAGTGGAGATGTGGGAAGCCAGGGAGGTTCCTGGCACCCATTCAGATCTCCAGGGCAGCTGGGGATCCTGCAATCCTGCTGGGTCTCCCAGGGCTGCTGAGGGTGGCCAGGCTTTTAGTTCAGTTTAGCCATGATGACCCCAACACCATTCACCTGTTCTTTGGTGCAGTGGCCAAAGGCAGGGCTGGATGTTCTGGTGCTCCTGCCCCTGCCCTTCCTGCTCTCACTGCAGTCCCATGGTGGCTGGGGATCCCGCTGTCCGCTATTCCATTTTCCATCCCTGACACCCTGCAGGTAGGGACATCAGTGCACAGCCCCGGGAGACCCACGGACACCTCATCAGCCTGAACTGGCGGTTTTCCAGAAAAGGGATGTGGTAGCCTTGACAAAGCTCTTCTTCTCCAGCACCTCGGGTGGTTTTCTCAGCTGCAGATGGCATTTAGGGTGCAGGGGTGTCTCTGCGCCCCCTGGAACCCTGTGGGGCTGCAGACTCTGGGGAGCTGTGTCTCTTTTCAGACACATGCTGGTCCTGAAACTAATCTGACTTCAAACCTGTTGATCACAGAAATAAAACACAACACTGAAAGTGCTAGTGGAGACTCCAAAGTCAGGCCCATTTTGAAAGCCCTCCTTTCCCTCAGCCTGCAGCCCTGCGGTCCCACTCTCACAGGTGCCCTTGCCCTCAGACACAAAGCTGTGACAGCAGATCAGGAGCTCGGCAAGTGTAGCAGATCTCCTACTCCTTTTAATGCAGGACTGGCTGAGATACCCATCGGGATGAAGGCAGCACCTTGCCCCCATTTCCTGGAGAAAGGAAGAGCTGGCAGGGAGGGGAAGGGCTGTAGGACCCTCTGCACTTTATCCCTGTGCGCTACCGGCGCAGTTCAGTTGACACGGGCCCACAGCCGCAGAGGATCGCCCGGTGCTGCCCCACACGCCATGGGGCCTGCAGGCCTGCGCCCAGCCCCGCACCTCGCTGCGGGCACCGCTGCCGCACTTCGGCCTGCCACCGCACCTCCCCGTGCCGCTGCAGTTTCCGAGGACCGGGCTCGGCTGATCTGCCGTGGAAATCCCCCAGGTCCCTCGCACCGCCGGAGCTGCTCCGCCCCAGCACGCCGTGAGCCCCAGGGCTGTCCCGGGCCGGGCCGGGCCTGTCCCCGCGGCCTGGAGAGCGGCCCGGCCCCTGACTCCGCGAAAGCCCTCATGAGGCAGCCCTGGCAGCGCTGCAGGCGGATCTGCCTGCGAACAGTGGCCTCTTTGTGGTGGCCGGGAGCTCCTGGGACTGATTGATTGATTGATTTATTTATGGAGGTGAATGCTTGCAGCTTGTTTGGAAGGAAGACAAGGCAGCTCGGGGTGCCGAGCCCGAGCACCCAGAGCTGGGCTTGTGTCCTGGAGGGTGGGAAGGGCCCAGGGCACCCAGGGACCACTCGGTCTTGTTGGATCCCAGTAACCAAAACCTGGAGGTTTTGTGCTTTCTGTGCTTTCTGGCACTGACCCCCTGGAGAATACTGCTTTTGACCTGAAGCCTTGAAGAAAGCTTCTAAATTTGAGTAATGAAGTCAAAGTCACGAGTGTGTAGTTAAATAAAGTTTGTGCTTTCACATGGTAAAGGGTTTTAAATTTGAAGTTTTATGGTATAGTAATGGGACAAATTTTAGGTAGTGTCTCTTTCAGTATTCATCTTCCTCATAAATTTCAAGTAGTAGTTCCTAGTTGGACAGTTAGTGTCACAGTAAAGGAATTTAGTTATTAAGTTAAAAAATAAGTATTAATTCTCAATTGAGCTGTTTAGCTTTAAAATCTTATAACAACTAAATCTTCCTCTATTTTTCTAGCTTCTAGCAAGTGGCTAGAAGTGCTACAGAACACTCTGTACTTTTCAATAAGATTTAATAAACAACCGAGCCCAAACACAAGAAAATCCGTTTCCTTCATATATTTTAAAATCCTAGCTCTAAGTAAAAAACAAACAAACAAACAAAAACTAAAACAAACCACTAATTAAGTAGTGCAAAACTCCCACCACTGTTACAGGTCCCAGTGCAGAGCTCACCCCAGCCCTGCTGCAGGCTTTTTGGGAAAGGGGACACTGAGGAAAGAAGGAAAGGACAGCAAAAGGCCTTCTCCAGGATGCTTCCAGCACTGTCCTGTGGCTAGGACTTGAGGCAAACACCACATCCAGCCCTTCAGGGCTTGTCTGGATCTGCTCCAGCCCTGACACAAGCTCATCCCACACCTGGACCAGCACATGGAGCGCTGCACCCACAGTGAGCAACTCCTCCCTGCCTTTGGTTTACATCCACAGTGAAGATATCACCAGGCTGCTGCAGAATGGCTGATGTGACACCTGATGCCATGTCCCCCAGAATCTTTCTGCTCCTGGGACTGGGGGCAGTGGGCAGGGAAGATGAAGACCCAGACTTAGTGAGGTTGCAGTTAGGAAAAGGAATGGTCTTGATCAATTTTGGGCTGTCCTGTGGGCAGAGGAGCTTGATGACTACTCAAACTGCAGGTCTTGGCTGCCATGAAACTTCACTCCCACTACCTGGCAGCATCAGAGTTCTCCATGGCATGAGCCCCTCTGGCCAAACTCCCTCCCAAGGTGTGGCTCATTTGCCTGCAGAGAGGAGTGTCTGTGTTTTGGGGGGCAGGCCAGGTGAGAAGATGGTAGGTGTGCTGGAGGGAAATCTATAGCCTTGGGCTGTGGAGGGAAGCTGCTGAAATGTTAATATTTATCCTCCATCAATGTTATCTCGCTAACCACAGTGCCACCTTGGCCACCCTATGCCTGGGACACCTGGGCATCTTCTTCCCTGTCAGTGGAGATGGCACAGAGGTCCTGCCTCTCCTCCATCAGGGAGCATCATCAGATCCTTGGGGCAGTTCCTGCAGGAGCCTCACCCACTTGGCCCCATGGTGATCGTGGCCACAGGGATGACTCCATCCAGGAGGTGTGGTAATTCTGGGTCAGGACCTCAGGAAGCCTGAATGTTCCAGCAGTGTGTGCTCATTCTTCAGTGCTAGTGACCTGCAGAGGGGAATGTGTGCTTCTGGGGGCATCCAACTCTCCAGCCTTTGGTGTCATGTGGGATGATGACCAACTGCGGTGGTGTGAGTGGGTGGGTTATGCCCATCAGTCCTGCTGCAGCTTGGCTGGTGGTCTCCCAAGAGCAGACCATCACGTCTAGCAAGGCTGGGGCAGGTTCAGTGGGAGCAGGTGGGATTTAAGCTCATCATTGGGAGAAGCTGATGGCCAGCAGAGCTTTAGGATGAGGTTCAGCAAATCTGGAAAGTGAGTGAAGATGTAGGAGCACCATGACCTATTGCAGCTGCTTCTCTGAGCACAGCTGATTCCGGTGATGGGTCCAGGCTGGTCCATCCAGGCCACCCATCTCCAGCCTTCTCCACACACACAGAGCTGGGCTTGGAATGGCCACAGGAGGGCAATGACCATACAGGACACCTGGACAGTGCTTATAACAAATTTATCAATGGAGACCTGTGAGCCCATGTAACACTGTGGGCCACTTTCCAAGCACAGAGCTGGGCTGTTTGTTCTTTTGCTTGTATAGCATGGGCTTTCTTCCAGTTTGGCTTCAGAGCTCACAAGGGACAGAAAGGAGCACATCAACTCTTCCGTTTCTGCTGAAAAAAGACACCTGCACCAACCAGTGTATAACCTTCCTGCTTTAAATTCATCACAGACTGAGTCTGGAGAGGTTTTGCTCTGTCTGCAGACTGTCTATAGATGTCTGCATGTTCTGCATTTGAGCAAGAAATCAGATCACGCCAGCCCATCTGATTGATCAGTGCAGTTTCCCAGTGGCCACTTGCCTGGGAGAAGCCTGATAGGTCACTGGGGTGCTTGAGCTCTCCCCACTCATTAGCTGTGGACAGCCATGAGTCTGCAGCAACCAAACATGAGATAACAAACCCTAAGAGCAAAAAGCAGAGTTCAGTGCCCTGTCATGGCTGGGACCATGGGACAGTGATGACACAGAGGAGGATGCAGGTTCAGGTGTCATGGCTGGACTTGTTCAGGCCCAGGGTACACCCTTGGTCCCAGCATCCACCCAGTCAGGGCAAGTTGCCTTTCCCATGTAGAAATTCCTGTGCATCCCCACGACCATCATCATAACAACATCTGCAGGGTAATGCAGGTCTGTTCACCCCTGAAAGCAAGCTGGTGAATCCCTCCCGTAGCCCGCAACAACCCTGCTGCTCTGGCAGTTGTGGCTTGCCAGTATCCCCCACCCTGCATCCTCCCAGCTCAATCTGGATCTGTGTTTTTATTGCAAAGCCTGCTGTGGGGGGAGCAGGGGAGGCAGGCCTGGGGATGCAGCCAGGGCTGTCCCTCCCTGCCAGCTGCTGGCTGTCCCCATGTGCTGTTTGCTCAGCACTGGGTACCATGTGAAGGCAAATACGGCTGTGCCGGGAGGAGCAGAAACGAGGGCAAACAGAGGCTGTCCCAGTCCTGCAGCCACCAGGCATGGTGAGTGGTGTCTGGGGGTTACCAGGGCACAGCCAAAGCCAATGGCACCCCAGGGCCCCAAGAGCCCCTTGGCTCTTTCAGTGGTGTGGGACACTCTGCCCGGAGCTCTGGCTGCCACAGCCCCAGCAGTGTCCCCCTGTATCCCCAAACTGCTTTCACAGTGTGCCGATTTAAGCTGTGCCATGTGAACTAGGTTGACCAAACTCCCTGGAACAGAGAGCTTGGTGGTCCCTGAGGACAGAGACAGTGCCCCGCAGGAGGGTGGTTAATGCCATCACACTAAATTTGCCATCACTGTGTACCATCCTGAGAAGCAGAGCCTGGACTGGTCAGTGACTCTTGCACCAGCAACAGTGTCCCCCACCCCACACGCAGTGCTTGTCTCTCCTCTCTAAGCCTCAGGCATGTCCTTTGCTGCTGTCACCTCTGCAGCCCCCCGTCCCCCTCCACTCTCAGCTCCCTTTGGCTGCTCCAGTGAAGGGGAGGGAAGGGAGGAAGCAAAGCATCTTTCCAGTGCTGCTGGGGAAGGACAAGCCAAGTTCAAACCAGCAGCACCTGGGGCAGACCAGGGGCCCATCTGACCCAAAAAGAGACATGGTGGGACCTTGCACATCTGGCTCCTTGGGAGCCCTGCAGCCCATGGCCAGAGCTGACCCCATGCCAGGTCAGGACCTGGCTGACCCTTGACCGTAGGAGACTCTGAACAGTATGTCACCTCCTCCTCCTCTAATTAGCACAACCATTTGCTGGGGAGCTGTGCTAATTTCCTCCTATGACATCTGAGGTCAGGGACAGTCCTAGTTTTCCTCCTGACACCTGCTGAGAGCCTGACCTGCTGAGAACAGAGTCTGCTCATCCCACATGTGCCACAGCAGGCTTTGCTCTGCTAGGCCTGCACAGGAGGGTGCCTGCCCCTGCACTTTGGGAGCCATTTCTACACCTCTGAAAAGGGTACCCAAAAGAACTTCTCACCTCCCATCTACCCCACAGGTAGTGGCAGACAGGCCACAGTGTCCCTGCTGTGCCAGGAGCCACCCTGACCTGGGCCAAAGGGATGTGGCCAGGGCTGCACAAAAAAAAAATGCCCTGGCATTTCCAGGATCACTTCTGCCAATTCAAAGCAGAGAGAGAAATGCAGCATTCACAGGCTGATCATTGTGTGCTTGAGGTGTGTCTGCAGATACATTATCTGTCCCACGGTGGGGTCTGAAGTCCAGGAGATAAGAGGCTGGGGAAAGCACTCTGCAGAGCTGCTGTGGGAGAGATTCCAGGGTCTGGCAAAGGGTGTGGAACAGATTCCCAGTGCACAGTGCTGGTGCTGCCAGGTTGTGCTGGGAAAGGTCAGGTCCCCAGTGGCACTGGTCCAGTGCAGGGCTGGCTGCCTCTTGTGTGCCCAGCTGTGCAGAGGGGCAGGGGGACATTACTGGGATGTGCTGGAGCAGTGGGGATGGCTCTGCCAGGGTGCTGCGAGGTGGGAGAGGGCAAGAGGCATGGGTGGAGCTCCCAACAAGCAGAGAGGAGCAAATGCTGTTCTGCCAAAGCTCCCTGCACCCATCCATCCCCACACAAGAATCCTTTGTTTTTGCCATGTCCCTGTCTCCCCTGCTGCTCCATGAGTGAGGGACAAGCCCCACAGCCCTGGTGACTCTGGCAGGCAAAATGAGAATAATTAGAAGGAGGTGCCTTTATTACAGGTGTCTGTGAGGGCCTGCAGAGTTTGACCTGGAGGGGCCTTTGATCTCAGCTTTTGAAACCCTATAGCTTTGCTGACAGAGCTTCTCTGTATTTCCAGGTCACCAGGATGATCATTTCCATCTGGGAACAATGAAGTCTTTATGCTGCCCTGTGTGCTGGACTATCCCTGTGTGGAAGGAACTGGTGTGCAGGAGGATGTGCTGCTGCATAAGCCCTGTCAGCCTTGACTCCTCTGGGTGGGTGAGGGACAGCAGCAGGAGAGCCCACCCAGCTCAACATCCTCATTATCCATGGAAAATGGGAGGCTCTTAGTGCCAGGAGGTTAAATTTACACAATGCACAGCCCTGTGAGAGGGCCTTTATTCCCCAGGATGTACCCAAAACCGCTCCCCTGGGGAAAAGCCCTGCAGGTCCCCAGATCCAGCAGCAAACCCAAAGTCCAGCCTCTGGGATGGGTCACACAGGGAATTTGCACATGGGGGGATTGTTGTGCCTCCCAGTGCAGTGGAGCCAACACCTCACAGCAGGGAGCAGGAAGTGTCAGGGCTCTGAGTAGGTCCCCAGCCAGAGCACTGCAAGGTGGGCACCTCCACTGTGTGCAGTTTAGAAGACTCCTGGCATAGCTCCCAAAACAGCAGGTCCCCAGGCACAGTCCTGGGTCTCCTCAGAGCCCCATGCTCAAGCCCTGTGCTCTGCTGGTGTCCAGGCAGTAGCAGAAAGCCCTAAGCCTGTATTTCTCAGGGCAACATGGACTTTGCTGGAGGAGCCATGCTGCAGAGCCTGGAAGCTGGTCAGGTCACCTGGAGACAAGGTAGGGACAGAGAAACACTAGGAGAAGAGAAGCCCCTCAACACCCGTTTGTCCCTTGTCCCACTTTGGGATTTTGTCTGAACTGAACAAGTGGCCTCGGAAAAAACCCAGCATTTTCCTGCTTGCTGTGGCTTTCCTCAGCCTGGGAATCTGCAGTGACACCTTCCCCTCCCTTTTCTCTCCTGTACCCGTGTCCCTCTGGTCCCAGCTTGGCTGGGGCTGCTGGAGGCTGTGGTTTGTTTTTTCTTTGTCAAAACAATTCATTGTTTGGTGGCAGCTGCAGGCGTGGGGACCGGTCCTGCCAGTTCCCTTGGCTGGAACAGTTTTGGTGGGGTAAAAGGTAAATTTTTTTCTGGATAAGCTCCAAGGTCTGGTCCCTGGGGAACAGGGTATCCCCACAGGTACTCCGGGGACACCCATTGGATCCAGTCTGACCCCCTTGGGCTGTGCTTGGGTGATGATTTCATCCTTCTACACCTGTTGGAGCATGGCTGTTCCCAGCCTGAGGAATGAAATGAGTGCCTGTGTGGAGGCCAGCAGTGTTAGCCACTGTCTTCCATGCTCCAACAACAACTGGCTCCAGTGCCAGAGACCAGCCCACCCCTCTCCTGTGCAGATGGAGGCTTGGTGGGTACTGTAGATGGGCTCTGAAGGCAGAGCACAGATCCTGGGAAGCAGCTGGTGTGAAGATCTGTGCTGGTGATAAAAACAGCCTGGCTGATCAATTCATGGATAATGGGAACACAGCCAGAAGTGTGCAGTTTCTCTGGGCTCTTACTGCCCTCTCCGTGCACTGCATGTCAACTCCTGGTTTTGCAAAGCAAATCCTGGCTGTGTAGGGGCAATGGAGTGGGGACACCTGCTTTTCTGACAGATAAATTCCCCAGGGACCAGAGCTGGAACCAGCAGTCAGCCTCTCTATCAGTGGGGTCTGGGACGTGGGGGTGCTGACCACTCATCCTGCTCCCTCTCCCCACCATGCTGGAGCAGAGCTGTCTCCAGGCAACCCAACCAGGGAAGGAGAGTCTCTCCCCTGCCGAGGTGTGCTGGTGCCACACATACCTCACATACCTGGATGCAGGCATCACCAGGCACCAGGATCCCTAACCCTTTCCCATTCTCCAGGCAGCAATGCCAGCTGAGTTCTGATCTCCCAAGGATGCCACTGGCCTCCAGTCCCAGTTCCAGTACCCTGAGGATCCAGCATGGTGTAGGCAGTGCTGGCACCCACCTTGGCAAGGAGCCAAGAGCCTCCATGGTGCCAAAACCTGGCTTTGCTGCCTCTGCGTGTGTCCTTCCAGCCATGAGCAAACTAAAGTGCAGTTCACTCCTTGAACCCTGTCACCCCTCTGGAACTGGGACTGCACCTCCCTCCATCCTCCTCTCAGACAAGGATGCTCCCAGCTGCCTTAGAGAAACAGAAGTCATAGAATGGTTTGGGTTGGAAGGGACCTTAAAATCATTTCATTTCATCCCCCCTACCAAGGGCAGGGACACCTTCCACTGTCCCAGGCTGCTCCAAGCCCTGTCCAACCTGGCTGTGGACACTTCCAGGGATGGGGCGGCCACAACTTCTCTGGACAAGCTGTGCCAGGCCCTCACCATGCTCACAGGGAACAATTTCTTCCTAATCTCTAATGTAAACCTGCCCTCAGGGTTTGAACCATTCCTCTTTCTCCTGTGTCCTAAGTCACAATGCAAGTTGTGATGTATAGAGTCCACTGCAGGTGGAGGCTTCCCAGATCTTTGTCTGCCCTAAACAACGTTCAGGGGGATCAGACTGGATCCCTGCTTATTTCCAGGATGCTGAAAGGTCCACCATATTCCCTGCAGCATCTCACACTCCCAGATGCAGCCTGGCCAGCTATGCACTGGCTGCTCCCAGCAAGCACTCACCCCATGCTCAGGCCATGGCGATCTGACATGTCCTGCACCCCAACCTGGAACATGCAGGAAGTGAGCCTGGGGAAACATCAACATGAGCCGAAATTGTGTGGCTCTTCAAACCTCCCAGCCCACATTTCACATCCTTGGAGGAAGAAGGTATCTTTTCTGCTGGTATCTGACTTCCAGCTGAGCCCATGTCAGAGCAGGCAGAAAGTTTTTGCATGTCTAGCAATGCAAGTGCTGTGTTTCAATTTTGACATGCATGTGGATGTGTGTGCCTTTGTTGTAGATGCCTCAGCAGGTGAGAGTCTGCATATAGCTGGGTCCCCAGGATGCTTTCAGGTGTTCTCCTGGCTCTGGGTGCTCTCTGCAGGGTGAGTGCATGGAGAGGAGAATCACTTTATGCCTCTCCAGGGGCTGCAGGTCCTACTCTTGCACCATCAGTTCTCATTGCAAGGACTCCATAAGATCATCCCACTCATCTCTCTGCCAGTGGGTTTTGCTTAACCCACTGTCTTGGAGTGATTTATGATGATAGTCTATTCCATGACTGGATGTGTGCAGGGCTGGGGAAAGGGGGGAGCTTTGGGGTTTTTGGTGGCATTTTTGAAGACTCACTGCCCAGGCATTCTGTGGTGCTATGTGGTTTGGTTTTGCTTGAGTTGCTTGGGGTTTTTTGGCCCAGGCAAAAAGCTTTTCCCTTCCCTGGCTTGGAGAAGCTGCAGCAGCAATCTTTCAGTTGCCTTGGGGTGAACTGAACAGCATCTGGTTGGGGGCTGGAGAAGTGGGGCTGGTGGGAGTGGACCACCCTGTCCCAGCCCCAAGCCTCAGGGAGCTGAGCTGGGCAGAGAAAGAACACCAGAGAATCCAGCCCAGCTGCTTCACCTGCCCTGGAGAGCAGGTTGACACCAGAGAGCCACCAGGGTTTTGACTCCTGCTGGAACTCCTCTGTGGAAGTTCCACTTCCCTTAGTGTGAAAGCTGGCACCATCTCATACCACATGTTGGGAAAGGGTATTTACTTGTTCAGTGTTTGCCCCATTCTCTGGACATTTTTGTGTCTTTGTTCCTGTTGGGGGGCGAGGGGGAGGAGGGCATGAGTTCTGATAGTTCAGTGTTTAGCAGTTGTTTGCTTTTCATCCTTGCTTTGTGGGCACTGTTGTTAAACTGTTGGGGTTTTTTTGTTTTTTTTTCTCACTTTCCTCTATTAGCATTCTTTTTGCAATGGAGGGGGATTGTTGAGACTACTCATTGCAGAGTATCTCCTCTTAAATTTGTCTCAAAACTGAGACACCCACACTACAAGCTTCTCCTGCATCCTCCAGCCTGCTGTCTGCCTGGCTTTGGGCAGCCCATGCTGCAGAGTCTGACACCCTGAGACTGCCTGAAGTGATTCTTCCCCCTGAGCCAGCCTGCCTATCCTGACAGTACCCAGAGACTCATGCCATGCAGGTCCATGCTCCCAAGAGCCCTCTAGCCAAAGCCCTAACATCACAGGGGTGTGGGGATGGTCTGGACACCCTCAGTCTCTCTGCTGCAGCTCCAGCTCCTCACAAACCTGCACAGCTCACAGTGGAGCAGGAGGGCAGGATAGGACAAAACCACAGATGGGATGTTCTGTGCCTGAGAACAGAAAAGCTTGTGTTTGGAAGAGAGAGCCTGAGCACCAGGCCAGGCATGGCTCACAGGGGTTCTGGGTGTCACACCCACAGCACAAGCAGCGTTATTTGGAAGCCCTCGCAAGTGGCATAAAGAAGGAAAGGGGCAGGCTATGAAGCATCACATGGGATCATGCAGGTGTCTCTGGAGGACACTAAAGGGGAGCTACACACAGGCAGCACCCAGCACACACTGTGCTCCAGATCCTTTGCTAGTTAGAAGAGATGATTGAATCTGGGCTGCCCAGGGGTGCCAGGAAATTTTTGTTTCCTGGAGAGATGGATCCCAAGAGACTGATGGGACTGCTAGCCCAGACTCTCCTCGGCTGTGAGTTCCGCCCACTGGCCCTGTAGTCCAAGAGGCTCTGCCAGGTGGTGGCTGGTCCAGGCTGTGTCAGCCTGAGCACAGCTCTCGTCACCAGCACGATCTGGCTAGCGGCTAATGGCAAGCACCCAGGTGACTGGTCCCTGAGGGCAAGCTGAGTTGACCTGAGCTGGGGATGCAGGTATGAGTGACAGAGCTGTGCTACAGCGCTGAATGCTGGAGACACGGCATGGAGGTGAGCAGGGAAAGCCTGGCAAGGAGCTCAGAGCACTTGGAGCAAATGGGTCTGGCACATATACCGTATTTCCATCTCCTCAGGTGTTACAGCTGTTCAGTATTGCCAGCTCTGGAGTGAAAGGAGTTTAGGGAAACCCCACCTTGGTGATGAGACCAGATTTGGATCTTGTGGCTAAGGAAGGAAGCCTGCTCCAGGCCATCTTCCAGCACCAGCAACCAGTCTGGAGCAGATTTCCAAGCTGATGGGCACTCTGTTCAGTCCTAGATGATATGGCTCATGCTCAGCAAGGCTGCTCACAGCCACAGGACAGCCCTGTGCTGGAGGAAGCAGTGGGTGGAAGTGCCCAGGGTGATACACTGCAGAATGTGCAGAGCCAAAGGATGGGGAGATCCCCATGGTATGCAAACCAGTAAAGCAGAGGAGCATGTGACTGTGGGGTATACCTGTCTGAGACAGAAATGCCTGGCAGCCCCAGGAAAGGAGCTGAGCCTGCCCACCATCTCCACCTCTCCAAGCTGGTGGGCTGTGCCTGGATTCACACCAGCCTGCTCCCCTAACAAATCACCCCTCCCAGGTGCCAGGGTGAGCCATGAGCTGAGACCTGACACTGCCTTAGAGGGTTGCTCACACCTTCCCCATGAAGCTGGCAAGGGCAGCCTTGCACTGTGGAGTACCTGGGCTGATGGCCCATAGGCAGAGCTGATGGCCCATGGGCAGGGCTGAGCCCCAGCACAGGCTCTGCAGCCACCAGCCCAGTGGAGCCCAGTCTGGACCCCCCCCCCCCCCAGCCTGTGCCTCTCCTTTTGCCCATGGGTGCTGGGAGCAGAGCCATGGCTGGGCTCCTGGAGCAGCCCAGTGCCACAGGCTCTTGTGTTTTGTAGTGCTGGTGGGTGCCAGCACCATCCTCCCATGCTGCCATAAAGACTTGTTTCCATGCCAGGGAACTACATTATTTCAAAGTAAGTGGAAAGGAGCTGAAGTTCTCCCTCATGGAACCTTGGCACAGCTGGCTCTTCTCGGAGGTCCTGCAAGGTGCAGAGAACACCTTGAGAGTCTCCCAGCACCAGTCCTGACTGGCCCCTGTGATGAAGGAGTGGGGGACCAGCTGAGCTCTGCTGCCAGGGAGAGAGTTCCTGCTGGCTCAGAGAGGCAGAGTCAAATTCTCTGTGCAAGCAGAGTGCCTGCATTTTCTTTTCCAAGCTGCATTTGCACTGTGCTTGGGTAAAAGTTATTTCCCTCTCCCAGCATCAGTGGCTGGCCCTGGTTGCACAGCCTGATGGAACTTGGAAGGGGTGCATGGCCAAACCTTTGCAGGGTGCAGAAATTGCCCCCGGCTCTGAGACTCCTCTTGGAAAGCTGAGAGGTCCTGGTCATGCTGTCCTCCCCACACAGGGGTGGAGGTGATGTGCTTGGATGATTCTGTGGAGGATGGGTCTCATGGGTCAGTCCTCCACAGGTAAACTGTGGCTGCTGCCTCCCACATGGGAGCCCTTTTGCCACAGGTGGAGAAACTGAAGCAAGCAGAAGTTGTGACTTACTCCCATTTTCAGGCATGCTGAGGAGGATCTGGGACCCAGCCTCTCGCAGGAGAGGGGACCCACACTGGTGGCACTGTGAAGTGGAGAGGAGAGGGCAGGATGGTGGCAAGAGGAACAGCCCAGAGTGTGGGATGACTCAGCCGTTATGTGAGGGGGTGAGGCTCAGCCCAACCTTCCGCAATGTGTTTACCAGCACCCGGGTGGCTGCTGCCTTCCAGGACATGCAGCCCATCCTCCTCAGCCCCAAACCTGCTCGCCAGGCTCAGCACAGCTGGAGAGTGACCTGTTCCCACCCCAGCCTGGCTGCCACATGGTGGGGAGGTGGGCAGGGGGCCTCTGGCCAGCCCTCTGCTCCAGCACTGCTGCTGACATGCTGCCCCTGTCCAGGGGACAGCAGTAACCCAAACTGAGGTCGTGGAGTGTCCTCCCAGGGCAGCCAAAACCTGCCAGCTGCACCAAAACACAGTCCCAATCTCTGGGAAGGTGGTGGCACATCGCAGCACATCCTTATGATGTCAGCCCAGGGAGAGGGACAGAAATTCCCCTGCATTCCTTACACAGTTTGCTGACTGCCATCACAGCCACCTGGCCACCTTCTGCCAGCTGCCAGGATACGTGTCCTGTGTGGGCAGGACAGAAAGTCAGGGGAAAGTCCCTTTATATGGATTGTTTTAGAGCTAAACATGCTGTTTTGAGAAACTTCTCGAGAGGAAAGTCAAGGGTAACAAATGCAGAAAGTGTTTTATTTCAATTCAGCTTATTGTGGAGCTTGAGATAGGAAATGCTGGCCAGAAGCAGAAACCCCAACATTTCCTTCCACAGGGGGCTGGGAAGGAGGGTGTCAGGCCATGTCACTGCCTTCTGCTCTAGGTTAACTTGTTTTTGCTGTCACAGCACTGCCAGGGACAGACACTCAGCACAATGGTCATCAGTGCTTCTCCTGCAACTGGAAACAACTGCTGTGTCATGGGCAGGAGTGCCAGGCACATGAAGACCCCAGACAAGAGGTCCTGGAACCTTCAGTGGAGAACTCAAGTGCTTCCAACAGGTCCATGTTGATCCCTGCCACACTGGACACGGGGCACTGCAGAGCAGTGGCACTGCCTGCTGCATCCTGCTGGCACCTGGCCAGCCTGGACCCTTCGTCACACTGAGCAGATGACCTGTGTGTAGCAGTTAACCTCAAAACACTGTTCCCAGTTAACCTAGTTTGGCTCTGGGCAAGGCTGGGCCCTCTAGAGAAAACCACGTGTGGGCTTGTCTCCTGCTAGCCTCTTTGCTGGCCCGTTTCCATCGCATGATTCACGTCAGTTCCCAGTGCCAACGGCTGAGAAGGAGCCTGTGTCATTGCATTGTCCCTGGGATATTTACTGCCTGCTTACTGATCAAGGTCCAGGCTGGCAGGAGCTGGCACCGCAGGCAGAAACTGGTGTCCCCAGCCTGCCAGGAGCTGTGGCTGGGTCGAGGTGGGGTGGCTGCCCTGGCCCCTCCAGCATCACTGTGCTGTGGGGGGATGGATGGTGAGAGGCAGCTGTGTAGTGCCATGGCTTGGTGAGGCAGCTCCCTGGCTGCCTGGGGAGGGCTCAGCCATCCTTGCTGCCCTCCAGGCTCCTGCCAGGCACTTGCTCCACCCTGACAGTGCCCCAGCATTCACCCTGACTGCTTTGCTGCCTGAGCTCTAGGCAGGGCCCACACATGAAAGAGAAATGTCTTCACCCACCCCATGCCAGGAATACCTGCCTGCAGGTCATGTGCACTCATGGGCATGGCACGTTTTGCCTCAGCTGATTCTCTAATGGGTCCCCAAAGGTGTATTCAGCCCAGCCCCTTCCTCTCTGGGCTGACCTGCGGCTCCCATGCTGCAGCAGTGCCTGGTAGATATCAGACTCCTGTCCTCATTCCCGGGTCAGAAGCTAGCCAGGGAGCTGGGGAAGGTGCCGCACAGCACACCCTGGAGCCGCCCGTGCAGTAATCAGTAACAAAGCGACAGCTCCTCATGTGACCGCAGTCTGCAGCCTCGCCCCTTGGCTGGCGGGCAGGAACAGGCAATGCTGTGGCTATCCCTTGGTGTGGCCATCGACTGCCACGCAGAGCGGCCCCACCGCCGGTGCTGGGAGGTGCGCAGGGCAGGGGCAGGGCAGGGGACAGCTCCTCTTCCCCGGGGGCTGTGCTCACCCCATGCTCCCGGTGCTGTGGAGCAGGTGGCCAGGGCTGGGGCCTCAACCCTGGGACATACACCTGAGCCTCTTCTTCTAGTCCTTGTTTAGCAATGCCCCTCATCTGGGACTAGCTTCTCCCTGACCACCTCTCATCAACTGTGTGGATGTGATGGGAACTTATGTAGCCCCTTATGTCATCTCTGGCAGATGACACTCCTGGGATATACCCATCCCTCCAGCAATCTCCAGGACCTGGAATAAAGTTTCATTTCAATTATCATATCTACAACACTGAGACAGAGGGGCCACCAAATCCCCTGGTTTCTATGGCAACCAGGAATAACCTCCTTGGAGATGGTGCTGTTTCTGCTAATTTCCATCCCAGACCCTGGTGATACATCAGTTCATGGATACAGGGGCCAGCATGGCCTTTTGAAGAGTCCCATGAAAACTAAAGCAAGGTTCCTCAGCTGCAGGCTTCTCTACCTGCTGTCTTTGCTGTACTCTCCTGCTCTGCAAAAATACAAAGCCAAGAGGGATTTCTGCAGTTTCACATACAGGGGAGCAGGACAGGGACCTGCTCTAGTTCAGCCTAGCCTGCACCCCAGCAGCTCTTTGCTGCAGGTAAGTTCTTCTTGCTGGCAGTCCTACTCCAGACTGGGAGAGCCTCTGCCCCATCATGTGCTTCTCCAAGCTACGATGACAGGTGATGGCACCCTGTTCATCGTGTCACACATGACAGCGGTTTTCCTGCATGGAGATCTCACTGGGAGCGGGCAGCTAGTGCTACACTGGTTCGCACCCACATGGGGCAACTCAGCACAGGGGTGCACAGGGGCTTATTACCCATCCCTGGGACAGGGAGGGACTCTGCTCCAAGGCAGCTCACACACTGCATGGCACAAAGTCCTCCATGCCCACAGCTGGAGAGAGCCCTGGCAGAGGTTACCCAGACAAGCTATGGAGCCACCTCTGAGCACGGTCCTGGTCAACCTCCTCTGGCTGACCCTGCTCTGAGCAGGGCTGCTGGACTGGGTGCTCTCCAGACGTTCCTGCAGCCTCATCCTCTGCGCAGGTGTCTCCCTGCCCCTCGTGTCCAGGGCCGCAGAGTGCCCAGAGCGAGCGGGGGCTGGGGAGGAGCTGCCCGGCCCCTCCACACCCCGGCTGTCCCTCTGGGCCGTCCCTCAGGGCCGTCCCTCGGCCTCAGCTACGGTGACGTCATGGCGGCTGCTGCGCAGGAAATCCTGACCCCGAGTAACCCCGCAGCGCCGATACTTCTGATTGGCTGAAGCGCAGAACGTGGCCCACAGGGCCAATCAGAACACAGTTACTACTCCCTCAGGTGTGGCAGTGACAGGAGGCCTCTGATTGGCTGCCGGGCCTCTCCTGAGGGTTTATTGGTGGATGCCTGACGCTGATTGGCTGCGTGATCGGTGCTGGAGGCTCATTGGTTCCTTGCTGAGCGGTGCAATGGAGGCTGGGGCAGGCCCTGGTGCTCGACGGCGTGAGGGAGGAGGGCGGCCCCGGCCCCCTGCCGTTTCCTGTGGGCGTCGCCTGTGGGGCAGAGCCTTCCCTCGGCTCATGCCACCCGTGCACTGGCACTCATATCCCACCTTAGGAGGCAGGGCGTGGTCCTGCGGCCTTCCTTGTGACCATCCTCTGCTGGGAATGGCCACCGGTGGCCATCGAGGGCCAGGTTTTAAGCATCAGTTCCCAGTCTTTCTTGCTCCAGTCTGTGGTCTCAGAACAAGCCCAAGAGCTTGAGAAAACAAAACATTACAGGTGGAAAATTATTCCTGGCTACAGTCTGAAAGCTTTGAACAGTATCTGGGGTTCCTTAGGAGAATAGTGGAAGGGAGGGACTCCATCTGTGCAGCACGCCATGGAGCAGGCATGAGAGCAGGCAGAGGCACAGGGCGAGGTCAGGGGAAATGGTGTAAGGCACCACCCGTGTTCTTTCCCCCTTGGGCCTGAATCTCCCTTGCTGGCACCAGAGCAGTCCTGTCCTGCTCCATCACACACACAGGGCTCCTGAGGAGCACTGTCTGAGGCACCAACCTAACTGCTGATCCTCTATCACCATAAGGGCTTCTGGAGCCTTTAATGCTACCAGCAGCACCAGCTCAAGAAAGGATTCCCGAGACACCCAGCTGGTGAGCTTAGTCTTTGGGGAGCACTTCACTGCCAAAATCACTCTGACTCTTAACCACAACTTACTGCTAGGCCACATGGCATGGATCCCCTGCCAGGCAGCAGCCCCACCTGTGAGTTCCCAAACCTCTGCTTGAAGACATTTCTCTTTGTGAAGATCTTGGAATTTTTCTCTCTTTAGATTTATACATGTAAACTAATCTGTTCTGAAATGTTCCTCTCCTGGCATCCTCATAGGAGGAACCTCCTTGAGCTTCTTCACTGTGCAGAAAGAGCACAGCCTGGGAAGCCCCTGAATGCCTCAGCAGGGACAGCAATGTAAGGGATTCATCTCACTTCTTACAGCTCACTTCCATGAGTGGTCCTGTTGTACTCTGTTGTTTGTTGACTTCAACCTCTTTGGCAGGCAACCATCTTTTGTCTACTCACAAAACACTTGGAAGTTAGTTGTTATGCTTTCAGCAAGTTGTTCCTCAAAAAAAAGTGTTGGCTTGCCTGACCATGGTTTCACATTTCACTTGCCCAGGCTTGCCCTCCTCTGTGTTTGGACACGGTTATGGCTTATTCAAAGATATCACTTTACTTCCAACTGGCTCCCACGCTTGCTTTTCACAAACATTTGCTATAACACTGCTACAGCCTCTATGAACAGACACACACATTTGCTTTCTGCCTCCAGGATCATATTTACACAACATCCAGCATATTATAAAGGCAAGAGATAAAGCCGTTAAAGAATAGCCAAAGGAGGGCTTTGAGGGTGGTGACAGGTCTGGAGGGGCCACACAAGGAGTGGCTGAGGGCACTTGGTCGGTTCGCCCTGGAGCCTGAGGTCAGACCCCACTGGGGGCTGCAGCTCCTCCCGAGGGCAGCTCCAATCTCTGCTCTCTGTGACAGGGACAGGACCTGAGGGAAGGGCTGCAGCTGTGTCAGGGAGGGTCAGGCTGGATATTGGGGAAAGGTTCTTCTTTCAGGGAACGGGCACTGCCCGGGCTCCCCAGGGAATGGGCACAACCCCGAGGCTGCCAGAGCTCCAGGATGATTTGTATAACACTGTCAGGGACAGGGTGAGAGTTATTGGGATGTCTTCTGCAGGGCCAGCAGTTGGACTCAAAGGCTGCTTCCAGCTCAGGAACTCTTCTGGTTGCTAATTTTAATTTCTTAAGTTCCTTCTTTTTATAGTTTCTTAATTTTAATAGTGTCCCTCTTTTTGCACATAACTATTGCTGCTGTTTTCCTGTCCTAGAGATCTTTGTGATCATCACAAGAACATTTTGGCCTAGGTTTGTTATCCTGCATGTTAACATGTACACTGAGACTGGGATGAAGGAAGTGTCTGTGTGACTGGCTGGGTTTGAATGTACCAGAAGGAACTCTAAAAAGGAAAATTATGAGTGTGGCTTGCACAGGGCACAGTTAAGACCAGGAAGATGCTGAGCAATCTGTTGTTTGCATCGGCCCAGATGGTTGGACTTTGATTAGGGCTGGGGTGTAGGTAAAGCCAGCAGGAGACCTGTGCTTTGATAGTGGAAGGATGGCCACAAGATATAAACATGTCCCTCACATCATCCCTTCTCCCCTGACACCATGACAGCACCTGTAAAAGTACCACAGCAAGGAAACCCAGACAGAGGCAATAATCCAGCCTGAGGCTCTTGGAAGATGGATCAGGGGCTCCATGAAAGTGGTCAATTTCTAAAAGGTGTAGAAAGAGTTGTTGGCACCTTTTGCTGTGGCCAGTAAAGAGGAGCCCATGAGGCACAGTAAGGACCCACCTATCACCAGCCCTCATCCCAGTGCTGCACTGGTCACCTGGTCAGGCCCTGTGCAGGTGAGCGTGAGGATGAGTGAAACTGGGAGATATACAGTGTGATGACTTAGGCAGTCATTATTTTAATAAAAATCCCCTTCTCCAAGGAATTTACACCGTATAATGTACCTGGCACAGAGGAAGCACAAACCCCAGTATGCACGCCATTGGTACAGCCTTGGAGGGCTTTCCTGGTCCACAGCCTGGTTTTGGGGGGATGAGGTGCCCGTGGTATCTCTGTGTGTTCAGCCTCTGCCACACACTTGTGGGACTGTTCCTGAAACTGCAATCCACTTGCCCAGTGCAGTTGTCTGTGGGCTGAGGAGTTGCTGATGTGGCCAGGCTGGCCATGCTGCTTCCAGCAGCTGCTGGGAACACATTCTTGGAGAGTAAGGTTGGATTCCACAAAGGCAGAGCCCCTGTGAAATCCTAGAGAGCTGTAAAGGGCTGCCAGAGCAGCTGCAAGCTGGGGATGGTGTGCAGAGAGATGGCTGGTGCTGTGCACTCTTCAAACCTGCCCAGACACATGGGGGGAGAAGTTCTCCTGAAGGCAGCCTGAACCATGGTTCTGTGCTGTGGTTCCTTTCTGGTGGGCAGCATTGCTTCTGTGCCCTACAGCTTTGGAGCGCTCTGCTTATTGTGACTCCAACACAACGCTTGAGAGAGGATCTGTGTTGGTGATCACCCTTGCCCTGCTGAAAACTTGCAGATCCATGGCTGGACAGGCTTCACCCAGGAGAAAATCCCTGTGGTGTCACCCTAGTGCAGGGAACTATGGCTGCCCAGAAAGGAGCTGCTCAGGGGACACTGCTACCCCAGCAGAGGTGGGGTGTGTGCTCACAGCAAGGTGCAGGTGTGGGCATGAGAACCTGTGGCCTTGTCACCTGCTGGGAAGGACATCACCCACAGACTGGGAGATCCCCTGGGCCATGGGTCCTGTTGTCCTTTTATTGTCCTTCCCTGCCACCCCATCCCGACTGCATTCCTGCAGCCTGACTCAGGGTTTGCAGATACTGCCTAGCCTGCCCAGCCACCCAGGAGGGTTCAGCCCCTCCTCCTGGCAGAGCAGGTTGGCAGAACTCAGTCAGTCGAGGTCAGAAAGGTGTTTGGAATTGGGGAAAGGGGGAAGGCAGAGTGTGGGTACCATCATGGAAGAGTTGAAGCTACAGTAGATGCATCTTGCAGGGCTCCTTGCTCCTGTGGGAGGAGACCGCTGCTGCGACCCATCAGCATGATTCTGTCAGGATATCCCAGGCACAGCACCCCTCCAAAGCAGACTCCAAGGAAACCACAGGAACACTGAGTGACTGGCACCCAGCAGTTAATGCTCCTTGTCACTTCTCAATCACTGAGTGGGAAAAGACCAGTGGGATTAGAAGGTTCCTTCCATCTTCCAGGCTGAGGTTAGAAAACTTCAGCATCTGCAAATAATGAACAAAAAGAAAACTGAGAAAATGGTGATAGGGAAAAGAGAAAAGTCATTTTAGCAAGCTGGTCCATTTCAACAAAGAGGAAGAGATGGCTGAAGGTGGGTCCCCAACTTGAATGTTGGATGAGGGACCAGAGGTGTCTCTGCCAGTGGCACAGGAGATGACATGGGATGAGATGAGAAAGACACTGTCGGCTAAAAGCCATGTTGGACAGAAGAAATTGCAGACCTTTCCCCAAGTTACAGGGACTGTTTGTGTCTGGAATTCTATCTAAAAGCAGGTATTTTCCCCAGTGAACTGTTGACCTCCTAACTGGGGCCATGGCACTGATCAAATTAGGCTGGTGAAGATTGGAGCAGAAATGCAGGAGGACCAATGACTTCCTTCCAAGCACGTACCAAAACTCAGGGCCAGACCTTGATGTCAGGGGATTTCTATTTTAAGTGGAACTGACTCAGTCTCTCTCACTTCTTGCTGGTCTCTGTCATCCTCAGGGCCGCCCCCACCCTGAGGTGTTTGCACAAGGGGCATGGCTGGGACCAGGCTGAGACATAGGACAGGGCTGCCACGTGAAGTCTCCTCTGCATCGATCCTCTCAACTGGCAGTGACAAAACAGTTTTGGGAAAGGTTTTGGATGCATCAGCAGTTATTACAGGATCTTTCACCTCCAAACATTGCTCTCTTCACCTTCCACAAGACTCAGGCAGAGCTACTGCTTTTGAGCTGTTCATTCTCATTTTGGGTCTTTTCTCACTGCTGTCAGAGTGTTGGGAGAGGAGGAAGACATTGAGCATCTGCTGGCATCACCTCATGCTACAGGAGTGGGCTGGTACTCTGGGCTGGGAGCAGCGTCCTTGCTCTGCCTGGCAGCATTGCCACCTGGCAATGCCTGTCCTTTTCTTGACCTGGAGCCTGACATGGCACTGAGTGAAATACCTGCTCGTGGTATCTTATCTGCCAGCCTGCTGCACACTGGGAGTGGGGAGATGGCCCAGATATTCCATTTCATGGCTTTCCTACATCCACAGCGAGGAGCTTGCCAGAGCACAGGCACGTAGGGCAGGAGCATCCTGGCTGTGCTCCATTAGGTCTGCTCAGCACTGGCCCTCTGCTCTTCTTTGGGGCTAACTCAGCACTCCACAAACAAAGGGATGTCAGGTCCTGAGGTGCTGGAAATCCTCCAGAGCTTTGTCATGTCATACTCAGAGAGTATCACCACTTGGATCCTACTCTCCTGCTCCCCCCTCTGACCTTGCTCCCTGCTGGCAGCCCCAGGATTGCTCCTCTAAGAGGAGAGGAGAGGAGAGGAGAGGAGAGGAGAGGAGAGGAGAGGAGAGGAGAGGAGAGGAGAGGAGAGGAGAGGAGAGGAGAGGAGAGGAGAGGAGAGGAGAGGAGAGGAGAGGAGAGGAGAGGAGAGGAGAGGAGAGGAGAGGAGAGGAGAGGAGAGGAGAGGAGAGGAGAGGAGAGGAGAGGAGAGGAGAGGAGAGGAGAGGAGAGGAGAGGAGAGGAGAGGAGAGGAGAGGAGAGGAGAGGAGAGGAGAGGAGAGGAGAGGAGAAATTTTTCAGTATTTTGAGCGTCTCAGACAGGAGAGAGAGACTTGCCAGGCTGGGCAGGACATGGTCACCTGCATGACCACCATTAGGACTTAAGACAGCCTAGTAGAACCAAGGGATGATCTGGCCCAAATAAAAATAGCCCCCAGGAGTATGCTGGGTTTGCAGCCAGCCCTGGACCCCTGCTCCATTACAGAATCAGAGAATCATAGAATCTCCTGTGTTGGAAGGACCCACAAGGTTTACTGAGTCCAACTCCTGACCTTGCACAGACACCCCAACAATCCCATTCTGTGCATCCTTGGGAGTGGTGTCCAAATGCTCATGGAGCTCTGGCAGCCTTGGGGCTGTGCCCATTCCCTGGGGAGCCTGGGCAGTGCCCAGCACCCTCTGGGGAAAGAACCTTTCCATGATACCCAGCCTAACTATCCCCTGGCACACCTTCATTCACCTTCACCTGGCCATTCCCTCACGTCCTATCACAGAAGAGGATGTGGTATCTGGGGCTGGCTTTGTTTCCAGGTGGTGCCTCTGGCTCTGTGGAGTGGGCAGGAAAGGTCCTAGTGTGATGGTCAGGATGTGTAAGCAGCAGACTGTGCCCATGGCTGTGCTGTCAGGGACAGGGACAGAGGGGTGAGCAGGATTCCTTGGAGCTCAATAGCTTCTCCCAAAGAAGAAGAGCCCAAATCCTGGCAGACTTTGGACATCTGCCAACTGAGTGATCTGTCTCACCAGCTCCTCAGCAACTGCCCAAAGCTCTGAATAGCAAAGAAACATCCCCCACCTACAGTCACGAGTGCTATCAGCACCAAGCTGCAGTTGCTGCTGCACTGCTTCCCATCACCCATGGTGCTGCCACACCTGAGACATACCAGCAGGATGTCACACCTGGTGACTCGGGGCCACTGGCTTTGGCTCTAAGATGGAGCCTCTGACCTGAACCTAGGGGAGAATATCTTGCAAGCTGCTGGCCCCTGCCTCACTGTGGCACCGAGGAGCTCCAGGCCTCAGTGGGTCACTGGCTGAAGGCTGTGTGGGTCAGAGAATCAGTGCTGAGCAATTTACTGCATGGGACTGCCTCACTGGAGAGAGAAGAAAACTGCCCAGGGAGTCTATGGTTTTCTCCATCCTCTCCCTCTGGCTCTTCTAGAGCCACAGCCGTAGCTAACAGCTCTGTGCTGCAGGTATCAGGGCTTGGAGCCTGGGATGGATGGTGCTAACAGCCTCAGGAATCCCACCTGCACCTCTGTGCTTGTGACTGGCCTTGCTGATACTGAGGATGTTGGGGTAGAGCAGCTCCAACATTGGTGGAGCACATCTTGCCCATCCGTGGAAATGTCCTCATGGATGTCAAGTGGGTATCCCAAGGTGCAGACAGTCTGCAAGGTAATAAGCTTAGTAGGGAGGTTTTTCCCTTCCTGCGTCATGCTTCAAGCATCCCAGGCAGTATCCTGGAGAACAGGACTTTTTAGGAAAAAGACTTAGGATATTCTCTTCTTGTCCTCTGCCCTTCCCTGAGCCTTGCCTGTAGATATCCTCAGAGCATACAGTGCTGATGGTGCAGCTCTGGGACCTCAGGGGGCTCCTGCCCCCCCCCAATCCATGCAGCATAACCACAGTGCCCTGCAGTGGGCACGGGTACCAAACTTAACACAGCAGAGCACGGATGGATGCCTGTCTCCTCCCATGGCCTCAGACCTCCAAGGACCCTGGTGTAACCGTTTTCCCCACTTGTGCACAGCAATGGGGATGCGACCTGCTCCATGAGACACCCCTGGTCCCTGGGGCCTTGCTATGGCCCTGACTAGATGTGGCTTCAGCAAGGCTTCTCTGGCTCCAGAGCAAGGGCCCAATGGCACAGGGCTCTGTATGGCAGGGCACAGGCACAGCCCGCCCCAGGTGCACAGACAGGCTGTGGGCAGTGAGAGCTGCCCTGGGCACACAGTCATGCCTTGTGACCAGGACATCTCCAGGGGGAAGGAAACGTTTTGGGGGGCCAATATGTGTGATGGTGACCTTAGTGGGGGCAGTATGGAAACCCCCATCCTGGCTGGGTCTAGGAGAAGGGAGTGCAGTGGCAGGGGCATGGGCACAGGATCCCCAGCCCTCATTTGCATGTGTGCAAAGCAGGGAATTTTCCATCAGCAAGCAGCTGAAATTTCTGCATGGTGACCTTTGTCCCCACTCAGGCTCAGAGCTCATGGCAGCTGACAGACGTCACTGTGGTGCCCTACTCCCCCTGGAGCTGTGGGCACCCAGGGGACTGCATTCTGCCTCAACACCCTGGCAATGCCAGCTCAGCGCAAAACAAGCAGGACCCCCCAGATCTCCCCCAGGGAGGGCAGGGACTCCTGGCTCCCAGCCACCTCTGGGCATCAGTGGGGCTAGTGCCCTCCAGTCCCCCCTGCCCACCCTGCTACCAGCCCCTGGTTCTGCCCCAGCCCCACAGGAAGGGCTGAGCTGTGACACAGGCTCTGTGGAGTCTGCTGGCAGATGATGGACAGACATTTCTGGGGTCACTCAGCACATCACAGCATCAGGCCCCGGCTGCTGTGGTCAGGGTGCCCACGGGTGCAGGATGGACAGTATCTGGTCAGGATGGACAGGGTGAACTGTCTGTTGGAGGGCTAGAAATGGGACAACCAGAAGAGGCCACTCAGGAGACGAAGAATGTGGGTTGGAGGTCTCTGAATAGAGCCCCTGCAGCTGGGACACCTGTGGTCACAACCCCCAAGGAGCTGACAGCCACTGTGGGCAGCACTGCTGGTGCACACGGAGCCCCTGGATGCACCTCAGCCTCTCCAAGCTCACCAGGCTCCATGCTGGGCACAGACCCCTCCCGAAGGGTTGTGACACTGGTGCACCTGCTGGTCACCCTGCTGCCTTTGGGAGGTGTCCCTTGCCCTGAAAAGTAGAGAGCGCACTGCCCTACACCACCTCCCCCCTCGCAGTGTTCCAGGGAAACACAAATGACAGTATTCCTGGGAAGCACAAATTACCTTGACTTTTGCTCAGAGCCCTGGAATATCTGGGGCAGAGCATGGCTGGGCAGCAGTGCTGTGCCTGGCTCAGGGCTCCGTGGCTCTGTGAGCAGGTTGTTTTCTGCAGGTGCTTCCCCACTGCCAATGCCTTGGCTAGCAGGTGCCACAGGGCACCCAATCTGCCCACGGCAGCTGAACAGCAGCCCCAGCACAAGCCACCCAGCACAGACTCTCTGCTCTCAGAGCTCCCCCAGACCCTTCCCATGTTTCTCTGGAATCTCAGTGTGCCCTGTGCTAGATGGGCACCTCCCCTTGGCTGCAGGAGGTGTTAGGGTTCACTGAGAGTGGCCAGTGCTAAAGCACTGAGAGTGGTGTTAGAAACAGGGGGAACAAACACATCATCTTCACTGAGATGGCTCCCAGGGCTTAGGGGAGCTGCTGCAACACCCCCTGTGCAGCTGGCACCAAACCCAAGCTCCACATAGCACTGGAGCTCCTGGGCACAGTGTGTGATGGCCAGAGTGGGGGACACAGCAGCAAGGGAACAGGAACACAGCACGGAAAATTGAAGGATTTCTTGCTAGAGCTAGAAGGACTGAATTGACACAAATGGAGAAACCAAATACTCATACCAAAAGAAAAATAGTGGACTTGAGGAGGGATTATTTTATATATTTAATATATAAAATTTATTATATATATTTTATATATATATTATTTTATTAACTTAGGACTGTTTTTGCTCCAAGTCACCTTTTTGCATTTATGACTTTTCCCTGACATTTACAGGGAACTTAGAGGTAAATCACCAAGGGGGGGTCCACCAAAGGGGAGAGCTCATGGCCTCTCCCAATGGCCTTTTGCCGCTTGCAGACCACTGCTTATTTAATTCCACAAGAAAATATTGCTTCTGCCCTAAGCTGACCTTGCTGTGGTTTCTCAGTTCCTCTTGGAAAACAACACGAGTGCCCCGATGCAGACAGCAGTGCTCACAGAGCTGAAAACACTTCCCTGCATACCCCTGATTCTGAGCCAGAGTGCCTGGATGTCCCTGGGTTGTTCCCTTCGAGGCAGCCCTGGGAACTCACCTCCTGATGTGGCTCAAGGAAAATCCCACTGTCATGTTGGTTTTACTGCTGTAAAATGGGTTTGAGTGTTCCTGTCATGCTTTACACCAGTGACTCCTGGGAAACCCGCCTGTGGGAGCAGAGCTGGGATCCCACAGGGGGCTGTGGAAGCCACAGGCTGTGAGTTCACTTCAGCAGCACTGGGAGCAGGGACCTCAGTGCAGTGTGGCATGGTCAGATGGGAGCAGCTTTTCTTTATCTCCAGGGAGCAGGGGAGAATGCAGATCCAGAGCCTGTCCTGGCTCCTGGCTGGCACCGTGGTGTGCAGGTCAAACACTGAGGGTGCCTCACTCCCCAAATCCCCAACTTCCACTGCACACCATCCCCACAGGGAGCAATGACACAGAGACTGGAGTGGATGAGTTTCTGCGACTCCCTTCTTGCCTCTGCAGGAAGCCCCTGTGTTCCATCATCACCCTCATGCATGAGCCTGGCGTGGTGCAAGATCAGTGCCATGGAAACCCTGATGGGAGCCCCCAGTGTGAGTGGGGCAGGCTCAGATTTGTGCCCCGGTGACACAGGGGGCTGGCACAGGCACTGGGATGGGACAGACACGGGGCTGGCCTCGGCCTCCAATGCGAGGGCTAGAAAATCACAGGGAAGTGTAGTCCTTGAGGACAAAGGGGGACAGCAACCCCTCAGTGGTGCCCACTGCCCGCAGCCCTCCAGCAGCAGCCTGAGCCCTGGGTTACCTGCAGCAGCCGTCTGTGTTTACTGTGTCCCCTCCCTGCCCTCTCCCTCCTTTCCTGGGCAAACAGGCGTGTACCAGCCTGGTTATTGCTTTGCTCCCGCAGCCGGACTGTTTGGTGGAAACAAAAGGGAACGTTTTCCTCCTCCCACTGGGTATTTGTGCCTCACGTGCCCTGGCTCTCCCATCAGGAGAGGTGCCATGGGATGAGGGGCTCACACAGTAGCAAGAGATGTGGGAGGCTAGAGCAGTGTCCCTGCCACCTCTGCAAGGCAACTGGGACAGGTGTGCCGCTGCTGTGTGCTGTCACAGAGAGCTCGTGGCAGCCCTGGCAGCCCACCAAAGCTCTCCAGAAGGCTGGCTGAAGCCTCATGGGGTTCTAACATTGATTCTGATTAAAAAAAACCAAAAACATTTTCATTAACAGACCAGGGGTGAAGGAGTCTGAGCCCTGCAGAGCTCTACACTGGATCTGCTCTCACTGTCAGGGTCTGATAAGGAATGTGCTTCTGCTGAGGGCGGAGGAGCTGCATGGCTGTGGCATCCCCAGAGCTCGGTGTGATGCTGCTCTGTAACATGGTGGCCACACAAAGAGGAGCCTGAGATCACAAGGAAGAGCCTCGGACACAAGGTGACGGGGTTCTGTATGCCATGGGGGACAGGGCAGTGTGTCCCAGCTGCCCTCCCAGCCTAAGGCAAACAGCTCAGCATCACTGGCAAAGTCACCTCCTGCTCCTCATCCTGCACACAGGCAGCCCCCTATGCCCTCAGGTGACCCATCCCATCTGCCCATCCCTACAGCCCAGTCCACTGTCCATCTCAGCAGGAGCATCACACTTGCAGGCACCACTGCCTTATTGCCGCGCAGACTTTCAAGCTTTTTCCATCTCAGCCATTCTTCTTGGATTTGAATAAATGGCATGGAGAAATTCTTTCCCCCAGAAATTCCCAAGTCAGTGAGCAATGGCAGAGAGACCATGCACTGCTCACCCCACTAGGTTTCTCCAGAAGGGAGGCCCTGGAGCCTGAGGATGCAGAGGCATCCTGCAGAGGCAAGGAGGGACTCTGAGAAACTCATCAGAGAGACCAGGGGTCCCAGCTGTGCCCACCCACTCACCCTGGTGTTTTGGTGCTGATACGCTCATTATCCTCCCCCACCAGTGGGATCAGACATGTGCCCCTGTTCTACTACCCCTAGCAGCTGGGGAGCCATGGGGGTACATGGACGTGGGGGCTTGAGGTGGAACAGATTCCCAGGTGGCTTTATATCTGCCCTTGGCTACAGCAGAGCTGTCCTGTCCCGGAGGAGCATCCTTAAAGAGCCTCAGAACAGGGCAGTCAGTTGGTGTAGTCAGTGCAGGCTCAGGAATGCTCCTGACCTGTGTCCCTCATCTATCGGAGTGTTTGGAATGTGTTACTGTGGGGGTGTCTCTGTGGACTGGGGGGATGGCAGTAATGTATGATTTTTATGCAGACTTGTCCAATACACAGAGGGTTGAATGAAATATCTGGAAGGGGGGATGTAGGAAAAAGCCTCTCCTGGGTCACAGTGGAATATTTCGACTCTGGTGAGGCACCTCCCAGGAGACATCTGCAAAACACACACTCATCTCCCAGGAAACAGTCTCACCCCTCTGTGAATTCAGGCTGGAGAAGATAAATGTGCCGTTCCCAAATAGTGTCCAGGGCTACTGTCTGGCCAGCAGGTTGGTGACAGCCAGGGACCCTCACTGGCTGGGAGCTTCTGGAAAGAGGGAGGGAAGGAAGAGGAGAATCTCAAAGACCTCGTACAGTGATTCCGTGGGTTGCAGAGCCAGCCTGAGGTCACTCCTGTGCCACTGAAGTGTCACCTTGCCCCAATGACCTCTGCTGTTGTCTTCAGGCAGCTCCATGACAACGCCTGGCCCTTGTGCAACAGCCACAAAATGAAACTAAAAATAGCTCCAGCTCCTTAGAGAGCACCTAGCTGCCAGCACCTGCCAGGAGCTGCGCTGCAAGAGCTCCCTCCTCTGAGCTGATGTGGGCACTGAGGGAACACCTCAGCCTGCTCCTCTCCTTGCCTGGCCTCTGCTCATCCCTTGCTCAGCAATCTGGGGCATGTTGGAAGGATTCTGGAGAATGCTGTGGGGTGCTGGGGCATGTTGGATGCTGGGGGATGTTAGGATGTTGCTGGAGATTTTGGGGGGGAAGTTAGGGGATGTTGGAGGATGTTCAGGGGATGTTGGGGGCTGCCAAGCTGCCCATCCTGGCCCCTGGCACTGTGTGTTTTTTGCCCAAGCCTTGCAAGGTGCAGTGTCATCACTCCCTGAGCCCAGTGTGGGAACTGCTGGCACCATCTCTCCTGCCAGACCTTTGCAGAGGGAGCTGGGGTCAGCACTGGGGGGTTTGTTGAGGAGCAAGTTCAAGTTATTCATCCTTCAGTTAACCCAACTTCATGCTTGGCTGGCCAAGCTGCCCATGGCCTGACTCTGCTGGCAACTCCACACCTGGGCACAGCACTGTGCCCCATTCAAACTGGACTTTTGAGCATTTTTTTCTCCACTAAGGAAGGTACTTGGCTCATTTTAGGTAGAGGACAGGACTGAGGCCAGAGCAGTCATGAGCCCTGAGGCTGTCATGTGAACTTTTACAGATTCCCTGAAGCCAGAGCACCTGAAGCACACAGGAGTCCTGTGAGATCCTTAGGCTGTGTAATGGTTTGAAAGCAAAACCAGTGAGAGACTCCAAGTCAGAAATACAATTTAATAGGAAAAAAAAAAGAGAGAAAAATAAAATACATGCAATAGTACAGAAGAAAAAGCCACTGACATAGTCAGAATACAACCTGACACCCTGCTAGTTGGGGTGGTGATAGCAGTTCAGATGGTCTTGTTGAAGTGGTGATCCTGTAGAAAGGTCTGGTAACTCTTGTCCTCTGGAAACCAGTGTGTAAGGGCTGCCTTGGTGTTCCAAATCTCAGATTTTATCTAGGTAGGAAATGCTTGGCTCCTGCCCCTGGGTGGGGCATCTCCCAATGGGATGATGGAATTTTATCAGTCATGCAGTGGGACTCAATGGCCCTTTAACAGGAGATATCTCCTGGAGGAAGAATGGGTTGTGGAAAAGATAAAGAAAACTGTCCCACCTGTTTTTTCACAGATGGCCCATTAACAAAGGATATCTCCCCCAGAGGTAGGGATCATTGCCCCACCTGGTTTCAGCAGATGCTGATAGAATACATCCTTTTGGGCACATCTTTACGTTGTAACCTAGGATAGGCTGTCAGCGAGCTCAGGCTGAGCTCATCCTCTGTTGCAGTCAGGCTCTTCCAGCATCAAGCCAGTGATACCTTCGAGGCAGCAGTGTCTCCCTCACATAGGCCAAACCTCAAGCATTGCCAGTGTCTGCTCCTGTAGAACCCAGCAAAAGCCAAAATTCTCTTTTTCTCATGGAAAAATTTCAAATTATACTCAAAACTCAGAGTGTTATTGAGAGTCAGAGAGCAGCATCTGGCTGCAGCAGCAGTGTGAGAAGGAAGAGACCCCAGGTATAGCTGAGCACATCCAGGCACTGCCCTAGTGCCTCCCAGCTCTGTGGCTGACCCTCACTTTCACACGCACTGAGGAACAGCTCCAGGGCAGGAGTGATGAAGGGCTTGCGCCTCACTGAGTCCATTGATTTGGGAGCACTCACTCCTTCTGCCCCACACCCGCCAGAGTTTCTGCCAGCCCAGCTGTGGTGGCCAAGCACCAAGTGCCAGCTGAGCACACTGTGACTTTGAGTAGAGCAGGGGCATCCCACCACCAAAACACTCGTCAGCAATGTCCCACATCCCCCCATAAAACCCATGTCAGCAATGTCCTGCCCACCTGGGGCCACACACTCCCCTTGAAGGAGCACCCTGAGTCCCAGGGCTCAGATTCCCTGCTCTGGCTTCAGTGGCACTGCCTGTCCCAGTTCCCAGGGACACAGCAGGAGGCCCATGTCCCTCAGCCCATTGTCCCTTCTGGCTCAAGCAGGGGTGGACAGTGCCAGGCAGACGTGGCAGTGAGGTCCCAGGAAGGGAGAAACTGGGATTTTCTGGCTGCCAGGGTTGAGGTGTCCTGGCCCTTGCCATTGCGCTGGGCAGGATGGGGATACCTTCCTGGATCTCCTCTGATGTGGGGCAGCCCTGCAGCTCCAAGCCTGGCAGACATTCACCTCCCCAGGCTGTCTGCATGGCACAGGGCATGTCCCCAAAGGGAACCCCATGGCCCTCCAGTCACAGGCTGAGAAAGAGGTGACAGTGCAGGGAGGAATAACAGGTAAGGGAACAGGAGACAGAGGAGAGGAGGATGGGTGTGGGAAAGAGCTTATGGGTCTGGGAAGGAGTCACAGATACAGAGATCAGGCACCCCAGTTCTGTTTAAATAGCTGTCCCAAGGGGAAGTCAGGAGGAAAAGCAGCAAAAAACCTTGAGAGATCTGGGCCAGCAGATCTGACCCCACACTGTTGCAAGAAACATCACTGGAGTCACCAGTCCTTCCTCCTGCCAAGGGCAGGCCTGTCAGCCCCTCATCCCCAGGGAGGTAGTCTGGCCAGCCTGTCCTGAGTCCAGGCTGAGTGTGCAGGGGATGTGCCACGTCGTGCCCACACATGCCACATGAGGCCCAGTGCTGCACATCAGTCCTCCTTAGTGCCACATGCTCCAGGGAAAGAGTGCAATATCTGCCATGGGAAAAGCTGAGCTTGGCTTGGCCAGTGCCAAGCTCTGGGGGCATCCCTCATCTGGCTTGTTCTCAGGGGATCTTGGGGGATGCTTGGGGCATCTTGGAGAATTGGGGCATATTGGAGAATCTTGGAGAATATTGGGGATGCTGAGGGAAGCTGGGGGTGTTGGGGGATACTGGGTGATGCTGGAAGATGTTGAAGGATGGTGGTGTATTCTAGGGGGGATGCTGAAGGGACGTTTGGGGATGTTGGAGAATTTTTTTGGGATGCTGGGGAGCTATTGGGGAATGTTTGGGGACACTGGGGGATTTGTGGGGATGCTGGGGAGAGGTTTGAGGATGCTTGGGGGATGGTCCAGGATGCTGAGGGGACGTTTGGGGATGTTGAGACAAATACTGGGGGTGTCGGAGGATGTGGACCTGCCCAGCCTGGCCGCTGTCCCATCTCCCGGGCGGTGGGTGACCAGCAGAGGGCTCGGCTCCCCTCCTCCCGCCGCCGCTTTATGCTGCCCAGCGCTCCCCTGGCGCCCAGAGCCGCGGTCGGAGCCGGACCGAGCGGCCGTGCCCGGACACCGCTCCCGAGCAGCCCCGGGGGCTGCGCCGCCTCCGTCACACGCGCTCCCGGAGGGTGCGGGGACAGTCGAGGGGGGACGATGCTTTCGCCATCACTTCTGTTACTGCTGCTGCTGCTGCTGCTGGCCCCGGGGGCCGCGGGGATGCGAGGCAGGGCTGGGACCGGCAGGACTCACCATGGCCCGGCTGCCCGGGGCATCCCGGAGGGGCAGGAGAGGAGGGAGAGGCAGCGCCGGGGCACGGAGGAGGACTCCAAGTCGGTGCAGCAGTACGTGCCGGGAGTGCGGGTGGAGTTCCCGCGGCCCCTCAACTCCGCCGGCCTGCACCCCACCAGGGCCCTGCTGCCATCCAGCACGGACCCCTCGGAACAGCAGCCGGGGGTCCCCACGGACAGGGACAGGGCAGAGCCCCGAGCCAACCTCACCACCGTGTCCGACAAGCGGCTGCAGATCCACAACCCCCTGTACCCGGTGACTGAGAGCTCCTACAGCGCCTACGCCGTGATGTTCCTGTCCCTCATCGTCTTCACCGTTGGCATCATCGGTAACCTCTCCGTGATGTGCATTGTGTGGCACAACTACTACATGAAGAGTGCCTGGAACTCCATCCTGGCCAGCCTGGCTTTCTGGGACTTCCTCATCCTCTTCTTCTGCCTGCCTGTGGTCATCTTCAACGAGATCACCAAGAAGCGGCTGCTGGGGGACACGTCCTGTCGTATTGTGCCCTTCATGGAGGTAAGGGGCTGCACAGGTCCCCGGAGGGATCAAGAACTCAGCTCCTCTCTGCCCTCTTGCTCCAGGGCAGTCCATGGTGCTGGGGCTGGCACAAGGACTGTGCCAAAGACCCCTGATTTGGGGCACAGTGAGGAGTTGAGGGACAGTCCCCATAATGACCTTCCCTCTGTCCCAGGCCTTTCCTCGGGCTCTGCAGCCAGCACCGATTCTGCTAGGACTCGGAAAAGCCCATTAGAGCCTCCAGCCAGCACAGGGACTTCTGTTGGCAGGGTCCCTCCATTAGTGTGTTCTTGTCCCAGCTCGACACCCCAAAGCCTGGGGGCTCAGCCCAGCGGTGTGCTGGCCCAGAAACTGGCCACTGCAGGCTGCTGAGGATGGTCCAGGGTCAGGGGGCTTGAGGTGGACAGTGTTGGCCAGCACTGGAACGGGACAGCACAGGAATTAGGTCTGGAAGCCTGAGATTTATGTTTGTCCTCAAACCTCATGTGTGATGTGTTTGCCACACTCAGGGAGAGCCAGGCACCCACTGAGAAGGCCAGAGGGACTGTGGTGGCAGGGGATGGCAGAATGAGCAAGATTGCCCCAGAGGGCAGGATTTGGGCTGATGCTGCTCTTATGCTGGAAGCCAAGCCTCAGTGTGCTCATCTCGTATCCTCAAGGGACCCTTGGAGTCCAGCTGTGCCCTTTTGTGCCTTGGTGGGACAGACAGACCAAGCCTGCCTGTTCTCTGTGGTCAATGCCCCATTTATCAAAGGGTGCAAACACCTGGAACAGCTTAGAGACAGTGTCAGATCACTGAAGACCCTCTCAGGCTTGGTCAGATCAGACGGGGTTCAGAGCCTGCCCCTCCCGCTGAGCATCCACCCCAGTGTTGCGGGTTCCCAGCTGCTACGTGCCCTGCTGGTGCCAGAACAGTCACTTGTGACAGTGACCTGTGACACAGTTGTTATAAATGAGAAACAAAAAGTCTAGATATTTAGCAAAATTTCAATTGCTTTATTTGATATAAACGGAGCAAGCAGAGCTGGGGAACGTGAGGGGTCACCGCCCACACCACGCTCTGTCGAACCTTGGTTTTGCAGCTTCTTTTTTTATAGCTTCTTTTCTTTTTATATGTTTTTTTTGTAGTAATCAATAATTGTTATTTTTTTTTTTGTTGTCATAATTCTGCCAGGTAAGCAGTGGTGGTCAAAAAACATCCGTGGGACTGCTGTGTGAAATCTCCAGACAATTTGTCAAGTAACCATCTGGTTTTGGTAGATAAAGAACAGCAGAAGTGGGAAGTCTGGTCTTAGCAGATAGGTTGCAATTGATTACACAAAGGCAGGAAATCTGATTTTGCAAAATCTTCCAGGCTCTGGGAAAACCTCGTTTTACAAACTGGTATCAAATACAATTTACTTAGAAAACACAATACTCATAACGGGGGTATTTAAACAGAATGGTTTTAATAATATATTTCCCTTTATCTAGTTCTATGTCTTACCTAAGTATTCTGGTTTATACAAACTCCAAAACTTCTATGATTAACACGAATCTTTTATCAATTATCACACAGTCACCTGTGACAGTCACCTGTCTGTGCCCCAGTGCCTTGTGCAGGGTCTGCACTTGTGCAAGGAGCCCTGGCTGTGCACAGCCCTGCAAGCTCCAGCAATGCCAGTGGGTGCTCTGGGTGATGGACCGGGGTGTCCCATTGAGCACAGCCCCAAACCTGCACAGCACAGCCAGCACAGGGATGTGGTGTTTGCTGGGAGAGCCCTACAGCCCCCCCTGCTTGCCTGTGTCCCTGCCCAGCAGGCAAGAGCTGCTCCTTTCCAGAGGTGTCCCACCCAATTCTCTCACTAACTGGAGTGTTTGCCCCATCCCTGTCTTCCATCTCGGGCTTCCAACACTGCATCTGGGTGGACTCAGAGAGGGGCAGGAATTTGCCCAAGCTGGCTCAGTGTCCCAGGGAAGGGTGGGAAAGGAAGGGTGATGTCTACAAAACAGATCCTGTCTCAAGGAGGATCTGAGGAAGATCTGCTGCTCATGGGCTCCCTGTCCCCACGAGAGAACCCTGGGGATGGCACCACCAGGTACAGGGGTTCATCAGCACCAGGGTGCCCTGGGACAGCTTGGTCCAGAGGAATCAGGAAGGGACAAGAATGGTGGGATGTTGGTGCTGCAGAAGGATGAGTGTGTCACAGTCTGGGAAGCACGGTCCTGGTGTGGGGACTCTTGCTCTGCCCCCCAGCACCAGCCCTGCATTGCCCTCCTGCCCTCCCAAGCATGGGCAGAAAGGGGCTCCAGGGCTTCAGCTGGGACCAAGCTGCAGGGAACCTGGGTGGGAGCCACAGCCAGGCCACAGCCAAATCCCCAGCAAAGGGTCAGCTATGAGAGGGGAGCCTATCTGGAGGCCAAAGGCTCATGTCTGGTGGAATTGTGGCTCAGGTCACTGGATGGATGCCAAGGGAAGCAGATCTATCCTCTGTAGCTGCTCAGTGCTCTGGCTGGGAGCAAAGCTGGTTCCACGGACTTCTGGGGACAGGCCGTGTGCAGGGATGTGCTGCACTGACTGATGCCACCAGCTACATCCTTGCCAGGACCAAGGCACCAGGAGAGACAGAGGAGCCTGTGAAGGGTGTAGGGGGAGGAAGGAGACAGCACTGAGGGCTGCAGGTGCCAGCCAGGGAACAGGTCCAGCGTGCTGGGTGCTGGCTGTGGGGCAGAGCAGGCTGCTGGGTGCCCAGGCTGGCCCTGGGCTTTGGGCATAGGAGCTAGGACATGCTGGGAGGTGGTGCTGGGTGCAGGACGCTGGTGCTGGACTGGTGTCCTGATTCTGTGTCTGGGGAGATGCTGCTGTGCATAACCGATGGTGCTGCTGAGTGCTGGCATCACTCTGGTCATCAGTTTCTGGAGTGACCAGCCCAGGGCCAAGGAAAAGGCTGGGAGGGTCGTGGGGGGGGGGGGAGGGGGGACAGTGTTCTGGGCTGTTCCCCATGAGCCACGTGGAGCCCTGGGAAGTTTCCTGAGTGCTGGGAAGGTCTTTCAACACAGGGTGATGTTTGATGGCTTCATGAGGCCAGGAATGGCCACAGCACTGGGACGCCAGCATGTGACTCTGCCATCATCTTAGCCAAGGGCTGTGGGACTTGGCTCCCAGCTCTTGGGCTGGGACTGGGAATGTTGGTCAGTGCCTGGCCAGCCCTCCCAGAGCCACAGCGATTCCTCTCTCTCCCTTGGCCCCCTCCTTTGGCAAAGGGGATGTTTTTCTTGCTCGTCTCAATGCAGCGGAAATTGTCCCAAGCTGGTTTGGGACAAGAGCGCCTTCAACTCACTTGGCCTGTCCAGGCATGCCTTGGGAACCCTGGGAAGATGCTGGTGGGTGTGATGGTCCCTGCTTCTCCTCTGCAAGAGCCATCCAGAATAGCCTGAAGGAAGAGCCTGAAGTACAATCCTGTTGTTCCCACCCTGGCTGGATGGACAGACAGACATCCAGCTAAGCTTCTCCCTTGTGCAGAAAAGGGAGCTGGGCAGGGACTAGAGGGTCAGGGGGCATTTTCATCCTTTCAGGAGTCACAGAAAAGTGGCTCTAAACCCTGGGATGCAGCCATGGGCTGTGACCTCCCTACAGCCTTTGAAGTAGGGGTTGTGGTTTTAGGTAGCCAGGGGTTTGCCATGAGCCTGGTAGAGCCAAACCCCCGTGATGTCCCTGCAGCAGGGCCCACCTGTTCTGCCTCCTCCCTCACCAGGTATCATCACTGGGAGTCACCACCTTCAGCCTCTGTGCCCTGGGTATCGACAGGTTCCACGCAGCCACCAGCCCGCAGGCCAGCACCCGGCCCATCGAGCAGTGCCAGTCCATCATTGCCAAACTGGCCGTCATCTGGGTGGGCTCCATGACGCTGTCGGTGCCGGAGATCCTGCTCTGGCAGCTGGTGCAGGACACGTCGCCCGTGTCCGGTGTGGTGACCGAGTATTGCACCATGAAGCCCTCGTCCAACCTGCCCGAGTCCATCTACTCCCTGGTGCTCACCTACCAGAACGCTCGCATGTGGTGGTACTTCGGCTGCTACTTCTGCCTGCCCATCCTGTTCACCATCAGCTGCCAGCTGGTGACCCGGCGCATCCGCAGCACCGACAAGAAGAGCGAGTGCCGGGGCGGCAAGCACGGCCAGTGCGAGGGTCACCTGAACTGCACCATCATCGCCCTGACCGTCATCTATGGGCTCTGCACCACCCCCGAGAACGTCTGCAACCTCGTGGTGGCCTACATGTCCCCCGACATGTCCAAGCAGACCTTGGATCTGCTCAACCTCATCAACCAGTTCTTCCTGTTCTTCAAGTGCTCGGTGACGCCTGTCCTGCTCCTGTGTCTCTGTCGTCCCCTGGGCCAGGCCTTCATGGACTGCTGCTGCTGCTGCTGTGAGGGCTGTGGCCCCGACACCACCTCCAGTGAGAGCAGTGCCGACAGCAAGCTCAAAACCGAGATGTCCTCCTCCATCTTCTTTGACAAACCCCGGGAGACTCCCCCACCCCTCCTGGCCCTCGGCACCCCATGCTAAGTGCCACTGGGGAGCTGTAGCGATCATTTCACCACCTCCTCCCAAGACCAAACATTGTTTTACCATTAGTACTCATGTCTGGACGTGGAACAAGCAGAAAGACACAGCTCAGGGGGCTGCACCGTGGGCTTCAAACCCAGCATTGGGCAGGTGGGGCTTGAAATCCCAGTCCCTGTGGCTACACTGGTGACCCTCTTGCCTCTGCCCAAAGGTGAGCAAGGACAGCAGCACTCTCCCGTCCTGGCTACCTGGCTGGGCTCCATGGGGCTGCTGCTGTGGAGATGGCACTGTGCCAGAAAGGTCTTACCTGAAACCACAGAGGCTGGCCATGATGGCTTAGAGAGGACACAGCAAACACAAACTGCCCCCTCCCTGTCCCCTCCCCTCCTGCCAGCCCCTCTACAAGCGGAGAAGGTCCAACTGGCCGTATCCCACGGATTCAAGCCGTGCCCTGTATGAGCTCAATAAACCAGTAACCTAGAGCACGTCGTGCTTGCAGCCGCTGGCACTGCTGGGCTGAGCCCTGGGAGCCCCTTGGAATGTTCTTCCCTGCACCTGGGGGGGGGGGCTCTAGGGTGGGCGTGGGCAAGCTGGGGGACAGGAGGGACAAGGAAGCAGCTGTGCCGGAGTGGGCAGTGGTAAAGGGGAGATAAGGAAAGGCTCCAACCCCTTTGCTCCCTCCCTCTGGGGTGATGCTGAGCAGTGCCTGTGAGAGGGGGTGAACCTAACCTCTTAAGTGTTTGGTTTGGGATCATTTGCAGGACTTGAATTGGTCTCACTAAAGCCCAGCCAGCCCAGCACAGGGCTGAGGTACTCCCCCAGCCTGCTGGCTCCCCGTGTGCACTGCTGCTGTGCAGTGCTCGGGGAAGATGTGGGACCACCACCCCCAGCACCTCTTGGGGAGCCTTGGCATAAGAGCATCTCACCCAAACTGCCCCACAGGGCTCCTGGCCCTCATCCATGTGCCCCTTGCAGGGACAGAATTGTCCCAGCAGGACAGTTTCAGGGCATCAGGGTTTCCAAGCCCACATCCACCCCCTGCGCATGGCCCCGGCAGGGGCAGAGGGGGTCAGGGAGCAGGGGGGTCAAGGAGCAGGCAGGACGGATCTGCCCAAGGGCAGCCTGGCCACGGCAGCCCATCCACCGGAGCTGTTAGAGCTCCTTGTCCCAAGTGCTGGCAGCTGCCCCAGCCCCTGAAATGCCGGGGCGAGGGACACGGTTGCCACGGGCAGTGAAAGCCAGGGGCTCACTGCGGGCTTTGTGCGCAACACCCACCGCGCGCTTTGCTTTCGCAGCCCCGTTTCCAGGGAAACAAAAGCCCCAGTTTTCTTTTGTGAGCACAAAACTGGATTTTTCCTTTCATCCTCCTCCCCCCCACCCCGTGCTGGGCCCCACGGTTTGGGAGAAGAGGGGTCTCATCTTGGCACAGGGATGCAGGGGTGCTCAGAGCCCGGGCCATACCTTCAGTCCCCTTTGTGCCCACGGGGTGAGCGGGGTCCCCGTGAGGCTTTGCTGGCTGTGGGGCAGTGGGGGAGGGCATCTCTCATGTGCCTGGTCCACATCGCTCCGTCCTGAGCCCGGGCCAAGGGCGAACAAAGCCAGGCTTGTACTGCAGCCCCGCGGGGCGGCAGGCGTGGGGAGGGGACAGGGGGTGCAGGCAGCACTGTCGCCATGGCCTGCAGCCCCACAGCAGGCACAGCACGCCACGGGATGGGCTGAACCCCGGCCCTGCTCCCACCCTGCTGCCTGGGCACCTGCCAAGCACAGGACACATCAGCAGAGCGCATGGCAGGGGCCACTCCCGGGGACCCCAGCAGCAGTGGCCACCACCTCCCTGCAGAAGCCACCTCCAAAAGACACAGGGCAGGGCGAGCCCCGCAGCAGTGGGCACAGCCCCCTGGGGGTGCAGGGAGAGGGGGAAGGAGCACTGCAGGTCCCCCACACCCAGCAGGGTTCTGCAACATTCTGGGACACAACAGGGGCAGAGGAAAGTCCAGCAGCAATGACCGCAGCGGATGGAATGTCCGAGCAGGTCTTGGAACCCAGGCCAAGAAAACAAGGCACCTTGAACCATGAGAGGTGCCTCCAGCATGACCACACAGGTGCCCAGTGCTACCCTGGGGACTGGGCCCTCCCTCCCAGGCAGGGCCTCGAAGGATGGGTGGCAGAGATTGTGAGGAAGTAACATGATTGCAACCACACCAAACCACACCCACAACGCAAAATTGTTAATTTATTATTAGGAGGCAAAAAAATTGTACAGTTACAAGAATCATTTCCCAACAGAGGTCAAATCTGAGTCAAAAATCTCTCTTACAAAAAAAAAAAAAAAAAAAAAAAAGAGGGGGTGGGGGGTGACAACACTTTACAAGTCATTAAATTAAAAAAAAAAAAAGAAAAAGAAACCTCTCTTTGTGCAATTCTGCAAAAACAAGAACAGAAGGTAAATGCCCAGCCTGATACCCTGGAGCCAAGTGGGAGGAGGCTGAGAGGGGCACTGCAGCCCTCCAGCCATCCCCGCCCTATGCCCCAGCCCTGCACTGGGACCTGCATACCCACCCTCCAGTGCCAGCTCAGTCCCCCTAAACTGGCCCCAAACAACCTGACCAGGCCTCCAGGCTGCACCTCAGAGCCCCAGCCAATGGCACAGACATGGCACAGACAGCCACAGCCTTTCTTACCCCACAGGACTCCCCAGGCCCTGCACCCTGTGCAGACACAGACCAGAGTGTTGTCCCCATAAGCCCTGCTGCCCCTGCCCCGTGGCTCCCATACCTCCCAGTCAGGGCAGCATGGAGTCAGGGCTCCCACACCTCCCAGAGCAGGGGGTGGCATGGGGAGCAGGGCATGGGGAGCAGGGCACGGGGAGTAGCAATGTGGTGCAAGCATGGAGAGCAGGGAATGGGGAGCAGGACATGGGGAACAGGCACAGGGCACACCCCTGGGTCTGGTGAGCAGCACTGAGGGTGCACAGATGCTCTGAGTGTGTCTCCAGGTGCCTCCATGTGTCCCTCTCTCTCTGGCATCCCAAGGGATATCCCTGGCCAGGGCAGAGCCAGCAGCCCCAGCCAGGCACAGGTGATGCCACTGGGCATGTGGGGAGCCAGCACAGCCATCTGAGAGGTTACAGGGGGCTGAGCCAGCCCTGGGACAGGTGGGAGGCAGGTCCCAGCCCCCAGCTCTCCCAGGGACTGCTGGCATTGCTGGGCCCCCAGCACTGGTACCAGTGCCCCAGATCATCCCCCAAGCAGCCAGGCTGGGCAGTGGGCAGGCTTCTGCCCAGGCACAAGAGCAGGGGACACGTGGGGCAGGGGGACAAGTGACCCTGGGCCCCAAAGAGGGGTTGGGAAGTGGAGGCAGTAGGGGGAGGCTGATGGCAGTGGCTCGTGGCTAATCCCTGTCCCCCGGAGGGGTGAGGAGCCTGCAGGTGGCATTGACACGCCCTCCCCCCAGCCCGAGGCAGGAAGGGCAAGGTGGGCACCCCCAACACCTCCAGGGTGGTCTCTGCCTGGAGGCAGCAGTAGGACATCCAGAGAAGAGAAGAGGGCTGGCACAGCCCCATCCCCAAGGGCTGTCTTCTGCTACCACCCTCCTCCTTCTCCTCCCAGTGCTGACCCTTGGCTGCCCTTGGGGAGTCCCCAGCTTTCCTACCACTCACAGGGCCCAATTTAATAACAGCACTATCCCTTAAATTAAAAAATTAAAATATATATACATATATATATATACTGTATACACAGACAACAACAGAACAGTGCCAAAATGGAGGAAGAGACAGGGGAGGAGAGGGGGAGAGGAGGGCAGTCAGACATCTTTACAATAAAAACAAGGACTCTGCCCCAATGTGAGCAGAGTCTGGGGTCCCCTAAAAATACCCATCTAGAGAGAGAGCTGGAGGGACAGAGCAGGAGAGAGGGGCATGGGCTTGTACAATGGCATCTTCCCAATCTGAGCCAGGCCCACGGGACCTCAGCTTCGCCTGGACTTCGAGTGCTGGATAAGCCACTGTAGGGTGATGTCTGCAGAGACAAGGGGACACTTACAGCCTCTGCCTCTGGCTGTCACCTCCCCTGTGCCCAGGCAAACACATGGGCACGGGCTGCCCCCCACAACCCCCATGACCCAGCCCATGGCACTCACCAATGTTGTCCTTTTCTTTGCAGGAGATGGAATAGCAACAGATCTCTCGGTCTTGGATGGCAGAGAGGTTCCTGTGGGAAGGGAGCAAGTGCTGGCTGCAGACACTGAGCTCTGTGGCGTGACCTGGGAGACATCCTCAGGCAGCCCCAGAAGGGTCCTTTTGGACTCTGTCTCTGAGACAGGGCACAATGAAGCAGCAGCAGCTCCCCAGGCTCTGCAGGAGGGTCAGGCAAGGGCACCATCGCTCCATGCCTGAGGGGCAGGGCTGGTCTGGGGGGGTGGTCTGCATGTGACAGGGCTGGAGGGACCCGATCCCACAGAGACCCTGGCCAACAAATTCAATAGGCTCCCCCCCAACCCTGCAGCCAGATGGGGCAGGAAAGTTTTGGGAATGGCACAGTGCCCATGGTCCAGAGGTGCTCTGAGAGGTGGCTGAAGGGGAGGAAATGCTGTGAGTCAGTGCAGAATCCCAGATTCCCCCTGTGAAGCAGCCCAGCCCCACTGTCCAGTGTGGTATCTGGGGGACACCAGCTCCACCAGCCAGTGCCACACTGTGCCGGGCCCCCACACCATCGTGTGGGACCCAACCCTGGCACTGGTGGTTCCAGCTCCTCTGTGTCTGCACGAGGCATCACCTTGAACAACCTCAGCCACCCTCCTCTGCCAGCCCACCCCAGGCAACACAGCGGCACCCCAGATGGTGCTGGTGGGGACATGGCAGAACGGAGAGGGGCTCACACTATGTCACACCCCCTTGTGCCCTGGCACACTTACATCTTCTCAATGAGTTCCTTCTCATCCAAGGCACCGGGCAGGTCCCGCTTGTTCCCCAGAACGAGGACCTGCAGAGCAAGACAGGGAACACCTGAAGCACCCTGCCACCAGACCAGGCAGGAACCTGCTTCTGCCACCAGACAGCCACTACTCCACTAGGACGTCCCAGACAGAGAAACCCCCTTCAGCAGCACTCAGCAGGCAGAGCACTTCAATTAACTGCCCTATTAGCCTGTACACAGCATCTCCTGTGTACTCCCTGCTCCCAGTGCAGAGTTGGCGCCACAGCACATCCTCTCTGAGGAGCACCAGCATCTGCTGTGCCATGTAGGATATTCTCCCAGGAGCCTCTCTGTCTCTGAGCAAAAAGTCAAGTGAAATGGCTAACACTGACGTGATCCAGCAGGAGCAAGCTGTGGATGCCAGGCAGAACCCATTCTGCAGGCAGCCAGCCCAAACCAGGATCAGCTGTTTGTGCCATCACTGATCTCTCCTTCAGGGCTCTTGAGAGCCACAAAAGCATTCTCAGATTGTGTAAGGAAAATAAGCACCCAGCAGGGCTGGTTTGTCCCTCTGGAGCAGCCATGTGACTGTCACCTGACGGGTGGTTCCGGGGCTCTGCAGCAGCACAGGATGAGTATCCCCTGTTTCAATCAGGAGCCTTGTTCTCAGAAGAGAGCCTTCAGAGGCTTGCAACTGCAACATGGTATGTTAGGAGCTTAATTTAGCTGGCAACGGACATTTGGGATCCGTGGCAAGATCTTCAGCTAGCTCCTTTCAAAGGATGCTGATTTGGGATGGCTGGTGCACAGCTCACCTGACACACACAGCATGCCCAGCACTGCACCACATCCAACCTCCTGCACATCACAGCCCAGCAGCTCCCCTCCCAGGACACAGGACCTTCCTGCCACACCATAAATCAGGTGCAAATCCACGTAAGAGGATTTCACCCAGAGGTCCTGATCTCTGCCCTAAAGGTCCCTCTCTGTTGCTTGGCCCAGTTCTGACCTAGAAAGTGTCATTGTCCCAGCCGGCACCCTCAGGAGTGCAGCAGGGAACTGACACCTGCATGAAAGGGGAGCCACTCCCTGAATCTGCTCTGCAAGCCTTGGCAGTGCCCAGCCTTGGCACCACGAGTGGCTGGGGGCACTGACTGAGGCACCAGCTCACCGGGATGCCCTGGAGCTGCGGCTTGTCAAGCAGGTTGTGCAGTTCGTTCTTAGAGGCTTCTATCTTCTCCTGGTCAGCAGCATCCACCATGTACCTGCAAGGGAAGGGACAGCCCTGACACAGGCGCCCAGGTCTCCACGCTCTCGTGGTGTGCTGAGCTCCATGTCACCCTCAAACTCCTCCCACAGCAGCTCAAAGCAAACTGGGTCAGCACGTGGAGGTGGCCGATAACAGGATCCTTCCCCCAGGATGCCTCTTCCCAAGGATGGCTATGGAGCTGAGAGCCCCTCATGTCTCACCCTATCCTTGTCTCTGCAGGTGTCAACCCGCTGACAGCAGGTTCAGACTGGGAGAGGGAAGCCCAGGCAGGAAAAGCTGCAGGACACACATCGTCTCCAACAACATGTGCATATGGCAGCTCCCATGTAAACATCAGGATAGAGGACCAGCAGAGAAGGCAAGAGAAGCTGAGGATGGAGAGGTGATGATGATCCAGGAAGGGGAAGGACCTCCTCATCCCATCAATGGGATAATCTTGGGAGGGGCCATGGAACACGTGGATGTGAAGCCAGTGGGCACCAATGCTCCTCTGAGCAGAAGGGGAGATTTGGGGAAGGATTTTGTTCTTACAGGCCAACTTCTATCCTACAAAGGATGTCAGTGAAGCCAAAACTTCACTGGAAATTTTTGGGTGAGGAACTGGTCAAAGCAGCCTTGATTTCAAAGATCAAGAAGCTTGCAGAGAAGGAGTGGGAAACACCAGCTCATCAGGCTTTGGGGAGTTATTTAAAAATAGAAAAAGAGCTACTAACTACTGAAGTGCTTAACACAGGAAAATGGGAACGCTGTGCCAAGAGGGAAATGCACCCCCAGGGACTGCCCCAGCATGTTGGGCATGGGGGGGAGAGCTGAGAGCAAAGGGAAAGGGACCTGACACAGCTCGATGTGATGAGGGCAGACTCCAGTGTGACCTGGATGCTGACAGGTCCTCTTGTTTCCTGACAACCACATGGGCCAAAATTACAACATTATGAAAGGAGGCAGCAAAAGGAGTGAAAAGACAGATATTTTGTTATTTCCAGCAAAGCTCATTGTAATAAAAACCCTCCTGCAGGTCCAAGGCCATATCCCACCATGGTGACAGTCTGCAAGGAGAAGACACCACTGTCCAAACATGCAGAACAAGCAGTACCACACTCCTCCCCACCAGCCCAGGCTTACAGTTGGGGAGGGCAGCACAGAAAGCAACCCTCCCAATCTCAGGGTATGGTCATTTGGGAAAAGATCCCATAAATCTCATTTTCTGACTGGGTTTAAGTAATCCCAGTATGGTGTCCCAGGATTTGTCCTTTGAAATAGGCAACCTGCTTCCCATGAGTGCCTTGCCATGCTCACCCTGAGCCTGGACTCCCTGGGGTTGCCTTTACTGCACTGTTTGCAAGCAGGGGACACCCAGGGACACTCAGATTTGCTGACTCAGTAGCAGGTGAGACTCCTGCTCTTAGCACAAGATTTATCTGGCAGCATATAAATATCCTGACCTGGAAACCAGCCTCTGGGAAGGGCTGAGCCCCTGGGTTTGCTCAGCCCCTGTGCTGAGCAAACAGCCCAGAGGATGTATGGGAGCGTGGAAGGCTAAGATCTGAGGAACAGAGCTGGACTGAGTAATGCAGCAAGGGAAGAGAAGGATGTGGCATAGCTGGAGGGACCTGGCTGTCCTTTGCTCAAAGCCCATGTTGACATCAGTCCCCAGGGAAAGTATCAGGAAGAAAGGAGGCTCAGGGGGGACCTTCTTGGTCTCTCCAATTCCCTAACAGGAGGGTGAGCCAGGTGGGGGTCGGGCTCTCCTCCCAGGAAACAAGCGACAGGACCAGAAGAAATGGCCTCAAGTTGAACCAGGAGAGGTTCAAGGTTGGATATCACGGAAAATTTCTCCCTAAAAGGGTGGTAAGGCCCTGGCACAGGTTCCTCAGTGGCAGAGTCACCATCCCTGGAGGTATTCAAAAACCATCTGAGAACACAGTCTAGTAGTGAATATGGTAGTGTTAGGTTAATGGTTGGACTCAATGATCTTCGAGGCCTTTTCCAACCTTCATAATTCCATGATGATTCGGTGATTCTAACTCCTGACACAGGTGTCCAGCTTGGGCAGCAAAGGCACCCCAGCACCCTGGGGTGGGGTGATGCCCCCAGCCCCTGGCAGGGCTCAGCAGCAGCACAGGGGTGGCAGCAGGGCTCTGGGATACTCACACGATGGCACTCACTCCACGGCAGTATCGCTCCCACATGCTGCGGAACCGTGGCTGCCCGCCGATGTCCCAGAGCTGTGCCGGGGAGATGGCAGCGTTAGCACCGTGCCCATCACCCCACACTCCTGCCCGACACTCTTCCTCCCCCATGTGGCCACCTGGGGCATTTTGGCCGTGTACCAAGCCCACCCCCATCCTCTCCTCTTCAGCTCCAAGCTCATGAGGAGGCTCCTGACCTGATAATGAAGGGAGAAACCTCCGGAAGAAGAGCTGGAGGATGCTGAATCCCCCTGCACTGCGACTCTACTGGCATGGAGGGACCCCCTGGCCCAAGCCGGTGCTCCTCCCCATGCCCATCACACCTCCTGGCATCTCCCTGAGGCATTTCCCATTTAAAAACATTAGGCATACTCTCAAAAGCATTCCTGCAGCAGCCAGAGATCCCCCAGCCAGCTTTTCAAGCCTGTCCAACAGCTATTTCCCAGTACAAGCCCGGGCCCTTGAAAAAAACAGAACAGGTAGAACCCTCCTCTTCCTTTGCTCCCAAGGCACAGACCACCCCTGCAAGCCAGGATCTGTTTTTCCCAGCACTACCACGCTCAGCCAGGTGATCACATCCGTAAGTCCCCACCAGGAAGCTACAGGTATAAGGAAACCTCCAGCATTGCAGCCCAGACTGACTCTTACTGCTTAAGTGTGGAACTCCTACAGCCCTTTCCACCACCTCCTCTGGTGGGTACCTGCAGGACACTTACAGGGCAAATCTTTTACTTCCAGATGTGAATCACAGTCTCTGGAAACGTTACCAAAACACATCGATGTGTTGGAGACATGATTTAGTGATGAGCATGGCACTCCTGGGGGAAGTGTTAGACTCGATCTTAAAGGGACTTTCCACCCTTAATGCTGCTATGCTTCTATTCCATGAGCTGCAGCTAGGATCCCTGGAGTTCTTCCACCTCCAGAAGAAGAGCCACCGATCTCCCTCCCTCACTTTCAACTTTAATCCCTCACCAGCAGTAACAACTGCATCTTACCTTTATGGTAACATTCCCTTTGGTGATCTTCCTCATGTTAAAACCCACTGTTGGGATCATGTCTTCATTGAACTGTCCTGACTGCAAGGAACAAGGTGAAAGAGCGTTAGGAAGTAGAGGAACAGGGCCAGCCTGCCCTGGCAGGGCAGCAAGGCTGACAGCCTGGGATAACCCCAAAGGCTCTGCCAGCCCTGCCCTGGGCACGGTGCAACCCTCCTGCAGGTCCAAACCAGGAGCACAGAGCCCAGGAGACACGGTGACACCAGGACTAGGGAATGTTGCTCTATTCCAGCTGGGAGAAAGCCTGGTGGGCAGAGGGAAGCCATTGTTTCATTGTCCAGGGCTTGGTGAGCATCTTGCATGTAAATCACCCCCTCTTTGTATACCACTGTTATTAGTACTGATGCTCATACTTTCCTCTTATCTCGTTGCTGTTTTTAGTAAATTGTTCTTATCTCAAGCTGTGATCTTTGCCTTTTGTGCTTCCAGTTTGGAGGGGGAAGGGGAAGCAAGAGGCAGCAAACACCTGACACCAGTGGGAGCACCAAACTGGGGAATACCATTCTTAAACCATGAGGCTGTGGCTGCTGCAATGGGCACAGGTGTCCTGAGTGTCCCAGTGCAGTCCCCAACCCTGTAGCGAGCTGCCAGCCTCAGCCCTGTTGTCCTGGTGGGCTGGGGGCTTGCCCATCCCAGCTCTTTCAAGCCCTTTGTGGGAGGAGGCTGAGACCTTCATCCTCTGCAGTGACCTCTGGTGAGGCAGCCCTGCAAGGACTCCCGGGGTTTCAGGCTGGGCTTCTCACCCATGGAGCCACCTCCTGCTCCAGCTCCTTTCCAGCTGCAAGTCCTGCAGGTGCCAGCATGCAGCATGTTTCCTGCTTTGGATCATTTAGGGCCCAGCTCAAAATCAGACTGACTTCTGCTTTCAGGCGAGTGCTGTCTACACGGGTCGTCCCTCAGTTCTCCATCCTGCCTGTGCTGGATAACTTGGGGGTCACAAAGTGTCCCCCTCCTGCCCCCAGGAGCTGCTCCCAGTGCTGCTCCAATGTCTGTTCAGTTTATGGATCACACGCATGAGATCCCTGTGGGGCTGAAGCATCCCAGCACTGCTGTGGAACAGGTCAGGACTGTGGGAGCAGTGAGCAGGAACCAGCCCTCTGTTGATGCTGGCTCATGAGCCCACGTGCCCAGCACCACACCACAGGGTCTGGCAAAGCCCACCCCACGTTCCAGTGTGCTGCTCAAATCCCAAGGCTGCAGGACAGGCCCAGGTGGAGCAGCACACAGGGACGTTATGGGCAGTCCCAGCAGTGATGTGGCATCTCTGGGGCAGGAGACAGGAGCTGGCACAACCCACTGCCTCCAGCAGCTTCCCTGGGACTCAAACCAGGCTTAAAGCCTGTACATGCATCCTGAGGGGAGGCCACGCTGTGGAATGCTGAGGAGCCAGTAGGGCAGAATGTTCCACAACCAGGAGAATGCAGCTGTGGGGATTTTGGCCACCAGTGTCAGAAACCTGCAGGAACCACCAACCATGGCCAAACTCATCCTAGCAGCATTCTACTACCTTAAAACTCTCAGTTTCTTGAGGGCTTTTCTCTTAGTTACAAAAACCTCAAAACAGGAAGTCAGTTTATGCTATTTTATCATAAGCAGATTTTTGTGCCTGGTTCAGTCTGTGCCTCCTCCAGATGCAGCACATCAGCAAGTCCCCAGGGTTTTCCTGACCTCCTCCAAATGCTCTGCAATACACTCTGCTTCCCTTTTTCATATCCCTTTCACATCCAGCAGCAAAACCCAGCGGCCAAGGGGTGTTCAGGCCATGCTGCACCCAGAAAACACTGTGAGGAAGGGCATGGGGAGAGGAGGGGAAGCAGGCAGGGATCCACAGGGGATGTCTCCTTTGGATTGAGGTTCAACACACAGCTGAGCTTTATGAAATGAAGAAATTCTCAGGCTTTGATCGGTAGACATGGAGAGCAGTTCCTGAAGAGCTCTTGGAAGCTGCAGGCACCACCCTCAGGAATTCCAGACCACATCATGGGATCTGCTGGCTGTGCAAAACCACACAAGATACGGTCCTCATGTGATAGAAGCTTCTCCCAGGAAGGGTGTCAATGTAGGAGCCAGGAGTCACCTCTTCTTTCCTCCATGGGTGGGACAGAGCATGTCTGTGTGAGGGACCACAGCCTTGCTCCCTGCCCCAAACCCCTCTCCCATTGCAGCACCTGCCTCCAGGCTGTCCACGGCCAAGGGGCCAAAACAAAACCATTTGAGTTTTCCCAAACAGGCTGAGCTGGGAATGCAGTGCATTGTGTGGTCCAAGATGGCTCACATGTGCTCCCTGTTGTCCCAACACCCACAGAAGCATCTTGCACGTGCTTTGCCTGCATCAGCTCCTCCTGCACCAGCTGCTCTCTGAAAGCAACTCTCAGTGGTGGAAACCCAGCTTCCTCTTCCCTCTCCAACTACTCCTGACACTGGTGCCTTCAGTAGACTTTCAGCTCCCTGCAGGGCCCAGACATCCAGAGCTCCACTGCCAGGAAAGCAGTGAGCACCCAGATAGAGACAAGCAAAAGCTTCACTGGACACATTCTTCCCCAAAATTTTGATTATGTAATAGACATAGCATCCATGCTCACCCTGAAGATGATGCCAAGCCACACCAATTGCTTAAGAATGGGATTCCACTGGGAAACACAAAAATCACTGCAGGCAAGATCTACAGACTCCAGTTCCTTGCTGGTTCTGCCAGAGTCACCTACTGCTCTGCACAAACCATTCTGACTTGGTGCCAGGCCTGGAAGGCAAGAGATCTTTTTGCCTAGCCCAAACACCTTCCAGTTGGATCACTGGGAGAGGTGGCCAGAATTCAGGTTTTGCCAGGGCAAGTGGTGCCCCCGGCTCATGCTGCGCCCCACCCTGACACAAGCACATAGTTACTGCATCACTGCCATTTCAGCCAGGCTCAGACAGGGCCTGGGACCTCAGCTCACTGGCACATACAGAGAAGCCATCTCAGCCTCCACCTGCCCTGGTGAGCAGCATGCAGGGCTGAGGTGGCCAGGCCCTGCTCCTCACCACGGCCAAGGGGCTGTCACCCTGTCCCAGCACAGGATGACACTGAGCTGATGTGACCGGCTCTAGATAAATCACTGCTGGCTGTTCTGCAGCCCTGCTCCCCAGAGGGCAGAGATGGCAGTGCTGGAAGCCTAACCCTGGATCTATTCAGTTGTGCTTCCACCAGAGCACGGCCCTCTGTGGGACAGAGGCAGGAGCTCAAACCGCCTTGGGTTGGGTGTCTCCCAACACTGCCTGGACCATCCCCAAAACTGCCCAGCCTGGCACTCCTGCAGGCATCTCCCACCACGTACCACTTGAGTCCTTGCCAAACCCTGTCCAAGCTCTAACATGGAGGGAAACTTACATATAAAAGATAAAAAAGAAATGTTTTATGATGTGAGAGGTGAAGCTCTTGCACAGGTTACCCAGAGAAGCTGTGGCTGCCCCATCCCTGGAAATGTTCAAGGTCAGACTAGATGGGGCTTGGAGCAAACCAGCCTAGTGGAAGGTGTCCTTGTATGTACCTGCCAGTGGTCAGGGTGTTGGACAAGATGATCTTTAAAGGTCCCTTCAAACCCAAATCACTCTGTGATCCTACCTCAGGAATGTCACACTGTCCATTTTTCTTGGCTCATGTTGACAGAGCTTGCATCAGCAACACAAGACCATGCCCCAGCCACATTCTCCTCCTCTTCCAGGAATATGCAGAAACTCCCCAGAAAACCTGCAGCCTTCTGCATTATGGTGCAAAGACACACCTGTGGAGGGCTCCGATGCTGCATCTGGAGGCAGAATGACCATGAGGCAGCATGAGAACCCACGGCCACCTCCCAGCCATGCTGGCCCTGCCAGACCCCACTCGGGGGGCACACCAGGAGTTCCTGGGAGAGGTGGGTGTCAACACAGACTGGCACAAATGCATCAGAACAACATCTCCCTGCTACTTCCTCAGCACCTCTCTCCTCTACCTCCCCAGCAAACCCTGGGGACCTTACAGACTTGGAGCTGCACCTTCCCTCCGAGGCTCGGACACCAGAGCACCAGAGACACCAGAGCATGCTGCCAAGAGGGGCCAGCTGCTGGTGACGGGGTCAGTGTCTCTCTGAGGGTGGGTGCGAGCAGGTGCTGAGCTCTGCAGTCCCCTGAGCCACTACCAGGCCATTCCTCTCCTGGCTGCACTGTTGGGAGAGCTGGCTACCTGCCACACCATCCACCATGCTACCTGTGCCAAACATGAGGCTGATGTGGTTCCACAGGATGGTCAGGTTGGAAGGACCACAGTGGGTCATATGATCCAACCTCCATGCTCAGCCAGGGCCATCCCAGAGCACATGGCACAGCATTATTCCCAGACAGTTCTGGAATGTCTCCAGTGAGGGGGACTCCACACCCTCTCTGGGCAGCCTGTTCAGTGCACAGTCACTGCACAGGAAAGAAGTTCTTCCTCATGTTCAGGTGGAACTTCCTGGGCATCAGTTTCTGCCCATTCCTCTTGTTCCTTTGCTGGGCCCCAGGGAGCAGAGCCTGGTGCAAACTCTGATCCCTCCCTGCAGGCACTGATAGACACTGATGTGGGCCCCTCTCAACCATCTCTTTTTGGCTGTTTGGCTCAACAGCCTCAGCCCCTTCAGCCTGTCCTCATAAGAGAGATGCTCCAGTCCTGTCAGCACCTTCACAGTCTCCACTGAACTCTTGCAGCACTGGTCTGAATCACTTTCCAGGCAGGGCTGAAGCACAGGACGGTGCACCAGAGCTCCCACCACATGTCCAACAACCTAGCACTTGTGGTTTCCCTCTCCTGGAAGGCTCTAGCACAGGTAGGATGTGTTTGATGTTAAAAAGCAGCTTGTTTCTAATCATGAACTGACAGATTTTGGGCCCCAGCACCCGTTGAGAAGCTCTCCGTGCCTTCAAGTAACCCACGTTGCCACCAGACTGGTGAAAAGGCAGCTAAAAACCCACTAGCTTCAGATTAAATCAAGACCAGGTGTATCTACATTTTTCACTTCTCCTTGCAGAAAAGACTTCAAGCCTTCAAGACTTCAAGCTAGGAAAAGAAAAAATAAGTCCTGGAAAACCAAAGCCCCCAGGCAGATGACCCAGGAGGAGTCACTCCGATCAACCATAGCGGTCTTCAGCAAAGCCCTTGCACAACCACAGCCACCCACCTTCCAGGGAACCACAGTCCATATTTCAGTCAGGTGCAGCTACAAATCCTGGAAGAAAAGGATGGTGCCAATCCCCCCCCCGAGAGCAGCTCCAGTCCCAGAAAGGTTTCTTGCAACATCTCTCCAACAACCAAAATCCCATACTTCTTCAGTTCAGGTTTTATCCCCCACAAAGTCCAAATCACAGCTATTTCCTCCTCCAACAACCCCATTGCAACACCCTAAAGGCAGGAGCCTGCAGACCTTCTCAGGCAGTTCCTGTCCAGTTGGCATATTCTGTGTCATGCTTCTATTTTGCTGTGCATAACAAGTCCTTCTTTCCAGAATGTCTTCTCAAAAGTTAGTGCCCCCTTTTGTGTGCATCTGCCACAAAAGTTGAACTTTCCAAGTAACTTGAGAGGCCGAACTCAGCACCCTGAGCCTGATTGTTATGTGAGGGTCTCAAATACCCCACAGCTGACCTGAGAGGCCAGCAGGCCATGGTGCCAACTTCAGCCACCTCAAGAGCTGCTCTAATTCCTCTAAGCCCCTTTTCTCTACACCAGCAATCCTGGCTAAGCAGAGAGTCCCAGACCCCAGTGTCCTGCCAGGGGGGTCTTGCCCACAGAAAATGTGCCAGGTACAAAGATTTACTCACAGAAGCAAACCCCACAAAGCTCACGCGGAGCCCTGCCTGCTTAGATGTGGCTGGGAGAGGAGGAGGCATGTGGGGAACAGGGAGCCAAGTAAAACCAACCCTTGAGGTGTCCAGCCCTGTACAGGCAGAACAGCGCAGCAGATCTGGGATAAAGCTCCATCACACCTCACAGCTTAACTGAGTGATTAAAACCAACACTAAATTAGTTTGCCATTTTTAAGGCAGTCTGAGTGCTGTTAACAGGTAGCAGCATCCCGCAGATCCAGAGCAGGAGCAGTCCATGGGTGGCATCGCCACGTCCCACCCTGGCATGGGATTGCAAAAGTTGACTATTAAACACACAAATGGGAGGGAGAGGTCCTCTGAAAATAGGACTGGTGCTCAGGGTCACTGCCCCAGAGCCAAAACGCTCCAGGTCTCCAGAAGCTGGTGTTGGTTTATGGGGGGAACCAGCAGGAGACTGGAGCACTGAGAAGTGCGTTCCAGCAAAACAGCTTGAGAGCAGGAGTGCCATCGTGTCCAGGATGGAAAGCATTTTAGGATGACCTCTCTCTGTCACTAGACACTTCGGGAAGGACAGTTTTGCTCCTCAGCACCTCCCAAAGAGCATGGCTCCAGCAAAGAAACCTCCACATGAGCTAAAAATCCCCTCTGACAGCCCAGCAGCTTCCAGCACCCTGAGCAAGCAGCAACAACTCGCTCTGCTTCAGAGCCATGGCAGGCATGGACTTTGGAAACACGTGCAGGGACCAGGGGGCAGTGGGGGAACCAGGGCAGATCTGCATCCATCTCCTTCCATGAAACTCTCCGAGGGCAACAGCCCAAGCCCACCTCTGCAGGATCCTGCCGCCTTGCACCATCACCTATTGAGAGGGCGAGAACAACCCAAACGGCAAGAGGGGACACTCAGCCGAACATCCCCACGCGGGAAGCCACGCCCTGGGCTCCGGGCTCCGGGCTCCGGGATCCAGGACGTGCAGCTCCTTATCCACCGCGGGATGCAGAGACACCGCGGCCGAGGCAGCGCGGCCGGGGAGAGAGAGGCCGGGGTTGGAGGGGCCCAAGGCGGTTGTCGCTGCCCCGCTCGGAGCCGCTGCAAGAGCAGCCGGCACCCACAGGACGCTGCTGCTGGCGGATACTTCCCGAGGAAGGTCGCCATGCAAACACCTCCCACACCGGCGCCCAGGCAGGGAAGCCCGGTGGCACCGAGCCCGGCAGGGTCGGCATGAGGGCCCCACCTGCGCGTCCCGGCGGCGGCAGGGACGATGACAAAGCGCCTGCTGGAAGGGGTACCAGAACGGGAGCTGCCCGGTCCCCAGGGCCGCGGCTCCCGCGGCCCCAACGGGGGCCACTGCCCGGCCAGGGCACCGGCACTGGCCGCTGACCACTGCGGAGCTCCGGCCCCAGAGGGCAACGGGGGCCGGACCCTTCCCCAGGGCCCGCTCCAGCTGTGGCCCCGAGCACCCGAGCCGAGTGCGGGCTCCGAGATGCGGGGAGCAAACGCTGCGGTGTGCCGGGCCTGCACCCCACAGCGCACCCCAACACTGCATCCCGCACCCTGCACCCTAATACTGCATCCCGCACCCTGTACCCCAATACTGCATCCCGCACCCCACACTGTACCCTAATACTGCATCCTGCACCCCACACTGTACCCCACTGCTACATCCCGCTCTCCCAGCCCGCACCCCTCCTCTCCAAAGGCATTTTCAGCCTGGGGTGCAAAAGGGCGGAGATGTTCTGAGAAATACCCAGGGGTGCAATGGGGACATGCAGTGGGGGTGCAATGAGGGGGTGGCAGGCGCGGGTATGCAATGGGGTCGTAATGGGGATGCAATGGGAGTGCAATGGGGATGCAATAGGGATGGAATGGGGATGCAATGGGGATGCAATGGGGATGCAATGGGGATGTAGTGGGAGTGGGGGGGGGGGGGGGTCCAAGGAAGGGCACGTGACCCGTTGGGGATGGGGCGATGCGGGGCGTCCCCCGGCTCACCGCGATAACGTTGACGAAGGTGGTCTTGCCCGAGTACTGCAGCCCCACCAGGGTCAGCTCCATCTCCTCCTTCCAGAACAGCGCCCGGAACCAGTCCAGCAGCTTGTTGAAGAGCGCCAGCATGGTGCCGGCGGGCCGGGCCGCGCTGAGCGAGGCCGAGTTGAGCCGAGCGGAATCGGGCCGGGCCGGGCCGAGCCGAGCCGAGCCGAGTGGGGCCGGGCCGGGCAGGGCCGAGCGAGGCCGAGTGGAGCCGAGCGAGGCCGAGTCGGGGCGGGGCCAGTCGGGGTGGAGCCGGGCAGGGCCGAGCGGTGCCGAAGGAGGCCGAGCCGCCGCCTCCCCCCCGGTATTGTCCGCGCGCCGCGGGCCCTGCTGCCGCACCGCCGCGCCGGGTGGGGCCCGCGCGCCGCCTGCGCCCGCCCCGCGGCCGCGCCCCCTGCCGGCCCGGAGGACCCGGCGCACCGTACAGCCGGGCCGGATCCCCGGACGGCTCGGACAGGCCTGACACCCTGGAATGGCCCGTAGCCCTGCCCTGGTCACTCCCGGCACCCTCGCTCCCCCCCCCCCCCCCCCCCCCCCCCCCCCCGGTAACCCAGGGCTTCTCAGATCATAGTACGTCCTGAGGGAGGGGTGGATGCACCCTCGTACCACTGCACCCCACAGCCCTGCTCCCCGACACACCTGTACCCCCAGCTCCCCTGCAGCCTGCACCCAAAGCCTTCCTGCAGCCTTCCCTCTATGCCCCTGCATTTGCTACACCCCAATATCCCTCCAGCCTGCACTCCTGTGCTCCCAGCACCTTTTCACCTGGTGCCCACCGCACCGCTAGCACCAGGCACCCCCACCTCCATCCCCCCCCTGTGCCCCAGTGACCCCCGTGTTGGGCACCTGCACCCAGCACTGCCAGGTACATACCCTGAACCCGTGGCACTGCCCCGCCGCAGCTGGCACCAGCCCCTCCAGCCCTGCGGCTGGGCTCACCCCAATCCCGCACCTGTACCAGTCCTCCCAGACCCCAGCCCTCCCACACACCTGGGAGTGCCACTGGGAGCGTCACTGGGAGCCCTGGCACACACAGCAGGGCTGAGCCAGCCCGTGGGGCTGCCCCCCTGCCCTCCTGCCCCACTGCAGCCCGTGCCACCGTCCCCCTGGTGTGTCACCTGTCACACGTACAGCCGGGGCAGAACAAACAGCACCTGGTCAGCGGCCAAGGCAGGAGCTGCCCCTGGCCATGGGTGCCCCTTGCCCTGGGCTGGTGGCAGGTGCATCCAAAGGATGGAGTGGCAAAGTAACACCAGGGGTGGCGAGGCCCCAGCAGGGATCCTGGCTCCTGGGACTCGGGGAACACCGGTGGATGAGGTGGGAGGACCTGGAGGTCCAGCCCTGAGGGGGGTGCATCTTGGTGTGATGGGGCCTCCATGGACACACAGAGAATCTCATCCACTTGCTCTTCTCTTCGGTCATGGGCCAGTCACAGGCTTTGTGGCTTTGGAGGCTGCACTTTGACCTGGTGTTTCAGTCTCAGTTTCCCCAGGTGATGCCTGCGTGATGGTTCGGGTGCAGGCTGCAGTGGGTGCAGGGATGATTGGGGTGCAGGCTGCAGGGATGCTGGGGGTGCAGGTGTTTGAGGGGTGCAGGCACTGTGGGTGGTGCTGGGTGGGGGTGATGCAGGGCACGGGGGTGCAGGGGTGCTGGGGTTGCAGAGGTTCTGGGGTACTTGAGAGTGCAGGATGTGGTCAATGAAGGGGTGTGGGCTGTACAGGGGTGTGCAGGAGTGATGGGCCCAATAGCCAGGGTGGGCAGTGGGACGTAGGGGGTGCCAGGAGCCCCAAGCAATACCATAGAAGCTGACAATTCCCACCTGGAGAACGAGATACAACCCAAAGGCACAGCTTCCTCGAAGGATGTTCCTGTGAGACCTCTACCCAGCCTGCTGCCAGAACAGCTTTCAGCCATCGGGGTTGGGCGCTGCAGCCACAAAACCCTCGTGCTTTGCCCCTGCTCAGCTCTGCTGGGCTGGGTGCATGCAGAGCTGCTCCAGGTGTGTCGTGACTGTGCCTTGGCTCTGCTGTGCTCTCCCACACTGTGCTGAGCACTCAGGGCAGGGGCTGCCTGGCCATGCCATGTCAACAGGGTTCAGTTCCATCCACGTGGAATTTGAGCCAGTCCTAAAGTGAGGACTGACACACCAGGCTGTTTGTAATTCCCCTACACCAGGTCCTTTATTCCAGCAGCTGCTGGGGAGAGCCCATAAGTAGCGGTTGCTGGTGCTGTCATGAGAGACAAAGATGCTGAATCCACTGCTGGGGCTGCCTGAGTCAAATGTGTGTGCATAGGAAATAGGGAAACTGAGTTGGGGTTCAATCCACCTCACAGGGGGTAGCTCAGCCCCTGGTAATTAGTGGTGGGGAAGTTTCTCTCATGAGCTGTAAGTCATGGGGGAGCTGCCTTTGTTTTCAGAGACGGCATTTTGCTTTCTGATCTGCTGCAGCCTGCTTAGGATTCCTGTGCTCTCAAAGGGAGGCCTGAGGAAGCATAAATATAATTGTTTTCTGCAATCACCCATCATAACTGCTCATACCCATAACTCCTCAAAAATTCATTGTCCCCCAAATCTTGCATGTAATTTCTTCTTGAAGATTTTTTTTTTTTCAAAGAATCAGATGATTGTTCAGGCTGGAAAATACCTCTAACATCATCAAGTGCAACCATTATCCCAGCACTGCCATGGTCACAACTGTAACATGTCCCAAGTCACCATCCTGTAGGGATGGTGACTCCACCACTGCCCTGGGCAGCCTGTGCCAGGGCCTGGCCACCCTTACGGTGAATAAATCTTTCCTAATATCCAATCTAAAACTGCTCCCAGTGCAACTTGAGGCCGTTTCTTCTTGTCCTGTTCTTGTTCTCTGGGACCAGAGCCTGACATCCCCTGGCTGCCCCCTCCTGTCAGGGAGTTGTGCAGAGCCAGAAGGTCTCCCCCAAGCCTCCTTTTCTCCAGGCTCCCTTTCTCAGCTCCCTCAGCTGCTCCTGGTGCTCCAGACACTTCCCCAGCTCTGTTCCCTTCTTGGCATTTTAAGTGTCTTTCTTTTCATGAGGGGCCCAAAACTGTACCCAGCATTCGAGGTGGGGCCCCACAAATACAGGGGGAAAGCAGATTTTAAATAAACATCCCAGCCCAAAAAATGTCCCTACACCAGTTTGGGGCTTCCCCCCTCCCAGCATTCCTGTAGCACTGGAGCTGTTAGAGATTGCCCCTGGATTGTAGTGATGTTCCTGCAGTCCCTGCCACAGAAACTGCCCATCCAGTGCTCAAACCAAACTCACCCCTCACAGCATGGACAACAGCTCAGTTGTTGACCATCCCCCACACTGGGAGAGACATGAACAAATGAGCAAAAAAGATGATTTTCCTGCACTATCCCCACTCCAACCCACCCTATTTCCCTTACCTCCATAATGGGGAGCCAGCCCTGACAGGTTTGGGGACATTTGGCTGATTCTCACTGGTTTGAACCAGGGTCCCAAGCTCTGCTCCCTGCAGAGGGTCTGTGGTGGCACATGCAGGGGTGCACATAGCAGATCTGGTCCCCGTGGCTGCACCCTTGCAACACTGTCCCCAGTGGTGTCACCCCATGGTGTCCATGCCAAGAGCTGGGGACAAGGCAGAGCTGTCCTGTGCAAGAGCTGGCACCACCCCAGGGCCTCTCCAGACAAGAGCATGTTTGACATTCTCAGGAAGTTTTGATGTGGTTGCTCAACCAAGTTCCTTAAGGAAACAGAGGTCAGGTCTGTGCCAGCCCACATGGGAAAGGGGTGTCTTTTCCTCATGCTCTCTTGGCTGAGAGTTTAACGCTGGCTTAGCAAGGACCAGCACAAAAAGCTGTGACTGCCATGTCCCACAGTGTTCCTGGTGCTCTCAGTGCCCAGGTCACCCCTCCCTCTGGCTATGGGTGAGTGCTGCAGGGTGGGCCTCATCCTCTGTGGGGTGCAGGTGCTCCCATGGGGCCTTCTTGAGACCCTGGGGCCCCAGTGCTGTCTGGAAATGTCAAAGGATGCCCTGAAATGTCTCCAGGTGATGGCTTGGTCACTGATTACTCAGAGTCCATGGGTGCTGTTGTTTGCCATCACTCACCTGAGAGCAAAGCTGTTATTAATTACTCAAAATGCTGGATTTTGGCATGTGCTCTGCCTTTCCAAGAACCTGGTGAAGCAGTGCTATGTTCAATGGCATTGAACCTTTCCACCAGCTGCAAGTGAATTTGGAGCATTCTGGGTCTACTTGCCACCACCAAAGCTGGTGTGTGCCACAACAGCGATGTCTGCCATGTGGCCACCATGTTTTGTTCCTCCCATCCCAGTGAATTATTGCAAGGGAAGGGAATGGATTACCACCCTGGAAAACCCTAGGCCAAAATTACAGTCGTGTAGATAGAACAGGATCTTATACCTTGTATCTTTATACTTAATATATTTTCTTACATGTAAGAAAGAAATATTTTACAAAGAGGGTGGGAGGCCCTGGCACAGGTTGCCCAAAGAAGCTGTGGCTGCCCCATCCCTGCAAGTGTCCAGGGGAAGGCTGGACTTGGAGCAGCCTGGGATAGTGAAAGGGTTTGGGATTGGATGGCCTTCAACCCAAACTGTTCTGTGATTCTGTGGAGCAAGGACTTTTCCTGAGCCCTGGGCAGCACCTGGCTTCCTGGGGACACGGTTCTCAGGATGCTGCAACCAGGGCCCCCAGTACCAGCGTGCTCTGCCTGGCTGGGCTGTACCTCCCGTGGAGCACAGGAACACTGTGAGAAGGATAAGGACAGTTGGAACCATACCTGGGGTTTAAGTGGGGGAGTGAGGAACAGGAGCAATCTTGGCAGTGCTGAAATCCCTGGCCAAGCTCAGGGGCTTAATGCTAGCCCAGAGCATGGAAAAGCATGAGATTCTGGAGAGATTGACCCTGTGAGTGGTGCACTGGGTGAGGCAGTTTCTCAGGACACTCAGGACACAGTGAGAGCAGATCAAACCCTGCTGCACCCCTGACATGGGCTAAGCCCAGGATGGAGTTTGGCAGTAACACAGACCATGGTTCAGCACTGCTCAGGGAGTCAGTGCACAGACGATGGAGAGAACTCAAACAGTGGCCAGGTAAGTGTGGAACAGACGGAGCTGCTAGAAATTGAGATCAAAAGGCAGAAAACCTGCTTAACTGATTATAATCTGCATCAGACAGCTGAGCTGGAAAAACTCCCAGCAGCTGATGGGGAAGCTGGGAGGAGGTGACAATACCCCTGATCCAGCTGTGATCCTGGTGCTGCTCCTGCATGCCTTGGGAGACACTCATGCAGCCTGAGCCTGCCCTAAGAGCTCTCCTCTGGACAGCAGACTGAAAGCATGAGGAAAATGGTGCGTGTCCTGCTGTCCAGGGAGTGCATGAAAACTGTTCAGGTGCAGCTTGCAAGTCTTCAACTTCTCCTGCGTGATAGCAGTAGGCATGGAAAGACTTGAGGAGAGGGATGCTGAATAAATCCTGTCACACAGGTCAAACCTCTATCTCCAGAGACACCATTAAAGGCAACAGTGTGACACCAAATTACCTGAGCCACTCACTGACCTGCAGGGAGCTTGCAGAAGCTCTACAGCCTCTCCAAGTGCCTGAGCATCATGCAGGAGTCCCACAGAGAACACAATTCCCCCCTAAAGCACCTGACTGGACAGGCTGGTGCATAAGAAAGGGCTGACCTGGCACTAGGAACAGGGGGATTTCTCTGCCAGGGTGATCAGAATGCAGTAGGTGAAAGGATGTTACTTGAGATCTGCTCCTTTTCCTGCTGCTGGGCCAGGAAGCAGATTTGTTCCTGGTGCCAAGGGAGGGAAGTGGACAGGGGAGGCCATTGGGCAGTGATTCAGCTGCATTTTGGGGACCCATGGAGTGGTGAAGGGGCAGGTCATGCACAGAACCCTGAGCCACGGAAGCTCAGGGAGCCCAGGCAAGCTCAGACCCATTCAGCAGGAAGATTGATCCTTTTTTCTCTGGATCTCACACTGGGTCATGTCAGGGCTTATGACATGGGCAGGCACAGACTGGGCAGATCCCAGGGCTCCTTTGAGCCCTCCCTGCCCAAGTGGGTGCCCATGGGCCAAGGGCAGCTTTGAATACCTTCATAATTCTTCAAAATACTTGACAGAATATTTCCATCTCCATGCTTTATGACAAAATGTTTTTCTGTCTTCTATTTTTTCCCCCTGGATTTATCAGTTAAAAAGATAACCTAATAAAACCCAAATATTATTTTGTTCTGATTTCAGGAAAAAAACCCCAAGAATTTAAAATCCCCAGCCCCATGTAATAGAAGGCAACTGGGAACACATCACTGCAAACTGCACTTGGGAATCTCCCCTGCTAGGGGGAAGGGAGGTTCAGGTTGGATACTGGGGAAAATTTGTTCCCTGAAAGGGTGGTCAGGCACTGGCACAGATTGCCCAGGGAGGTGGTGGACTCACCATCCCTGGAGATGTTCAAGAAATAACTGTACATGGCAATTAATGGTACAGTTTAGTGGGCACAGCGGGGTTTGATCAGAGGTTGGACTCAATGATCTTGGAGGTCTTTTCCAGCCTTAATTATTATATTATTCTACCTTAAGGCTGTTGAAAAGGTGTTGGCTGAAGGTGGAGAGGAAAGCAAGCTGTGGAACGCTGTTAGCTGAGTGTGCACCAAGACATCAAGGTGTCCTCAGCAAGAAGAGCTTCATGGTGCATGTTTGGAGCAAGCCCAGCCCTGCCCACAGAGGATGCACAGCCAGGACAGAGGCTTCATTTATTTCAGGGTAGTTCCAGCAGTGCGGTGTCTAACGGGGTGAACATTTGTGTGCAGCTGAAAGGCAAATCGTGCTCCTGGCATCTGCCAGCTGCAGTTCCTCTGCACAGCTTGCTCTTCTGGTCCGGGATCTTGCACCTCTCAAAAGCCAAAGCTTCTTTCTATGGGTGAAATCTGCCTGGAGCCAGCAGCAGTGGCCACCTCGAGCACCCACTGCACCACCTCACCTTGCTCATCCCCAGGGTCCCCATGGGCTGGCTCAGCTGTACTCATCCCAAGATGTTCATGCTGCTGCTCTGTGGCCTGGCAGCATCAGGAGAGGTTTTGGTGAAGGTGTCCCCGAGGCTGGTGCAGGAGAGGTCAGAGCAGGGAGCCACAAGCCCTGAACTAGCGGCCTCCCCCTTCTGGCAGCTGGGAGGCATAGAGAGCTAGTGTGTGATGGAGGAACTGGTACTGCTCGCTCGTCTGGATCATCCCACCTCTGCAAGGGAAAGGCAGGGCCCACTGACACTTCACCGAGCACAGAACCCTGTTCCCAGCTCTCTGCCCCAAGGCACAAATATTCCCGCTGTGTCCCCTCTGAAACAGGCACCAGAGCAGCCCAAAGAATAGAAGGGTTCAGAAGCATTGCTGGGCTGTTCAAAGTGAGATTCGCACCTGATTTGGTGCTAATTTTCACCTGTATTTCTTGAAAAGTGGCCAGGTGGAGTGTTTCTGGATTTAGTGGCTGAGCTGAAAGGGAGGAGCAGATGGCTACCAAGTTCACATTGCTTCTCCTTTCCCTCATGTCCTCAGGTCAGAGCTACAACAGCTCTGACAGCAGAATCAGCCTGGCACTGGGAATTGTTTGCTATCCACACACCTGCATCCCCCAGCCACCTTTCTGGTTTCCATCAGAAATCGTCCCCATGACCCCTTGGGATGCCCATCCTCGTGTCTCTGCCACAGTCCTCCCACAGCCCTGATCTCAGGCTTGGCACCCAGCAGGACCCTCCAAGGAGCCCCCTGCTCTGCGTACCCACCTGTCTATGCGGAGACGGCACACAATTCCCAGGATATCCACCTCCCCCTTGTCCTGCAGCTGCTGGCACCCAATCCTGGTGGCAATGAAGGAGCCGGTGCGGCCAATGCCTGCACTGCAGGACAGACAGACACAGACACAGCTGTGTGAGCTGTGACAGCATCCACTGCCACACCTGCATCCCGCTGAGCTGGATGCATTCCTGGATTGGTTTGCTGTGATTCCTTCCTAGAGGGATTCTGAGGATCTGCCCTCAGCTGCCAGACCAAGCTTCTTAGCCAGGCACCAAGAGCCATGGGCTGGGGTCACTCTGCCTTGGCAAGGAGTTCTTGCTGTGATGCACAGCCCAGCTGAGGCTACTCTGGAAGCACAAAACCAGTCTGTGCCCATCCTTGTGCAGTGCAGGGGGCTCTGCAGCCCCATCCCCTGGCAGCTGGCCTCTAACCCCAGCACCAGTGGTTTGCACTCAGCCTGCAGCAGTGTATGCTGCATGTTCCATAGGGACAACTGGGTGCTCTGCTCCACTGTCCCCAAATTCACTCAGCAAGGATAGAAAATAGGCAGAGGCCACCTCCTGCAGGAGGGCTGTCCTGCAACATGGCTCCACATCCAAGCCACAGGCCATGCTTGGTGGCACAGGGAGCAGGAATCAGAATTACAGAATGGGTCAGGTTTGAAGGGACCAACCATGGGGTCACCTGGTTCCATCTCCCTGCTCAAGCAAGATCTTCAAGAGCTGAAACTGTGGGTGTATGGTGGAGCTGCTGGTTGGATCCCAAATGTAGACCCTTCCTGCTCCCACCCTGCTGGACCCAAGGGTTGGATATGCCACCATCCCACTGCCAGGACAGGAGCTGCTGATTGACACTCAGTTGTGGGTGGCTGTGCCCTGGGATTTCTGCACCACAGTGGGATCCATGCATGAGGGCTCACGTGGGATTTTACCCTCAGGTATTTGCAGACTGACCCCAAGGAGAAGCACAGACAGGGCTCAGGTGAGGTACAAGCTCTTACCTGCAGTGCACCACGATGGGCCCTGGGCTGGCTGCAGTCTGCAGAGCCTCCTCCACCTTGGATACCAGGTGCAGCAGGGGCTTGGCTGACTCAGGTGTTTGCTGGTCAGGCCAGGAAGGGAAGAGGATGTGTTTGACCTTGCGGTGTTCCTTTCCAAGCTTTTCCAGCACAGAACAAAGAGAAATAGGGATGTCAGAGGACGGGCCAAATGAAACAGGGAGTTCAGCTCAAGCAGAGGCCAAGCAGCGTGTACCCATCTCAGCCACTCTCCTGAATCCCTCTTTGAGCCCCTGCCAGACCTGAGGGAGAGACCCCTGGGCCAGAGTCAATGGATGTGTCCCATCCCAGAAGATGAGAACAGATGCAGAATGTTCCAATACTCACCAGAGTCCAGGAAAAGCAAGCAAGATCCTTTAGGCTGGTGTCAACCCAGGCTGACTACAAAGAGCCCGTGGGGCAGAGCCCAAAGACACAGTACAAAACCACTGGGCTGGTGGTACTGCTCTGCCCAGCTGGCCACTTCTCCTCTGTACCCCAGGGATGGGTCCTGCTCCCTCTCAGCCTCTCCAGGCAGGAGGGGCTCTGCAGACACCTCCTCTGACAGGGGCTCCTGAGAATCATGAACCCTCCTCTTTGCTGTCACACAGCATTGCCGTCTCACTAGAGATCCCAGGTGTGTCAGGGCCACTGCTGGGCCCCAGCATGCTCCCTCTCTGACCTCAGGATGAGGCTCAGACCCACCTGGATGGAGAGATCCCGGACCACGTACTCCACAGACTCGCTCACCCCCTGCACGTGGATGGTGAATGGGCCATAGGTGCCCTCCTTCTCAGGCCAGTAGTGGACACATTTCTGGAAAACAAGGCAGGTTTGTGGCTGTGGACATGCTCAAGGCACCCACTGGGTATCTGAGCTGTGCTTGAGTCAGTGCTCTTGGGAGGGGGCATCACCGTGGGGGTGGTAGGGGAGTGGGGAAGGTGGATGTAGAGTGATACAGAGGGAAAGCAAAGGCGGGATAGATCCCTATCCCTGCATCTGCTGCCCTGCAGCCTCTCCCATGCCCTGGCTTTCAGGCCCCAAGGATGCATATGCCTGCTCAGCCCAGGAAGCTTCCAGATGCAGCAGGACCCAGGGCACAGGAAGGCTGTCAGCTGGGAGAGAAGGGAGCAAGGACATGACCAGGAAAGAGAGTTTCCAGTTCTCAGTTCCCCCAGGCAGGTGCTGTTGGCTCCAATCCCAGAGGCAGAAGCAGTGGGCAGCACTGCCCCTCTGGCCTCCCAGAGCCTTCCCCTGGGTTGGATCCCCTGGCTGAGAGCTCCCAGCCCAGGGGAGAGCTCTGAGGGTGGGCAGAGGGGCACTGCTGCCCACTGCTTCTGCCCCATCCCTAGGGGTTGTCCTAAACCTTTTATCCTATTAGCCGGCTGGGGTTCTCCTCCTCCACTTCTGATTCATCAGGGAATCCTCTGAGATGAAAGCGAAATAAGTGGGGGCACAGACCCCACATTTGGCCTGGCACAACCTTTTGCTGTCATCAGTACCCCATTCCCTGCTGTGCCCCTGGGTCGGCCTGGGCAGGGTCAGAGCTACCTCCTGGGCAGGGTCAGAGCTACCTCCTGGGCAGGGTCAGTGCTACCTCCTGGGCAGGGTCAGAGCTACCTCCTTGGGAAGGGTCAGTGCTACCTCCTTGGGCAGGGTCAGTGCTACCTCCTTGGGAAGGGTCAGTGCTACCTCCTTGGGCAGGGTCAGTGCTACCTCCTGGGCAGGGTCAGAGCTACCTCCTGGGCAGGGTCAGTGCTACCTCCTGGGCAGGGTCAGAGCTACCTCCTGGGCAGGGTCAGAGCTACCTCCTTGGGAAGGGTCAGTGCTACCTCCTTGGGCAGGGTCAGTGCTACCTCCTTGGGAAGGGTCAGTGCTACCTCCTTGGGCAGGGTCAGTGCTACCTCCTGGGCAGGGTCAGAGCTACCTCCTGGGCAGGGTCAGTGCTACCTCCTGGGCAGGGTCAGAGCTACCTCCTTGGGAAGGGTCAGTGCTACCTCCTTGGGCAGGGTCAGAGCTACCTCCTTGGGAAGGGTCAGTGCTACCTCCTTGGGCAGGGTCAGTGCTACCTCCTGGGCAGGGTCAGAGCTACCTCCTTGGGAAGGGTCAGTGCTACCTCCTGGGCAGGGTCAGAGCTACCTCCTGGGCAGGGTCAGTGCTACCTCCTGGGCAGGGTCAGAGCTACCTCCTTGGGAAGGGTCAGTGCTACCTCCTGGGCAGGGTCAGTGCTACCTCCTTGGGAAGGGTCAGTGCTACCTCCTTGGGCAGGGTCAGTGCTACCTCCTTGGGAAGGGTCAGTGCTACCTCCTTGGGCAGGGTCAGTGGTACCTCCTTGGGCAGGGTCAGTGCTACCTCCTGGGCAGGGTCAGTGCTACCTCCTGGGCAGGGTCAGTGCTACCTCCTTGGGAAGGGTCAGTGCTACCTCCTTGGGCAGGGTCAGTGCTACCTCCTTGGGAAGGGTCAGTGCTACCTCCTTGGGCAGGGTCAGTGCTACCTCCTGGGCAGGGTCAGTGCTACCTCCTTGGGCAGGGTCAATGCTACCTCCTTGGGCAGGGTCAGTGCTACCTCCTGGGCAGGGTCAATGCTACCTCCTTGGGAAGGGTCAGAGCTACCTCCTGGGCAGGGTCAATGCTACCTCCTTGGGCAGGGTCAGTGGTACCTCCTTGCTCTCCTGGAGCTCGGTGATCATGACGATGAGAGGAGCTTCCTCCTGCCACACCATCTCCCAGAAGTCACTCACGGTGTTCAGCATGGGTCCCTGTGTGGCAATGTACTCCCGGGGCCGCCCCGCGTAGCCCTGTGAGCACAGGGCCTGTCAGGGAACCTGGGGGGACCCTGAGGTCTCTGGAGACTTGTCCCCAGGTCACTCCAGCCCCCACGATGCTTTTTTCCTCTACAGTCTAGAGGCTGAGCCACACATGCTGTTTCCTACTAAACCTGTCCTTAAAATGTTTTTCTACATTTACAGAAGAACCACCAGGCATCCTCCCTGTCCTGCTGGTCCCATCATCCCATCCCGTCATTGGCCTTGTACACCCAAGTTCCTGCAAGAATCTCCAGGCTATCCGTGTGACAATAGACAGTGTGATGGATGCCTTGACGAGGCAAAGCTCATATAAGGAGCTGCACTCCTCACTGTGGGCATTTTCACAAGGACAAGCAGGAACTCCAAGCGTCCTCTGTCTCCAGACACTTCTCCTAGTATAAAATTGCCAAAGGTATCAAAAATCCAGGCCTTCCCAGCAATCTGTTAATAGTTTGATCTCACAAGAAGTTGCACTGGCCCAGTTAAGGGGCAGGGATGTTTTCAGGAACCTTTTGCAGAGTTCTATTTTCATGCCTTAAGATTATTTGTTTTCTAGAAAATATGATTTTCCATTCAGGAGACCTGGGAATTCCACCTTTCCCCCACACCCATGCTAAAAAGCATTTCATGGAACACCATCATCAGGAAGAGCATCAATCCCAGGTGGGGTTGATGTGAACAAACACCTGAAGAGCCCTCCCAGATTCCCGTGCCTCCCAGGCAGGCTGGGTTGCCAGTTTTCTGATGTGCCCACAAATTCCTGCACTGCTACACCTTTGGAGAGGCAAGGGGAAGGAAGGGGTCAGGAAGTCTCAGCTGCACACAGGGGTGTCTGGGCACAGGTGTGTGTGCCACAGGGATGGGCAGTGCTGGTGCATTGTCAGCAGTCAGGTGAGACAGAGGAGATGCCACCCCACTCCAGGGTGTAGGAACAGAGTGCCAGTGTCACCTGATGTGCAGCGCTGCACGCTGTCAGACTGCCCCAGGAAGACACAGCTCATCTGCTTCCCATGGTCAAACTGCCCTTGGACCTCCCAACAGCTCTGGGCATGGTGCTCTTGTCTAAAACCAGCTCCCTGCCAGGTTTTGGTTGCTGCTGTCTCAGTGGATCTCAGCCACAAGCACCATCAGAAAAAAAAGCTCCTAACTGCCCTTCAGCTCCACCCTGCTCCCTCTGAGCACCTCCCAGGGGTTTGTCCGTCATCCCAAATAGCATTTTTTGTGGGCTACTTTTCCAAGTCCTGCTTTCCCTCACTGCCAAGCACTCACAGCATCCATGGCCCCACCACTGCTTCCCAGTGCCAAGGGAAGGGAGCTGCAGTGAGATTAATTGCTCAGCAAGAAGCCTACCCACCAGGCAAAGCTGGCACCTGGCTCACACGAGATCCCGTTCTGGGAGAGACTGCAGCCTGCAGGGCTTTGCACAGGGATAGCTGGGTGGATAGCAAGGCCAAGTTGTCTAAGTAACACCCTAGGGTCTGGGGATTTCTCAGTCTCTGGAAAGGAACCCCACGGGGTGCCAAAAGTAAGCTACACCCCATTTTCATTAGCTCTCTTCCTGGGAAATTGCAACAAGCTCCCTGAGCAGAGAGGAAATCCCAGGATGTGTGAGGTTTGAGAAGCTCTGAGCTTCCATGATCTGCTGACACAGCTTGCCTCCCATGGCTTTGCCAGACAGTGGGCCAGTGTGTGAGGAGATGGAGATGCCACTGCAAGGGAGCCTTTTGGGGTGTTCAATCTGCCCAGAAGCTGAGAGCAGCTCTCTCATGAAACTCTCCTACCAACAGGAGCAGTGTATCTGCCCTGTGTAGATGGAGCCAGGTCTCTCCAGCTCAAAAAGGGGTGGCAAGTTAAGTCTGCTGCCCCAGGGCAGCCACAGGAGAGCAGGTGCCAGTGCCCCAGCATGTGTGACCCAGTGTGGCACCTGCAGCCTGATGCCTTGTGAGCCCTGGGCTGCAGGCCCTGGAGGACACTCACTGTGATGTAGTTGGCATTTATGTAGCTGTCTTCCTCCTGGCTCCCAGCCCTCCTGAGGCAGACCCGGCTCTCAGGATCTGAAAGATGTTACAGGTGTTACCCAAGGGACTGATCCTGCCCATCCTCCCTGCCTCAACCTCAGGGGCTGGAGGCTGAGTCCTCCTGCTCCATGCCATGCTCAGAGCAGTCTGCACCCTCCTTCAGGCCTGTTCTTGTCCCACTTCAGCCTCACTTCCCTGGCAGGGCACAGCCCAAACCTGCAGATACCATAGCGAGCAGGTGGGGTGACTCACCTGCAGTGATCCCCCAGGACAGAACCTGACTAGAGCCCAGCTGAGTCCTCCCAGAACATCCTCAGCCTTTACACTCTTAGGGCCACACTGTTGGCACAAGTAAGGCCCCAGGAGTGCTGCACACCTGGGTAGAACACTCCAGGGAGCAGCTCCCCATGTACCCCCACAGCACAGTGGACATGCCCTGGAACACAGCACCCAGCTCCTGCAGCATGGGCAGAAGGAGCAGGAATGACAGGAACAGCAACAGCATCCAGGGGTGCCCACCCCAGTGCCAGGGCTGCTGGAGCCATCCCTCACCCACAGGCAAACACAGCAAATGGGAGGTAAAGGGACACAGTGGCACATACTGGGGAGAATGGTTTTGTATCTGTCCTTGAAAGCACGTCCAGGGATTTCCAGCTCCTCCGGACTCACAAAGTTGGGTGGGATTTTCTGCAGGGGGAGAAAAGAGCCATGAGGAAAAGCCCATTGCTGCCACTCTGTGTTCCCTGGTGGTGGCAGACCTGCTTGCCCAGCAGGGCAGAGTTGACCCAGGGACCCAGGGGCATCACCAGAGATGCCAGCTCCTGGGATGAGTCCTGTCTTTATTCCAGCTGTGGTGGGACTCCTTCCAGAGAGGCAACCCTGGGAGAAGAGCATGGAATGGGAGGGCAGGACAGGGTTTTCCAGGGATGCCAACAGGACATGTGGGCACCAAGGAGCAGGTGACACGTGGGCACCCTCCCCTCTGTTTGCCCTCACCTCCTGCCCTCCCACTGGGGCTGTGGGGCACAGCTGGGCTCAGAGCCTGATGTTCACCCCTGCCAGTCCCACCAACCCCTGCCACCCCTCCTGGGAGGAAGGAGAGGGAATCATCGCACCGAAAACTCCTCTTGGAGCTGTGCCAGGCTCTGGGCGTGCTGCTGGAGCTCCTGTTTTCTCAGCACATGGCTGGATGTCCTCAGAAACTTCAGTGTGATGTCCCGTGGTGTGCAAACAGGTTGGATGGGCTCCACATTCCCTAGAGAGCTCATGTCCAGTACTAGTGAGACATTGGAGCCCCTCCTGAAAGGCAAAGGAGTCCTTGGCTGACCTACTGCCACCCTGGGACAGAAGGACAGCCCATCCCGCTGTATCATTAGTTAAAACCACCCCACACTGAGCAAAAGCCAGATGGAGACCCCAGTAGATGGGGAGATTGAGGAACAAGGAACTAGCTGATCATTTTGCCTTTTTCCTGGGAAGCCCCTGAAGGATGGTGTGGAGATGTGTCCTGGGCAGCCTCCCCCCTGGGCAGGCTGGGGACTCAGACCTGGCACCTGCACATGCTGGCAGGCAGAGTGCTGGCAGGAGGGAATGTTAGGGGAGCCCTGGGGATGAGCAGTGCCATGGGTACCCTGGCCAGGGCTGAGGCACACTCACCTCTCCTGCAGACGCACGTGCTTCTTGGCAGAGGGGCTGGGCTTGTCCGGCTTGTCCATGTCCACTGCAGCTGCCGGGGCTGCCAGGCTGCCCTTAGGAACTCTGGAGCACACCAAGCAGGCTTGGACCATGCTGCAGCAACCACAGAGCCCTTGTCCTGAAGCACAGCAGGGGCACACAGTGGCCCCTCAGCTCCTGGGAAATCATGGAGCCATCAGAGGAAAAGCAGCTGGAAAAGAAAAGTCAGATCTGAGAGATACCACAAGGCGGGGTGGAGCCCCCGACAGATGCTCTGCAAGCAAAGGATGGGTTTTAAGTCCTCAGTTATCCTCTAACCAGAACCACCAGTCCCTCTATCCAGGCAGATGGAGAGCTCCCAGTCCATTCACCTTCACAGATACCTGCAGCCCTGCAGCACCACTGGTGACCCTGGGCATGGCACCAAGGGCCACCTGCTTTCCCTGAGGGGAGAACACTGTGGTAACAGGGCACAGTCTAGTTTGGGGTAGCCCCAGATGCTCTCCAGCTCCATGGAAGCACATGCTCTGTGTTTCCAGCCCTTCCCCATCACATCCCCCTGCTTCATCCTGGGGACGTGGTGGGGAAGAGTGAGAACTGGAACACCTGAGCACGACAGCGTTCAGCAGGTGACACAAGGTGGCTGTAGCCACTGCATGCAGTCTGGCCATCTCCTGCTGCAGGGAGACACAGACCAGGCACCCTCAACAGCCTCGTGGCTCTAGCAAGGGAGGGATGGCCCTGGGACAGCCTTCTGCTTCCTGCAGGTCTCAGCAGCTGTCAAGAGGAAACTGCTTTGTCTGGGTGGTTGAGCAGAAGGTGATGGGGCAGCCCAGCTGGTGAAGGTGCCAGACATTCTCCATCAGCAGCGATGGGTCAGCCCCTGGCAGGGCCGGGGAGATACAGGTGATGCTGATTCACCTCTGGACACAGCTCCTCATGGTGCAGGCAGCACCCTGGGATCCTGAGCCTCCTTCTCATCCCCAGCTTCCTCCATGAGGAGGAGACAGATGCACAGTGACAGGGAATGATGCAGAGTCAGAGCTCTAGGTGGGCAGGGTGGGATCCCAGGCAGTCCATTTGCTCAGGGAGGTCTTGTGGAGAGCCGGGGTCCACATGGTGGTTGGGAACAGAGCAAGGGCAGGAGCTGCTCCCCAGGATTCCCTGCTGCCCAGCAGCATTTCTGGGAGTGACAATGCCACCACTGCCACTCACACCATCCCCATGTCCCTGCAGGGTGTCCTGGTATTCTCCATCCAGGCAGGACAAGAGCAGCTGCTCAGCAGAAGCAGCACCAGGAGAGATCCTGACCAGAGACAGCCCAGGCTCCCATCCTAGCAGCTGTCCAGCCAGGAAACACCTGGGAGAGGGGCCCAGGGAAGTGCCTCAGCTGCCAGTACCTGCAGGGAGAGCGCTCACATCACCTGCCCAGCCTCTCAGCCTCGCCTGGGGCTGCCCATCCACATGCACACGCCTACCGCCCCTGGGTGCCAGGGCCCGGAGCTGCCCGGCGGGGGCTCCTGTCCAGCGTGGTGGGCTGGGGGCAGCACGGGTGGGCTGGGGGGCTCCTACCTGTGCCCTGTGCCGTGGGCTTGTCGGTCTCAGCCCGCGGGCACCGCGCCTGTCGGTCTGACACCACGGTTTGAAAGTGTTCAGGAAGCTGCTTATCAAAGGAGCTGCTGCCTCTGCTGCTTCCTCTCCCTCCTTCTCCCCCACCCCGGCTGCCGCCCACACACATACCGGCCACATCTCCGCAGCTCGGCTCTGCTGCACACCCAGCCCAGCTCCACACCGACCAACCTCGTCCTGTGCCTGTGGGCATGGCCTGGCCTCTCCCTAAGCCCTGGAGTGTCTCCACGGGTGCCTCTGGTGGGGCTGGTGGGGTGTCCTCGATGCCCTCTGTGACAAGTCATGGCCAGCGCTGGTGCCACCCGAGGGGCATGGAGGAATGGGCAGGAGCCAGCCTCGGGGAGGTGAGGCCAGGTGCTTTGCATGGTGCTGCTCTGGGGGTACCACAGCCCACCTGCCCCATAGGAAGCCAGAACAAATCCTCCCGTGCCTGCTGTTCTGCCCATGTCCTCTTGCTCAGGCTGTACCCCAGCTGCTCCCCATCCCACTGTGCAATGTGCCAGGGCTCGCTCAGTGCCACCTGCCTGTGTGCAGTGTGCTCCTTGTGCCACCCCACTGTCCCCCAACCCCTCTGTCCACATGGGGACAGGGCAGGGGTGTATTTGGGGCGAAGGTCCCTAGGGCCTGGTTCAGGTAGGCCAGGTCTGCCCTTGGGGCACTGCACATCCTTCCTGAGGCATCCCCACTGCTCTTCCTGTTTGCTCTCGCCCAGGCTCTGCACACTTCCTTCCTCCTCAGCCCCCACCCCACGGCGCTGCAGCAGCTCCTGCTGCACCCCGACAGCCTCACTGACCCCAAACACCTTTTCCATGTCGGCTCTGTGGGCTGCTCTGCCCGGAGCCACCCCAGCCCAGCTCACTGAGGTGACGGTGCCGTCCCTGGGCTGTGCCAGCACTGCTGCTCACCTCGCTGGAGAGCTGTGTCTGTGCACACCTGTGTGTTTGCACGTGTGCCACAACAGCTTCCCTGGGCAACCTGGGACACCCTGCCAGTGCCACCTTCTACCCAAAGGCCGAGACATAAGAGGGCCCAAGCTCCAGAACAAAGTTCTGGGCTTGGTCAGCAGCAGAACAGCCTTATCCTAGAGGAAAGGCCACCAACACCCGTGTCTTACCTGCAGATCCTAGAGTGGCTGGAGGATGGGCTGAGGACTTGCTTCCTGCCCTATGTGGGATGAAAGAACACATCTGTAAGGCCTAGAGGCAGCCCCACCACACACTGCCCTTCCTTCCCACCTGTTCCTGACAGAACTCAGGAGTTCCTGGGATGACCAGCACTGCAGGACTTAAGAAGGTGTCTGCATAAACTTACTCCCAATAGGAACCAGAGTAAATAAACAGGGCTCTGAGCTGGAGTAATAGGCTGTCAGGCATGCAGAAGCTTCCTGAGGCTGGGACTGTATCTGCCCTCTCAGTGTGGAGGGCACCTGTCCCATCGGGGTGTCTTTGAACTTAACAGGCTCCTGAGGATAGAGCCAAGATGCAAACCCCTGGAGCTGCTTTTCCTGCCTTTTGCTGGCCTGACCTTGCTGTCTCCTGTTCTGTTCCTCTGCCAGTGGTGGACAAGTGAGTGACAAGCTCAGTGTGGCATTGGGGCAGATACTACAGGGCCACCAGCACATGCAAGTCACGAGGAATGTGTCAGTGACATCTGTGCACCAACACTCCCTCCCAACCTCCCCAGCTGCTGGTCACCTGTGACAAGGAGGATGGAGACAGCTGGACCCTCGCAGAACTCATAGGGTCCAGGGAATGCCCACAAATCTGCCCAAATGAACAAAGCAATAGGGCTGTGACAGCTGGGCTGTCCAGGGTCCCCTGCTGGATGCAGGAGGCACCATAGCACATCCTGATCCTCTGCACAGTGAGCAGGAGACCCAGGACAGCACTTTAGGAGCTGGATTTTGACTGGTTTTCCCCAAAGGGAATGGGAACCTTTTACCAACACATGATTTGATGCAAGACACAAACTCCAGCTGCAAAAGGAGTGTGGAGCAAAGGCTTCTATGGAGGCCAGGAGCTACCTGTGTGCTGCTCATTTCAGTGATCTGTGGCCCACTGTGATTTAAGAGATTTGGTGGGCATTTCAAAGGATTTCAGCAGTAAGTCTCTTCTTCCTCCTGCCAGGTTCTGCCTTGTTCATGAAATACCCCTGGATGCTGCAGGAAAGATGCTGATGCACTGCCTTTGCAAAATGGTTTATTTGGTTCCACTCGAATTTGGTCCTGGCAAAGGACCCCACTCAGGGTAAAAGGAGGAAGCTGAGAAGCTGGGATGCAGTGTATCCTCTGCCTCTGAAGCATCACAACACCAAGGTACTTGTGCTCAGGGATATCCCCAGAAAAGCCTTGCAGCACTTTCCCTCAGCTGCTCACTCACCTCCCTGTGCTGCTGGCTTGGCTCTGCCAGTCATGCACCTGCCTGTGCTGGCTGCAACTAAGCAGGATAACCAGGATATAGCTTCTGGAAACTACACCTGCCCCCCTTGGGTTTTTCCTTATGCCGAAAACTCTGAAGGAGACTGAGGGGACAGTCCTGGCCATGGCGACTCACCCAGGTTAGGAGGAATGCAGTAGGGATGTTGTGTAGTGATGTGCCATGGCCCAATCTCCTAGGAGCAGAAAAGTTTGCACTGCTGAGATGTCCTGACCCTTACATAGCTCTGATGGTGCACAACTGGACCCCAGTGTGCTCCCACCTGCCAGTATGGCTACTCTTCCTCCCTTCTGCCAAAGCACCAGCATGCTGAGGAGGTGCACTTGAAGGGAGAGCGTGGGAGGGGACGCAGACCTGTGGAGACCCACAGCATGAAAATGAAGGTGCTGGTGGAAAATGAGGTGTGAGCAGGTAGAGATAGACTGGATGTGAGGGAGACCAGGAGCAGAGGGAGTCAGAACACACTGCTTGACCCAGGGCTTTTTTCAGCTCTCAGTGCCACCCAGGTAGCAAGCTGTCCCCTGTACCTTGTTGCCCCCACCTGTGTCTGCTGCCCTCCTGGGACTGAGCCCTACCCCCCTCCTGCCTGCCCTCTGGGGTGCATGGTGGGTGCACACACACGTGCAGAGGAGATGTCCCTGGTCACTCATCAGTGCCCATCCATGCTGGTGTGCAGAGACGTCAAGCAGGGAAGTCCAGGGAATGCCCTTCCTCCCTCCCTCCCTCCCTCCCTCCCCCCGAGTGCACCTTTGGGCACTTCTGGCCACTTCTGAGCCCCTGCTTAGAACACAATGCTGCCAGCTGGTTCCTCCTGAGGGACACTGGCTGGGTTCACAGAGGGTGCACTGGGGAGGAAAGAGCTGGGTGATGTTCTGGTCAGGGACTGTGCCTTTCGTGTGCGGCCGTGGTTGTCCCATGTCACATCACCAGCTCTGCACCAGGCGCATCAGGCTGGCCTGGGGAGCTGAGCTGCTGGATCCTACAAAGCAGAGACTGCTGGGGCTGGGGTGCTGGCTTTTAGGGGAGATGATTTCCAGCCTGGGGGCAGATCCCAACCCAGGGTCAGTTTGCTGTAAGGACAGGACCAGGACACCAGGACAGCCACTGCAGTCTGGAGTGAGTGAAGAGGAGCCTGACAGTCTCTGGGGGCAAAACCCAGGAGGGGATGGGAGGAAGCAACACTGAAGGAAATGGCTCCAGGTAGGTCACTGCTGTGCCCCTCACCTTCCTGCCTCCTTCCTCTGGTGGGGAAGGACTGGTGAGGTCCCAGAACAGGAACATCTCTTGTCCCCCGTAATTTCTGCTCTAACCTTGGTGTCAGTGGGGTGTGAGGGGTGATGATGATGCCCAGAGTGGTGCTGGGAGGGATGGTGATGGAGGGATGCACATGGAAGGAAGAGTCCCAACTATTACCACACCAGCCATTCACCCTAACCCAAACAGGTATGTGCCAGACATGGGATCCCCTGTGTCCTCTGTCTGTGGACATCTGTTCATTAGGATTATCTCTTAGGATGTAGGGACGAGAGAGGTCTGTGACAGAGTCTCAGGGGTCTTGAAGGGTCCTTATAGATGTGGCTTTACTTTCAGCGAGATATGGGTTCCCTAGGAATTTGTGCTCTGGAGAGCAAAATCTGGATTTATTCCTGGCTGGTACTTGTTTGTTCACTTGCATTTTAAAACTCCACTTCCATGGGGTCATCTTGCACCTCTGGCCATGATTTCGTAGCCAGTTCCCTTTGTGCAAAGAGCACCTTCCAGCTCCAGACTGGGACCTATTTTCTCGCTAATGACCTGCCAACCCTTTTGCCCATTTCTGCCCCCCAGCCTCCTGAGCATGGGCTCCTTCATGCCTCCCTGCCCTGATGCACACCCCAGCAGCTCTCCTCACCCTCTCCACACAAAGTCACCTCAGGCTAGGCAGGCACTGAGCTGGCACCCAAAGCACAGACGCTGCCCCACAGTTTCTTTCCCCAGGACTGCCAACCACACCATGGCTTTGTCCCATCAGTCCCCGTCACCTCTGGGTCCGGCACTCAGGAAGGGATGGTTCTGCTTCCGTTGGCACGACTGGGAGTCAGGATGTCCCGCAGGCTTTTTGGAAATCAGCCCATCTCCTCCGCTGCCTAAACATCGCTCGCAGGCTTGAAGGTGCAGCTGCCTGGGGACTGAGCAGACTGTCTGCACAGCGGCAGGGCACGGGAGGACGGTGCGGTCATGCCGAGCATCCCGCAGAGCCGGCCGTGGGGAGCGACCCTTCGGCACCTTCCCTGGGGTCCGCTCACCCGCCCGCCGGCCTGGGCACCTCCAGCACCCGGCAGCCGAGGGAGGCACCTCCGCAGACTGCTTTTCCGGAGAACAGCGTCTCGCTATTCCTGAATCCTCCACGGCAGCGCGTTCCCAAGGACGGCCCCGGCAGGAGCATCCTCCTGGCAGGGCTGCGGGAGCTCAGAGCCCGCAGCGCAGCGCTGCCGGCGAGCCCGGAGCCTCGGGCATCCCACGGGATGGAGCTGATCTGGAGGCAGCGGATGAGATGAGTGACCTTTCTCCCCGTGGCCGGTGACGGTCTGTGCAGAGTTTGCTCCTGCTGCTGCCTGGCTTGAGCTGGGTGTAATCAAGCAATTGCTGATTCGTTTTGCCAAGGCATTGCCGCTGATCCTGCCAGCCGCTGTGCTTCTGCCCTCTCCTCAAGGAGAACCAGAAGAGGAGTTTAGGACCTGGATTTCCTGCTTATCTGCTGGATTGTTTTCTTTGAATCACTCGGTTTGTTCAGCCTAGAGAAGAGGAGACTGAGGGGAGACCTCGCGGAGTTTTTCTACATCCTCATGAGGGGCAGCTCCAGTCTCTGCTCTCTGTGACCAGTTACAGTACTAGAGGAAACAGCTGGATCTGTGTCAGAGGAGGTTTAAATTATAAAAGGAAAAAGTTTTTCACCCAGTTTTTCACCTTTGAAGTTTTTTTCAAGGGTGATTGAGCACTGGAACAGTCTCCCCAGGGAAGTGGTCACACTCCAAGCCTGTGTGAACTCAAGGAACATTTGGACAAAGCTCTCAAGCACACGGTGGGATTGTTGGGGTGTCTGTGCAGGGCCAGGAGTTGGACTTGATAACCCTGATGGATGCCTTCCAGCTCATCACAGTCTATGATTCTATGACTGCTGAGTAGAACCGTGTTTGGTTTCTGGAATAAGATACTCCTGTATCTCCTGCAAACAAGCTGAGCTTTCCTCCAAATTTGCCAACAGAAAAGCAGAACTGGGGAACTACCAGCACCACTGGGCTGGGCTGACACTGATGCAGAGCTGGTGTTGCTGTGGACTAAAGAAAGTGCCTTGGCACAGGAACACTTCCCCTGGGGAAGGTGATCTCCCAGAGTGAAAGTGCTTTATATCAGCTTGGTTTGTTCCTCTCCTCATGTGGGAAGAAGCTCCTCCTGTTCATTTTACAGTGGAGTAATCACATGGAGGACTGTTCCTAAGCCAGGTGTATAAAATCAGGAAATGACAGAAACATTAAGGTTGAAAAATCCCTCGAAGATCATTAAGTCCAACCATTAACTGACCACTGCCATGTTCACCACTAATTCATGTCCCCAGAGGGTGAGGGTAAAAGGGGATATAAGCCAACACATGGGACCAGACCTCCAAGATGCTGAGACTTTGACACTCTGACCAACAAATATCAGTGGAGAAGCCACAGAGGGACAGCAAGAGCCACAGAATGACTGGGTTCCCAGGACAGCCTGCTGGGGATGCAGCACCAGTATTGTGGCCCCATCCCTGCCATGGCAGGGACACCTTCCACTGTCCCAGGTGTTTCAGCCTAGCCTTGGACACTGCCAGGGATCCAGGGGCAGCCACAGCTGCTCTGGGCACCCTGTGCCAGGGCCTGCCCACTCTCCCAGGAGGAATTTCCTCCTCACATCTTGTTGGGTGCAAGCCCATGCTCCTGGGGATGTTCCTGCCCTGTCTCATCCATGTGTCACTTTGGCTTGTCCTGTGCTTCCCTGGATGCCTCCTAGAGAGCTGTGCTTGTAGAAACAAGTCTGGAAAATGCTGTGTGCTTTGGTTTCCCTTGGGGAGTGAGCCTTGCTTGGACACCTGTGGGTTGGCCAGGAGGCACACACACATCCTCTTGGGAGGCTCCAGACCACAGAGCTGCCTGCAGAGCCCTGTGAGCTGTGTGGGCAGGAAGAACTCTTCTAGGAGCAGGACACCCCCAGCTCTACTCTGTCCTAACAGCAAACAGGGCAAAGCAGGTCTTAGTGAAAAAGGCACGAAAAGGAATGAAAATCCTGAAGACTCATCATGTTATTCCTGTCCTGGGTCCCCTGGCACACTGTAGCAGCGGGGATCTCGGCAGCCCTGTGGAGTTTGCCCAGCACAGCCCAGCTGCTCCAGTCCCTGGGCAGCTCCCTCGGGGGACACCGAGCCTGGTGACTTCTCACTGGGTGTAGGGGCCATTATCAGTAATAGGAAAAGAGCTGGGCAGGAGGGGCAGGAGACAGAGACCCAGAAGAAAAGGAAGCCGTTAGAAAGCTGTCACTTCCATTTCTGCTGCACGAGAAGCTGTGCCCATGCACCCACGGCTGCTGGGGAACAGCACTGCCCCGTGGGCTGAGCTGCTCTGAGGTCGCAGGGGAGGGTTTGTGATGAAGGCACAAGATGAAGATCCTCTTCTAGCCTTTGATAACAGCTAGAAAGGTGGCTAAAATAGCCCATACTCAGTCAATGTCCTCTGCAGAAATAGGAGTAGTGAGTCCAGCAAGTCAGTCACTGCTCAGGGGTTGAGATTCTTAACCTTGCTAAAGACAGACTGCATGTGATGCTGTATCCTACCCAGCACAGGACAGATCTGTAGGTGCAGCTGCCTGGAGCCAAAGGGCCAGGGAGGATGTTCCAGCAGCTTGTATGTTAGGAAAAATATCTTCACTGAAAGGGCGATCAGGTACTGGCACAGGCTGTACAGGGTGGAGACAAAGGCATGGAAATGTGGCACTTGGGGACACGGCTTAGTGGTGAACATGGCAGTGCTGGAGCAGTGGTTGAACTTGATGATCTTAGAGGGATTTTCCAACCTGGACAATTCTCTGTTGATTCTTACATGGCAGGAGGCAGAGCCCCTGACAGCCATGGCAGGTCCATCTCTCCAGCTGGAGATGGGCTGTGGATAAGCAGAGGCAGCCAGAGGGCAGCAATGCAGAGATGATGGATCTGCCCAGTGCTGCTCCTCCAGCCCCTAGCAATAACAAAAAGTGGGCTGTCTGCTTTTGAAAGCTGTTCTGGATTGTGCTTTCTGGCCTCAGAAATTCAGGAAGCTGCCATGTTGGGCCATGCATGCTCCTCCTGGGATTCCTCTGAGTCCTCCTGGTCTTGCTGCAACTGTGTGGCCGTAGGTGTAAGCCATGGGAGCTTGCAGCACATGGGGTCTGCTTTGTCCCAGTTCCAGGCATCAGAAATATTCCTGTCTGCTCACAGTGGAGAGGCCATGGTGCTTGCAGCCACAGATGCCCCAGATCTGGAGGAAGAACAAATTGTGAGCTTTTTAGTTTCTGTCACTGTGCAGTGCTGCAGCTGCTGGTCCACCATCCTACCCCCATACTTGACCTCTGGCTTTTGAGGAGCATTTTGGGGCAGAGTGGGTTCCTCTGTAATGCTGAGCCTACCTGTAGTGCTGGGGCCCAGGTCTGTGCTGCTGGCGAGTGAGGGAGAGGATGGAGAAGCAGCAGCTGAACACTCACAGGGCTGCAGAGAAGGGCACAAAGGCAGCGAGCTCTGCTCTCAGCTGGGGCAGGCCCTCCCTGCCCTGCCATGCCACCCCTGCCAGCTTGGCATCCTAACACTGTGGCAGATCACGTTCCACTTGGGCACTGCTCCTGCCAGGGGCAACTCCAGCTCCTGCCACAGCCCCTTGGGCAGCTCTGCCTGCCCTTCTCCTCTGGGCCTCCTGAGCCTGTCCCCAGAAGCACTAGGGGGGACGCCTGAGTGAGCTTTGGGGTTGCTCAACTTAGGGGAGCTGGAGTCCAGCTGGAGGCCCCACAGAGCCCTGATGCAACATCCTGGGCAGGAGATATGTGGGGTACCCTGCAGAATTGCCTGGCTCTGGGGCTCTGACAGGACCGTGTCTGCCTCCTGCTCCATCCCTGCAAGGGGCTGGTTCATGTTTTTGTCATGGTCAAGGATGACTGAGCATGTAAGGATACACGACTGGATCCTGAGGAGGTCCAGAAGGATCCTGTTTCCCACAAGGAGCCAGGATAAATTCAGGCAGTGAAACCCTCCTGTACACCAGTGTCCTCTCTGCTGCCTCTTCCCCAGGGATCAGCCTGGCCCCAGGGGCTGACACAATACAGACTCTGCCAGGGCCCCTTTTAATAATGTGAAGAAAAGGAGGGGAAAGGTATGTTTGTCAATGAAGAAAATATCTGTGTGTTTCCCTGGAGACATGCTGGGATGGTTCCAGCAGCCCTGGTACCCTCCAGGGCAGAGGGGAGTTTCAGTGACAGGAGAGCTGGGCAGAGAGCTCTAGGCTAGAGCAGAGGAGTGGAGGCAGGAGCTGGGTGGGCAGCCCTAGGCAAGGTGACCTTACCTGTGTGCACCACTGCAGGCAGGCTCAGGGGGAGCAGGGACAGCCCTCAGGCTGGAACAACACTGCCACTGCACAGGACTCTGCTCAGCACCCTACATGCACTCAGGGTGCATGGCCTGGGTTGGGTGGAGCAGGACTGGGGGACATGGAGACAGCAGGAATGTGCCACGGGGTGCCTTGCCCTTGTCTGTGCCTTCAGCAGCACCCTGCAGACCTGCAGCACTGAGTTCCTGCTCCCCACAGCACCAGCCAGGAATGCCCAGCCTAGGCTGGCAGCCTGAGGAGCTGCTGGCCATGCCTGTTGTTGACAGGCCATGGGAATCTGTCCCTAAGAATGACCAATCAGGCAATGTCCTTGGCCTGGGTGACCACACATCTGGATGGCCCAGAGGGGAAGGAGCAGGGCTGTCTCCTTGTCTTGGTTTGAAATACAGGTGTCTGCCAAGGAAGGCAGGAACCACCCTTGGAATGGACAATAAGACCCTCTTCCCTCCAAAATATAACTTTGAAATTACAGAGCTTTTGGACAAAAACACAGGAAAATGAACAACAGTTCTTTATTAGTATGTATAAAAAAACCAACCAGCCACACCAGCAGTTAACAACTAACAGAACCACAGACCCAGTGACCAGTACCACAGACCAGTGCCCCAGAAGCAGTCCCAGTGCGCCGAAACCGGTCCCAGTGCCCCACAACTGGACCCAGTGCCCCAGAACCAGTCCCAGAACCCATCCCAGTGCCCCAGAACAAGTCCCGGTTCCCCAGAACCAGTGCCAGTGCCCCATAAACAGTCCCAGAACCAGTACCAGTTCCCCAGAACCAGTCCCAGAACCAGTCCCAGTGCCCCAGAACCATTCCCAGTGCCCCAGAACCAGTCCCAGAACCAGTCCCAGTGCCCGAGAACCATTCCCAGTGCCCCAGAACCAGTCCAAGTGCCCCAGAACCAGTCCCAGTGCCCCAGAACCAATCCCAGTGCCCCAGAAGCAGTCCCAGTGCCCCAGAAGCAGTCCCAGTGCCCATCCCAGTGCCCCAGAACCCGTCCCAGTGCCCCAGAACCCGTACCAGTGCCCCAGAACCAGTCCTGGAAGCAGTCCCAGTGCCCCAGAACCAGTCCCGGAACCCATCCCAGTGCCCCAGAACAAGTCCCGGTTCCCCATAACCAGTGCCAGTGCCCCATAAACAGTCCCAGAACCAGTCCCAGTTCCCCAGAACCAGTCCCAGAACCAGTCCCAGTGCCCGAGAACCATTCCCAGTGCCCCAGAACCAGTCCCAGAACCAGTCCCAGTGCCCCAGAACCATTCCCAGTGCCCCAGAACCAGTCCCAGAACCAGTCCCAGTGCCCGAGAACCATTCCCAGTGCCACAGAACCACTCCCAGAACCAGTCCAAGTGCCCCAGAACCAGTCCCAGTGCCCCAGAAGCAGTCCCAGTGCCGGTCCCAGTGCCCCAGAACCCGTCCCAGTGCCCCAGAACCAATCCCAGTGCCCCAGAACCAATCCCAGTGCCCCAGAACCAGTCCCAGAACCAGTCCCAGTGCCACAGAACCCGTACCAGTGCCCCAGAACCAGTCCTGGAACCAGTCCCAGTGCCCCAGAACCAGTCCCAGTTCCCCACAACCAATCCCAGTGCCCCAGTCCCAGTGCCCCAGAACCAGTCCCAGTGCCCCAGAACCAGTCCCAGAACCCGTCCCAGTGCCCCAGAACCTGTCCCAGTGCCCCAGAACCAGTCCTGGAACCAGTCCCAGTGCCCCAGAACCAGTCCCAGAACCAGTCCCAGTGCCCCAGAACCAGTCCCAGTGCCCCAGAACCAGTCCCAGAACCCGTCCCAGTGCCCCAGAACCAGTCCTGGAACCAGTCCCAGTGCCCCAGAAGCAGTCCCAGTGCCCCAGAACCAGTCCCAAAACCAGTCCCAGTGCCCCAGAAGCAGTCCCAGTGCCCCAGAACCAGTCCCAGTGCCCCAGAACCAGTCCCAGAACCCGTCCCAGTGCCCCAGAACCCGTCCCAGTGCCCCAGAACCAGTCCCAGAACCCGTCCCAGTGCCCCAGAACCAGTCCCAGAAGCAGTCCCAGTGCCCCAGAACCAGTCCCAGAACCAGTCCCAGTGCCCCAGAACCAGTCCCAGTGCCCCAGAACCAGTCCTGGAACCAGTCCCAGTGCCCCAGAACCCGTCCCAGTGCCCCAGAACCAGTCTCAAAACCAGTCCCAGTGCCCCAGAACCAGTCCCAGTGCCCCAGAACCAGTCCTGGAACCAGTCCCAGTGCCCCAGAACCCGTCCCAGTGCCCCAGAACCCGTCCCAGTGCCCCAGAACCAGTCTCAAAACCAGTCCCAGTGCCCCAGAACCCGTCCCAGTGCCCCAGAACCAGTCTCAAAACCAGTCCCAGTGCCCCAGAACCCGTCCCAGCGCCCCAGAACCTATCCCAGTGCCCCAGAACCAGTCCTGGAACCAGTCCCAGTGCCCCAGAACCAGTCCCAGAACCAGTCCCAGTGCCCCAGAACCAGTCCCAGTGCCCCAGAACCAGTCCCAGAACCCGTCCCAGTGCCCCAGAACCAGTCCTGGAACCAGTCCCAGTGCCCCAGAAGCAGTCCCAGTGCCCCAGAACCAGTCCCAGAACCCGTCCCAGTGCCCCAGAACCAGTCCTGGAACCAGTCCCAGTGCCCCAGAAGCAGTCCCAGTGCCCCAGAACCAGTCCCAAAACCAGTCCCAGTGCCCCAGAAGCAGTCCCAGTGCCCCAGAACCAGTCCCAGTGCCCCAGAACCAGTCCCAGAACCCGTCCCAGTGCCCCAGAACCCGTCCCAGTGCCCCAGAACCAGTCCCAGAACCCGTCCCAGTGCCCCAGAACCAGTCCCAGAAGCAGTCCCAGTGCCCCAGAACCAGTCCCAGAACCAGTCCCAGTGCCCCAGAACCAGTCCCAGTGCCCCAGAACCAGTCCTGGAACCAGTCCCAGTGCCCCAGAACCCGTCCCAGTGCCCCAGAACCAGTCTCAAAACCAGTCCCAGTGCCCCAGAACCAGTCCCAGTGCCCCAGAACCAGTCCTGGAACCAGTCCCAGTGCCCCAGAACCCGTCCCAGTGCCCCAGAACCCGTCCCAGTGCCCCAGAACCAGTCCTGGAACCAGTCCCAGTGCCCCAGAACCCGTCCCAGTGCCCCAGAACCAGTCTCAAAACCAGTCCCAGTGCCCCAGAACCAGTCCCAGTGCCCCAGAACCAGTCCCAGAACCCGTCCCAGTCCCCCAGTACCAGTCCCAGTGCCCCAGAACCAGTCCCAGAACCCGTCCCAGTGCCCCAGAACCAGTCTCAAAACCAGTCCCAGTGCCCCAGAACCCGTCCCAGTGCCCCAGAACCAGTCTCAAAACCAGTCCCAGTGCCCCAGAACCCGTCCCAGTGCCCCAGAACCCGTCCCAGAACCCGTCCCAGTCCCCCAGTACCAGTCCCAGTGCCCCAGAACCAGTCCCAGAACCCGTCCCAGTGCCCCAGAAGCAGTCCCAGTGCCCCAGAACCAGTCCCAGAACCCGTCCCAGTGCCCCAGAACCAGTCCCGGAACCAGTCCCAGTGCCCCAGAAGCAGTCCCAGTGCCCCAGAACCAGTCCCAGAACCCGTCCCAGTGCCCCAGAACCAGTCCCAGTGCCCCAGAACCAGTCCCAGTGCCCCAGAAACAGTCCTGGAACCAGTCCCAGTGCCCCAGAACCAGTCTCAAAACCAGTCCCAGTGCCCCAGAACCCGTCCCAGTGCCCCAGAACCAGTCTCAAAACCAGTCCCAGTGCCCCAGAACCAATCCCAGTGCCCCAGAACCAGTCCCAGAACCCATCCCAGTTCCCCAGAACCAGTCCCAGTTCCCCAGAACCAGTCCCAGAACCCGTCCCAGTGCCCCAGAACCAGTCCCAGTGCCCCAGAACCAGTCCCAGTGCCCCAGAACCAGTCCCAGAACCCGTCCCAGTGCCCCCGAGTCCCGAACCCGTCCCAGGCGCTCCCCCACGTGGCTCTTTCCCCTCGCTGCAGTTCCAGGTTCCGCCGCCGGGGGCGCTGCCGGCTCCAGGCCGGGCAGGGCGGGGGCGCTGATTCCCCCGCGCCGGCAGGGGGCGCTGTGGGCCGGCCGCGCTCCCTCACGCGGTAATGGCGGGCACGGAGAACGGGCCGCCTTTACAAACCCACGGGACAGCGGGGCCCAGTGCCCCTGCGGATGGCGAGACAGGCTGTGGCAGGAACCTTGGAGCAGCGGCTGGAACGGCAGAGGCGTGCACACCTGGATTGGCAAACAAAATGCAGCAGGAACTCCGCAGCTGTAGCAGAGCCGTGGGGTGTCCTGGCAGGCACCGATGCTGGAGCGAAAAAACCTAAAGTAATGACAGAAAACAACAGGGCTGGGCAGTGGCTGCTGGGGAGACACACCCTTCGGGATGGGTCGGGTCCTGGGTTTTCCCCCTGAGGTACCCCAGTAGATGGTGAAGGCTTTTTCCAGTGAGGTCGGGTGTTAATAAGGTCCCAGTTCAACAGACGTTCTTACCAGCAAAGGCTCACTCACAGTAAGGAAGAATCTGAGAAGAAAGCTAATGTCTTTACAAACAATTTGCTGGGTAAGTGGGGTCTTAATATCTCTACTAACTTAAGGCAGTGGGTTTGTTGCAGAGCCCAGGCAGCTTGTTTCCAACAACAGACAAGGGTCTGCACAAGCCTGAACTTCTGAACTTTGGGGTAAAGTAAGGCTGAAGGTAAAATAAGGTTCAAGGCTGCACCTTCCCAGTACCCCAGCCAACAGGAAAGGAAGAGGACAACGTGTGCCCAGGAGTTTGGGATAAAAGAAGGCTGTGCCCTCGAAGACTTGGAGAGAGAAAACCCTGTGGGCATGTGCTCCGGTAGACTCCCTCCTTTTTTTGAATAAAGTTGTAGGACTTCTCTTCTCCTTTTTGGACTAAACCTCTGGAATTTGTGGATTTTCCTGACAAAGCAGTACAGGGCTTGACTCCGTGGTGGCTGTGAATTCTCCCCACAGTAGGAACAATTCAACTGTTCCCCTCAGGTCCAAGAGCCAGAGAGAGGGCAAGGAGATGAGCCCAGCCCCTCACCTCCCAGCCAAAATCTCGGGGTATCTCTGTCCTTCCCAAAAGACAACACCCCAGCTAAGAGAGTAGCCAGCTGCACCCTTTCCCCCACCTTGGCCACTTATTTTGTCTCTTAAGTACTGTTTGGAATCATCTCTTATGCAACAGATGGGACAAAATTCCCTGAGAGAAAAAAAAAAAAAAATCCTAACCTCAGGCACTCCTGCTGCAGGTCTCTGGCAAAGGTCGAAGCTGATCTTTTGCAACCTCTTCCTCTGCCAGATGTTATGCAGCAGAACTTGCCTCCCAGACAGGGGTCTGCTCTGAGACCAGGCTCTGTGCAGGCAAGTCCTCTGCCCCAGAGGTGCTGGAAGAGCTCCTTAGAAAACAGGAAACCACTCAACCAGAAGAAGCAGTGAAACATTCCCTTATTCTGCGATGTTTGTTGTTTTAGTCTCTCCCAGCCAAGTGGCTCAAACTGAACGGCAGCCTGGCTGATCCCTCTGAGCCTTGGGGCCATTCCTGCAGGCCTTGCAGCAAGCCCAGCCCAACCTAACCCAGCCACCACCCAGGAGAGATGCAGGACAGCGTGGCTTTGCAGCCCAGATGCAAAACACATTGTTAATGAGTGCCCAGGAGAGGTTGAGTAGGCTCAGAAAAGCTTGATGCATCACCGTTACCAGCTTGCTCTCCCTCCCCTCCAGTAGCAGAGCAACTCTGCTTCCTGGTGTGTGGATGGTAAACTGAGGCAACCAGTTGGTAAACTGAGGCAAGGCAGGCGTGTTCCAGCTCAGAGGTGAAAATAGCTTCTGCCAGTGCTTTGGGTAGGGACCAGCATTCCAAGTCTGACATCTGGGCAGGTCTCCAAGCCTTACAGATGCTCCATACCCCCAAACCAGGATGTCCAATTCAGTGGACACTTCTCTGGGGACTCCTGGAGAGACAAGGCTGAGTTCTGTGATGCTCTAGAAGACCTAGTGAATGGTCCCACTGACTCTAGTCAAGCAGCAGAGGTTGTGGCTGAAAGCACAGACAAAATTGTCAGCAGGCAACAGTGGAGGGTGCTGATCCTGCATCCCTTTGCGACTGCCTCACCCATGCTCCAGAACTGCAGCAGCTCCAGTTGAGGCTGAGCATGTGCCAGCAGAGCCTTTGGCAATCAATGGCTGTGGGACCCGTGCTTGTGGCCAGGATGTGTCCCAAGAAGCAGCTACCGCTGGGATGTGTGTCTGCCCACAGCAAGACCCTGGGGAGCAGCCAGGCTGTGCCAGCCCCCAGCGTGTCTCAGCTTGAGAAGGGTGGTGTTGGGGCTCCCTGCAGCTGGGCTGGGGGAATAGAACCCAGAATGGGTCCCCCAGCTGCTCCTGTGAAGAAACAGAGCTGCTTGTGCTGGGGGCTGGATGCAGAAAGCAGCAGGCACTGCTGACAGTCTTCAAGATGGACTCGTGTTGTGTTTGGCTTCAGGAGCCATGGGAGATGCCAGGGAGAAACTGAGGAGATGCACAAGCAGGCACTGGCAAGGCTGCAGCCACACTACAGGGACAGGGGTGCCACGCCACCACTTCCCAGGACCACTGAAGTGCAAAGGCCTGTCCCCATGCTCTGGGACACCCAAAGGTGTCACAGCCACAGGAACAGATGTGAAAAAGTCCAGGCTTGCCGCTGGATACAGTGGTGGTGGTGGCATTAGTGGGGGCATTGGTGTTGGCACTGGCACAGGCCAGGGCACATGGGAGAGGGACAGCAGCTGGGCAGTAAGAGGGGACAATGCCCTGCCTGTGACCTGAGCTGCCAGGATCCTTCCTACCCTGTGACATGAAAGATGGGCGGGCTTTGTGTTTACTCCTCTGAAAAAGAAACCTTCCCTCTGAAAACAAAGCCTTTTGTGTGCAAATGAAGCTGTCTGCAGGTTTGTTTTTATACAGGAAACTTTGAACCAGAGGCTGGGGCTGGTTTCATTTTGACTAGGGATTTTCAGCTCATGGCAGTATTTGGAAACTGAGCTGCTTTCCAAATTTGGAGGCTGGGTTTCCACATCGCTGTGGAGTGTGGCACAGTGTCTAGAGCTTCCTGTTGCTGTCCCTCTTCCTGTCTGCAGGAAGCTTAGCCCAGCTGAGGTGCGGATGGGTGCCCTTTGGGGGAAGGCTGAGTACTTTGAGTGGAAGCTGAAATGTGTGACCCACCTTTGTGGGACTGGCAAGGGCTGGGTGCAGAACTCCTGCACTGTGCCCTGCAGTGCAGGAGCAGTTCCTGCACAGAGCAGGAACTGCTTTCATGCGAGGCTAAGCTGGTCTTATCCAGCCAGCCTGTGGCGAGGAGATGGGACATGTGAGATCCAGACCTTTCCCACAGCTGCAACTGGAGGAGAAAGGAGTCCTCACACTCAGTACCATGGCTATTGTACCTCTTCCTGCCACATCCACCAAGGTGGGAGTAGAAGTGCCTTGGGACCTGCTCCCAACTTTCCTCCAAACCCACTGGCAAGACCCTTCTCCTTGTCCCCAGAGACCAGCTGCCACCTGTTCACCAGGGTGAAGATAAGTGCCATTCTGGACAAGCTTTTGGAATGCTCTGCACCTCCTGAGGCAATGCACAAGCTCCTTTCCATCCCCTCTGATGAGGGACTGAAGGGTCAGGATGCTTTTGCTCTGGGATGGTGCCTGGTCTGATGGGGCTCTGAGCAGCAAAGCCTTTGGCAATCATAACCCACAGACACCTTCAGGGCTGGATACCTGTGCTGACTTCATCACTGTGCTGGGGCTCTCCCTGTTCCTCTTTGCAACAGCAGCAAGAGGGTATGCTCAGCATGACCAAGGGTCCCAGCACCTGGCTGAAACCACAGCATGTGGCAAGGTGCAGGGAGGAGTGAGCCATGCCCAACTTGCAGTGTTGGCACACAGCTCCTGCCCAGGGAGTGCAGACCCTTGCCCTCAAGGGGCCACGGGAGATATCCCTGTCCAGCTGATCCCTCCTCCCCAGCATCCTGCAGCTGAGAGCTGGGCGAGCCCAGGCGGGCCTTCCCGCCGGTCCAGCCCAGACTTGAACGTCAGGGCTGTGCACAAGCAGAGTAAACGGGTGAGAGTGAGCGTGCCAAGTCGGCACCGCCAGGCGCGCAGGAACGGGCTGTGGACCACGCCAGGGACATCCACCAGCTAAGGTACAGGTCCCATTCCTTGTCCCACTCCCTTTTCCCAGACACCTGGTCAAAGCCAGGATGTGTGGAGCAGGGAAAGGAGCGTGGAGCCTCCTGCACCCTGGCATGGTGGAGGAAAACCTGATGCCACAGCCCCGGGGGGGGTGGGTGGCAGGGGATGGGCAGCCTCTGAGCCGTGCCTGAGGAGCAGAGCCTGGCACTGGGTGGAGGTGCCTGCAAAGGGGGAATCTCTTGCCATGGTGCGGCACAGGCGGGCACTGGGAGCTGTTTCATTATTATTTCTTGGGTCTGCGGGCATGGCATCCCTGCAGCATTGGGCACCCTTGCTGCCAGCCTGCGCTGGCACTGCATCACAGGGTGGGAGCGGAGCCCCACAGGATTCACAGGCTGTTGGCAACGGGGTGAGTGATTTTGGAGCCAGGTGCTGCCCCACTACTTGCAGTAGGTCTGGGGCCAGCACTATCCAGGCTGCTCTCAGCCCTCCCCAGTGAATGCCTGTTTCCTGGCCAGGGGAAGCTGAGCCTGCTCAGCCCCAGGGGCAGCACCCACGCCCCGGGGGTGCAGAGCAGGTCTGCCCGGCTCTGCCGGCTTTGGGCGTGCTCCGAGTCACCGCAGCCCTGCACTCCCATCTCTGCAAGGCGCCTGGCTCGCACCCGCAGGCATCCAGGGCTCAGCTGCCAGGGCTTCAGCAGCGGGTGGGGGAAGCGAAGAGCATAACCCAGGTGATGGTAACAGAGTCATTCCTGCCACTCCTCGCTGTCCCCCAGCCTGGACAGTGTGGCTGTGCCCTGCCCTGCAGAGGGGTGATGTCCCCCACTGCCTGCCTGCCCTCCCACCTCTGCAAAACGGGAAGAACTCCAAGGTATCAAAGCCTGGGCCAGGAGGCGGCAGCGGCGCTGGCAGGGCTCCATGTGGGAATGATTAAACACTTGCCAGGGGTTGGAGAAGGAGCATCCCAGTGCTCTAGGGTTTAGGGTTGAAGAACCATGGCGTGTGAACCTTGCGAAGCGAGAGGTCCCATTGGCACCTGCATCCTCTGCAGGTTCTGCCCTGAGAGCAGCCTGTTCCTCTTGTTCTTCCCTCACAGCCCTGGGCAGCACTCAGCACCTCAGAGTGGCAGAGGGGACAAAATGTGGCCTGGGGCAGTTCACAATGCTGGTGGGCACTGGGAGGGACTGAGGGACAGGGACCAAAGGGTTGGTGTTGGCCTGAGGCAGGATAGGAGCCCCAGAGCTGCTCCCAGCCCAATCCCAGTGGCATTAGTACCCCATATCATGGGGCCCCTGGGCATATGTTGCTGTGGGGTGCCAGGTTGGATGCACAGAACCCTGCCCAGGGAGGGATGTCAGAGCTGCCATAGAGACATCAGGGCTGCATGTCCAGACAGTGGCAGAGGCTCCTCTGTGCAGTGCCAGTATTGCCCACAGCATCAGGTCGTGGCTGTGCCCTCTGAGTGACAGATCGAGTCCCTGTGGGAGTGTCTCCTCAGCCACATGCTGTCCCCTGGCAGGGGGCCCTCCCTGTGCCCAGCCTTGGGAGCATCACCTGCCACTGTCACCTTGCACAGACCTCGTGACATAACTGGGACCCTTGGGTGAGGCGGGCACTCTGCTGTCAGTGCTGCCCATCCTCACCCCAGCAGGTGCTGCCAGGTATGCAGGACCATGCTCAAGCCTAGGAGATGCCTTAGCAGAGGCAAACGCCGTGCTGCCAGCATTGGTGCCCAGGTGCCCAGGGTACCTGGAGAGGAGGCCAGCGTATGGAGCATAAAGTGGGTGGACCCTGCTCTGATCTGGGATTGGCTCTGCTTGGGAGGACACCCCAGAGCCTTTGCCAGGCAGGGCCTTTGCCACTGCACTGTGGCTATTGTCCCTCACCACAGCATGAGCAAGACCTGACACCACAGTGACAGACATGCTGGCTGGGGTCCCCTTTCCCATCTCTGCTCCTGGGTGATCCCCCTGGAGCCCAAGGCAAGAGCAATCCCATGCTGAGGTCCTGCCCCAGGCCAGAGGCGGTGGCTTGGCTGCACAGCCCCAGACCCCTCCCAGCCCGAGCCATGCAGCTGTCCCGGGCCGCGGGGCGTCCCCATCCCCCTGCGCCTTGCGGTAGCGTTCACTGCTTTGCGGAAAATGTGATGACTCGGCAGCCCCCGAGTTTCCAGGCCTGGTTCCAGCTGCTGGGTGGAGAAACTTCTGCAGTTGTCTTTAGGTTTGGCACAGCTGAAGGCTTCACGGTCAGGGGGGACTGGAGGGGAGATCTGGTATCCCCAGCTGAAGGAGGGTTCTTTCTTTCTCTGTGTCCCTACCTGAGGTGGCACAGTGTCACTGAGGTGGCCATGGGGAAGGCAGGGCTGGCACAGGATGAGCAGCTTCTGTCCTGGCTGGAGGCTGCTGAGCCCTGCGGCGCCAGGGATGGGGCCTGGGCTTGGCTCCCAGCAGTGCTTTTGGGCTGTTTCCACTGCAGCCACAGCCCAAACTCCCTGAGCTGAGGGAGCACAGCCACTGGGACCCGAGGTTAAATAAGTGGGGCTGGTATACACACGTGTCCCCGTGGCAGGGGGTGACAGTTTGCTGTGCCACCAGGACATGCAGAGGCTGCAAAAGCTGCTGGGATGTCTCCTGGTCAACACTCAGAAGCCAGTCCCATCCTGGAGGGCAGCAAGGCATCCCCCAAGCCTGTCTTCATGCTGACTGAGGTTACCTCCCCTCCTGGCTGGGGAGGTGCAGGGCAGCGGCACAGCATGGCAGCAAGATCCGAGGGAAGTCTGTGTTCCAGAAATCCCTGCTTGGCTGCTGAGCCCAGAGATCAGAGCAGGTAGAACAGACCCTTTTCTCCTTGGGTAAGCTAGTGTTCAGAGCAACTGCCTCCATGGAGGAATTGTGCCCCTGTGCAGGGCCGCAGCAGCAAGGGTTCTGGCTAGAGGTGGAGATGGCTGGCTTAGCACAGGCTGCTGCAGGGGGACCGAGGCTGTGCCCAGGCAGGTGCAGTGAGTATGCACAGACTCGGGTTCTCTCCAGCTGGGCTGGGCAGGCACAATCCAGCTGGAGTGTCCCAGGACTCCAGTGGCTGGGTTTGTCCCCTTGTTGGCCTGGAGCTGCTCTTTGGTGTGCTTTGAAGCGGCAGAAGCTCCACCTTGACTCTAGGCTGGGAAAACCTCCTGTCCATGCCACCACAGCAGGGTTCACTGCCTTTTGACACTGGGGTATGCAACATCTTTTTCCAGCATTTTCCTTCAAAATCAAGGCTCCTTCCTGTCCCATGTCCTGGATCACAATTCTCAGCCCACCAAGGCCCTCCAGCCCCTGCTTCATCAGCCAGGGGTTGCTCAAATTCAGCTCTTCCATCACCTGCCAAACTCCAGGGACACCACAGTCCCCAGCACTCCTTGCACTACCTCTCTCTCAGCCACTCTCCAGGCTGCTCATGGCAGCAAACAACCCCATGCTCCCCATCCACAGTGTGGCCACCTGTGCTGGCAGCCTGCACCCTGCAATGGACCTGCATGGGGACATCCACTGAAAGCCTCTTTGCAAATGTGTTTTGGGGACCAGCCAGCTGTAACGTCCTCGATCCTGCCCTGGGCCCCCGGGTAAACCTGGCAAACCCTCACTGCAGCGAGGAGCTCCAGCCTCCTCCCAGCCGGCTGCAGCTGCCCAGCTCTGAAAAGGGGCCTTTAAAAATAGTCCCCAGCCCACTGGAGATGTCAGCAGTCAGTCCCAAATCTCCCCCTGTCTCATTTTTGGGGAGGTATTCCATATCAGGGGCTGGAGGACCTCACCCCAGTACCTCTGAGCACTCACCTTGCACTCAGGTCATTGGGGGGCAGCCAGCTGCCCATCAAGTCAGTGTATAGCAGCAGGAAAGGTTATCCCCAGAGCTGGCTGTGGCACTGGTTGATAGGTCAGCCTCATTACCCAGGTGCTGGTGGATCTCAGTTCCAAATGCTTATCAGGGTATCTCTAAGAGCCACAGCTGCCACCCTGGGCATCCATCACTTCAGCAGATGTACATATGGCATTTTTGGCATTCAGCCCTTGGAACTGTGGGCATTAAAGGTTAAAAATCTTGCCTGTGCTGGAACCAATGCATTGCCTTTTGCTCCCACCCTGATCTCTGTGTTCAGGGTGCAGGGGAAGGATAGGTATGGAGACAGTGACACAAAGAGGCTTTAGTGGTAGAGATGTACCTTTCTGCTAGGGGAACATGTGATTCATGGACAAAGTGACAAACAAGCCCTCACTGCTGGGCTGAGCTGCAGGGCCAGGGCTCCTTTATCCTCAGCCCACTCCAGGCAGGGACCTCTGCAGAGACGTGACTGTGACCACGGACCCGGACTCCTGGCACCAGTCCCATTTGGCCAGGACCTGGGAAATTAACTGTTGCCCATGCAAAGGGAAGGGCACTCATGTTCACTGTCCCATTTCCCAGCTGGCTCCATCAGCCTAGAGCTTGTCAGAAGGGTTGGGGTATAGCCCTGGGGTTGGAGACGGGTCCTGGACCAAGTCCCCTGTGTCGTCCTCTCTTCTTAATTGCGTGCAAGAGCTGGAGCTTTTCCATGTCTTTGTCCAGATATTAGGGATTCTTCTGTCTGTCACAGCTCCTGCCTGACAAACTTCTGAGTCTTTTGTCGAGGGATTCTGGTGTTCTAGAAGACAGGTGTGGGACATGTCCTTCTCTGTAAGCTCGGTGGCTTACAGTAATGAGCAGAGCTTAAACAGCCCCCATAGATGGCCGTGCTGGCCACTGGTATAGACTCCCACGGCCACAAAGGCTATACTGGCTTCCGGACTGATGCACCACTGAACCTCTTCCAGCACTGTCCCAGATCCCTAGCGCTGATGTGAAGCCAATGGCATTTCTGCTCTGAATGCGAGCTGGCACTCGGCCACGCATTGCTCACACACCGCACAGCACCGCACTGCACGGCCGGGCACGCCGCCCGGGGGCACAGCCTGATCCCCGGGGCAAACCCTCAAAGTACAGCGCCGTCCCACACGGCCACAGCTCGATTCAACCACCCTCACAGATGGGCAAAGCGTGTTTTGGGCACCTCTGTGCCCGCGAGATGCCACGCCCAGGAGCCTCTCGGAGTGTGCACTGTCCCCGCCGCAGCCTGCGGGCCGCCGGGCCACGGGCACCGCACGGGAACACGCCAAACCCCGCTCCCCAGCCGCACCTGCGCGGGAATTAAAGCGCACACAGCTGAAGGGTGCCTGAAGGTGCGGGACAGAGAGAGCCGAGGGCGTACAGCACTTCACGGCCATACTCGTGCCCTAGCTCCCTCCAGCATGCCAGCCCAACGTTGCTCCCACCCTCCTTCCCTCCCTCCCTGCGCTGGCGGCTGGTTCGGGCGAGCCCTCCCAGCCTGGAGCCGCCATCAGTCCGGTGCTGTCTCCTCCCCTCCCGCTCCTCCCGCCCCTCCTGCTCCCGCTCCAGCTCTCGGAGCTCGTGCTGGAGCCGGAGAGGGCTGCAGCCCGGCAGAGCCCCCGTGGCATCGACCTCCCCCAAGACCCCGGGCAGCAGCGTGCCTCCCACCGGCAGCCGGCAACTCTGCCCGCAGCCGCTCTCTCCGGGCCAGCTGCGGAGTCACCGCAGAGGACACGGACCTGAGGCGACAACAGCAAATGCGTCCAGCCAGAGGCAGCCGCCCCCGCTGGGCTTCTCCCGGGCCGGAGGCGAGCTCTGCCCTCGCCCAGGGACAGCGGGCCCGGCCGAGGTGCCACGCGCTGGCTGGTCCCCATTGATGCTATCTTGTCATCCGTGCTCGGAAAGCATGTGGGGACACGGCTCCTGGCTGCCGTGGGACAAGGGGCTGGCTGGGGACAACCACTGCTAAGAAACTGCGCGCCCCCACCCCCCCCCCCCCCAGCTTGTCATCCCTCTGATCTGCTGCCACCAGGTCCCCCATGAGATCGCTGCTGCTGCTGCTGGTGCTGTGGGTGCCGCGGCTCCCAGGGATCCTGGCAGAGGTAAGCGCTTGGCTCTCCAGCCCCCGCTTTGGCTCCGCAGCTCGTGGCTCGCAGCTCGCTCGGCGAGGGGCTGCCCCGCCGGGGGACCCGGGGCTTCGGGTGCCTCTCTCTGGCCATGCAGCTGCGCCACATCAGCGGTGTTCGCCATCCCGGGCGGCGCTTCTCCCCCTGCCCCTCGCCCTTGGGACCCTGGGCTCACTGCCTGGGTCCGCAGTGTGTCCCTGTTGCCTTGGCGGCGCGGCTCCTCGCCCGGCAGTGGCCCGCCTTCTGTTCCCAGGGGTCCCCAGCCGCTTCGCTCTCCTCTGCCAAAAGCCCCGCGATCGGTGGGGAGCTGGAACGAGTCTGCCCGCAAAGCCGAAGTTAAAGAACGCCAGGAAAATGATGGTTCTGCTGTGGCTTGTTGCAGGACAGGGAGTGGGCAGGAGACATTTCCTTTAACGTGGGGGGAACTGACGCCAGTCCAAAGCCGGGCACACCCTGCTGGGAGCAGGCTGTGAGAGAATGGGTGTCCCCGCTGCCGGGGAGGGTGCCAGGGGCTCCGGGGATTCTCTTCTGCCTGTGGGAGGTGGCAGCTGAACTGAGGTCTCTGGTCCCTCCATCCTCTCCCCTTGATGGTGGGAAGGAGGCGTGCCTGTAGAGGGAATGAGATGGCCAGGCCTTGTCCCAGAGCTCAATCCCTCCCTCTCTTCTCCTGTGCCGTGGCTGGTTTGGTGGCTTCTTCCCGTGTCCATGGCCCCACATGTGTGTGCAGCCCCAGGACCTGTGCAAAAGGCCAGGGCAGCCCCCAGGCTGCATGTGCCAAGTCTGTCTCCCTGCCTTGGCTAAGGGAGGTCTGAGAAATGACCCAGGTTCTCCTAGGAAAATGGGTCACAGCCCACAGATGCTATGTCAGGGTGGGACCTGTGCCTAGCCAGCATGGCCCCTGGACTGGCACAGGGCACCTCTCCCAGGTGTTGGTCTCAGCTCAGCCCCCCTCATCCTGCCCCTCTCTCACTTGACACCTTCAATTCCCCAGGACGAGGGATGCAACTACACAGCACAGGCAGGACTGGAGGGCCAGGATGCACATGGTGAAAGAGGTGAGCCACAGCAATGAGGTTCCCAGGCTGAGGAGGGTGGGATGGTCTCAGTGCCTGGAGGGGTGAGATGAGCAGATGTGCTGCACCAGGACTCCTAGAGTTAAGAGTGGCTTTGTGAATACTCTGCTTTAGGCTAACTACACGCTACAGGTCGTGCCCAGGGAAGGGGGAGAGTCAGTCCCATCCTTCTCCAGCAACCAACTGCATGGGAGCACTGTGAGAGATGGACAAGGCTCCAGAGCTCCCTTCATCCACAGAGCACTGGGTGGGCTCAGCAGCAGTGCAGCCAGAGGTGTCTTGCTCAGAGCCTTGGAGTTGCCTGGGTAGGATCAGAATCTGCGAGGCAGACCCACAGCTGCTGTAGGCCTGGAGCCAGCACCTGGCTGGGCCAGCAGTGCCCACATGGTATCAGCCTGTGCCAGTGAAAAATCACCTGGATGATCCACAGGCACCTGTTAGGGAATGAGGTTTATCTGGGTGTGCTGTCTGTGATGTGGATAGTGGGAACCTGAGCAGTGCTGGGATCACAAGCCTCTGGCCCATTTTAGGCACATTTGTGCTGCAGATGTGAGGAAGGTGACAGAGGGAGGCAGGTGCTGGAGCTGCTGGAAACTCAGGAGAAGCAGGGAAACATGGGCTGAGAACTCATACCGTAAGGAGATAAGAAAGAGCTTGCAGTAACAAACCATCCCTGCATGAATGCCAGGCAGGACAATCACCTGTGGGTTGCCTTCAGGTCAGCTTTGCCTGGTGCTCCAGGTGTCTGCTGACAACGAGGGTAGCCCAGGGCAGCTGGCCCAGGTATAGACACCTCACCCATGGGCATCCAGCTGTATTGAGCTAACCCTTCTTCAGCTGTCTGATCCTAAATATGTGCTTGAAATTCTCAGGGATGGCACTGTGAAGGCCTTTCCCAGGGGTAATACGTGCTCCTGTTCATGTCCATCTGATGTTCTCTGGTCCCTTTGCCCTCACCACCAGGCTCCAAACCACAGCATTGCATGGAACAGAAGTTGCACATAGTTCTGAAAATGTTCAGCTCTGGGAGAGACACACACCAGCTCCTGAGCAGTGCCAACAGTGTCCCTGCCCCGGGCTCACCCCACACTGCTCATCCCTGGCTGTGTAAAGGGTGCCCTATGGCAGGCCTCTGGGGCACTCACTGTGCTTGGTTCATGCTGTGTCACTGTGCCAGACCCTATGTAAGCCTGTCATAACTTGTTGTACACCATAAATTTTAAGTGCTCATTATTATACAAATGTCTTATTAGCACTAGAACAGTTCTGGCATTTTCCAGAGGCTGAGAGCTATAGAAAGCTCATGGATGTTGCACCTGGGGACTTGGGTTAGTGCTAGGCTTGGCAGTGCTGGGGGAACAGTTGGACTCAATGATCTTAAAAGGCTTTTCCAACCTAAATGGTTCCATGACTGACAGCAAGGTTGAGGATGGGTGTGTGTAACAATCTGCTGGAGACATTGTGGGGCAGAGATGGACCCTGCCCTGGTCACACCACCAGCTTGGGCCTGACAGACAGGCTCTGCCTGGCTCCTGTTGTGTACGTGACTCCTGAGCAGCTCTAAGGGCAGGAATTCAATACCAGTTTCAGCCACTGACCCACCAATCAGGCCAAGCCTGTGCCGTTTCCCTGTCCCCAGACTCTCTCCACTGGGATGCCACAGCACTGGCCTCACAGCCCCAGCACTGACCTTGCCGCTGAAGCACAACCAAGGCAGGGACACACCTCAGCAGGGCCTGGGGCCAGGCTGATCCCACATTCCCTCCATGTATGCAGTGTTCCACTCTTCCCATGTCACCTCTGGACTGGACAGGATGGGATTTGTTGTCTGGATACCCAAAGCAGCCTTTTCCTCTTCCTCTGTCAGAGCCCACACAGAGGCAGAAACTATTGCAGGGAGCATAATGGCCTCCCTGCTACATCCATCCTGTCCCCTAACTGGCTGCTGTCTTGCTTCTCCATGGTGGAGCCAGAGCCTTCAACATCTTTTGAGTGGGCTCAAAGGTGATGACCAAGGTGATGAGCAATGGAGTATGCCCAGCCAGGGAGCTTCTCTGCCTTAAACCAGGGCTCTCTGGACAAAGCACAAGATGACCTGAAGCCTTCTGGTCTTTCTCCAGTGGAGCAGGTGATCCATGCTTAGGAGCATCTCTTTGACAGCTTCCTTTGACCAGAGTCCATGAAGGTTTCTGAACATTCCTGTGTTTCCTAAAGGCTGTTCAGAGCCCTCGGGGTCAGGGCGGTGGCCAGTGCCTGGTGTACCCCAGCAAGGGTGGGTGGCTGGGAGCTGGCCCTGCAGGCTGGCACCCAGTACCACCAATCCCTGCTGAGAGTTTTGGATTTGCCTCTGCAGGCACCCTCCTGAATGTCAGTGTGAGTGACCATGACCGGTCAGATTCTCTCCTTCTGTCCTGGGATGAGCCAGAGGGAGGTGCCAAAGGATATTTGCTTGCCCTCTCCTCCCTGGGGTCAGGCACGCTGCTTCAGAATGGGTCTGCTGGACCCAACACCACCAGCTTCTGGTTCCATGGGCTGACTCCTGGCATGCGCTACAAGATCGAGGTGACAGCCACGCTGGCCTGCATGGACACTACCAGCCAGACCATCACAGCACAGACAAGTAAGGGCTCCCCAGCACCTCGGTGCTCCTACCAGTGATTGTTGGGCTGTTTGGAGTCCTGCTAGTTCGTGGGAGGTTGGGCTTTTCCTCGCTTTCGCAAGAACTAGGGTCCTTCCTGGTCCCCAGAGTCTTAGAGGTCGTTCCCTCATCCTTGTGGAGGAAGGTCCTGCCCCTGCACCTTGTATGGGCTGGGTTCATTCTCCTTCTTCTCCTCCTTGGAGTTTGTAAGCTCAGGCACTCCCAGGCAAGTGACCAACAGTGCGTGTGCCATATCCCATGCAGGTCCGGCACCTGTCCGCAACCTGAGCCTGAGCAGTGACGGGAGCTCAGCCTTGCTGCGGGCAGCCTGGGCACACGGGCACGGCCAGAGGGACGGCTACAGCCTGGCACTGTGGCACAGCGACTCCCAGAGCCTGGTGAGGAATGTGTCCCTCCTGCCCAGCGCCTCCACCTTCCTCTTTGATGGGCTGCTGTCTGGCAGCGAGTATGCCCTGAAGGTCAGCACACTGGCTGGGTCCAGTCAGGCCAGCACCACTATCCACCAGTGGACAGGTAGGGAGTGATGGGTGTGCCTTCCTGAGGAGGAAGGGGTGGTAGAAAGGGTTTGGCAGGAAGGATGCAGGATATGTGCTGGGCTGCAAGGGGAGGAGGTGTCCATGCTTGGGATGGAGAGCTTGTGTATGGTGGGGAACAGGTGGAGTGTTTCACATCCCCACTGTGAGCCCAGTGCTTGGGCCAGGGGGAAGACTTTGCACCTTGGGCCTGCCTTGCAGCACCCATGGCTTGGATTTGTCTGTTCCCAAGGGTGAGGAGAAGTCTGGGCATCCTGGATCTCTTGGCTGCAGGAGTGCTGCAGTACCCAGTCTGCCACCCCTCTGCCCTGCAGGCTGAAAGAACACGATAATGTGGAGGGACCTCAAGGGCCCCCCAACCTGTGTGGGAGGTGGCACGGGAGGGACTTCCCTCAGTAGACCCCTACCAGACCTTCAGCCCCCATGCCATAGCAGGCAGCTCTGGGCAGAGGGGCCCCTGAGGAGAGAGGAGGATTCAGGGACCTGCCACCCAAGTGCTGAAACTTGCTGTGTCTTGCTCTTCCCCTCAGCTCCCTCCATCCCCACCCAGCTGAGGCTCAGCCCAGGTTCCAGCACCAGCCTCCTTGCCTCCTGGGCAAATGCCGCAGGGGCCGCCTGGCTCCACCTTGAGCTCCGCAACCTGCTCACCCAAAAGGTCAGCACCACCTTGTCAGCCAGGAGGGGCCTCACCAGCTACACCTTCCAGCATCTCCACCCTGGCACTCAGTACTGGCTGGGGCTCAGTGCCACGGCTGGCTCCTACACCATAGTGGGACCCAATGCCACTGCCTGGACATGTAAGTATGAACTTGGTTGCTCCAGCTTTCTCCTTTCCTCTGCTCCAGCCTCTGAACCCAAAGGTCTCCTACCAAAGCCTTGAGTGCACAGGGTGATTTTGCTTGGACCTGGCTGAAAGGTGCTCCAGAACCCAGCTCTGGGGCACTGCTGTAGTGGGGCTAGTGAATCCCTTCAGCAGGTGGATCCCCTGTGCTGCCTGTTTCTCCCTGGGATGTGATGGGGGCAGCCTGTGGTCTCTCCCCTAGAAGGAGGAGGGAAAGGCAGCAGATCCCACTGGTGTTCAGTGCTGCTGGGGCTTGGCTCTCATGTGTCTCAGGGCTGTACAACGGCAGCAGAAAAATGGTGCAAGGGGCAGCAGTTGAGCTGGTTTGAGCTGGAGGCCTCTGGGAGGGGTTTATAGAAGAATGAGAAAGACTTTTTACATGGGGATAATTTTACAGTGATAAGACAAGGGGCGAATGGTTTTAAACTAAAATAGGAGAGATTTAGATGAGATGTTGGGAAGAAATTCTTCCCTATGAGGGTGCTGAGGCCCTGGCACAGGGTGCCCAGAGAAGCTGTGGCTGCCCCATCCCTGGAAGTGTCCAAAGCCAGATTGGACAGGGTTGGAGGAGTGGAAGGTGACCCTGCCCATGGCAGGGGGATGAAATGAATGAGCTTCAAGGTCCTTTCCAATCCAAACCATTCCACAAATCTATGATTGTGTGAAATGGATTTTCAGTGCTCTTTGATTGTAGTCAAGGATATGTTGTGGTAGCACCTGATAACCTCATCCTGGTGGATGTTCCCAACATGGTGGGTGCTGTACAAATACAGCCAAGGAATCCAGGAGCCTCTGGTCAAAACAGTGAGGGCAGCCCTCCCAGAGCCCACTATTGCACCATTCCCCCAGCCCACTCTCTGCTCTGGCCTCAGGCTGATGAGGGCTGAAAGAGGGGGATATTGCTGGTGACACCACGTCCATAGCTCATTAAAAAGTTCCAGTCCTGAACTTGCTCTCCCAGGTGTTTCCAGGAAAACCAGGAGGGAAATAGAGAGGGCAGAGCAGATTCACACAGAACACCAGAGTAGCGCTGGTGCTGAAATGATGGAGGTGCCAAGCTGCAGTCACAGAGCTGCTGTGGCCAGTGACTTATCCCAGCACTGGCCAAACACTGGTGATGTGTATGCTGGAAGGAGCTGGGTGCCACCAGGTGTGAAGTCTCCAGCTTCTTCCTGCTCCACCTGCCAGCCTGGGAAGCTGGTGCCTGCTCCCTGCTGACTCTGCAGATGGGATTTTGGAAGGCCTCCAGAGCTCCAGCTGGTTTGTGTCTGCTCTGGAGTGAGGCTAATCCCCGCTGTTGCTGTCTGCAGCTCTGACCTGCTCCACTGAACAAAACTCCCCCATGCCAGACACACGAGCCAAGGGCGTCTGGCCAGGAGTTTGGTCCAGGCCAGTTCCTGGGAATATCAGCAAACTCATGATGGGATGTGAATGGAGTGAAGGGAGACTTTTAGGAATTTCTCAGCAAGGCTTCCAGCTTTGTCTGGATTCTGTTAGTCTGGGAATGCTTGTGCTGTGGAGTGCAGATGGCTTGCTCCAAAAGGATGTGTAAGGCTGGACATAACCCTGCCAGGAATGAGGCTCAGGAGAGTAAGTGGTACAGAGTACCCCATAACCCTGACTCACACAATCCTATTCCCTTCCAGACCCCCTGAGCCCTGGCAATGTAACCCTGAGCAGTGCAGAGGAGCAGAACTCCTTAGAAGCTCACTGGAGTATCCCAGGGGGACAGAGGGAGTTCTACCTGGTGACACTGCGAGAGGGAGAGGACAGTGCTCCAACGAGGAACATCTCTGTTGGTGGGGACAATGACCACGTCACCTTCCACGGGCTGAGCCCTGGCCAGCAGTACTCTGTCCAAGTGGTGGTGGTGGCAGGGCCATACAGGGCATCAGCACACAGCACAGTAGCCTGGACAGGTAAGCAGAAAGGCCATGCATGGCCCTTGAGGCTGCTCCTGTTGCCTGATGAAGGGGCTGCTGCCTGGAGGGAGCTGGGGATGAGGCAGGCACAGGGACAGGGCACCAGGGACATCAGGAGTAGATTGTGGATCAGAGCAGCAAAATCTGCCTCCCCACAGTTCCTGATGAGGAAGGGCTCAGAGGTCCTGGGCAAGCTCGTGCCAGCAGGTGTTTGGCACAGATCAAAAACAGATCCTGCTTTGTGCCTTCTGGACTCTGGCATGTTGCAGGCAGCTTCCTCCCTTCCCCTCACCGCAGCTGGATGGATGGGCAGGGATGCTCCACCAACCTTCCCGGGGGGGGCACCTCTGTGTGCTCAGTCTCTCCTGGGTGACTTTTGGAGCCACAGTTGATGCTGTCCCAGAGCTGCCACTCTGGGAAGGGACAACTGGAGCTGTGCACAGTGTGTAAGCACCCAACCCATGGTGCTGGGGGCACTAAGAACTCTCCCTGCAGTCCTTTATGCCCTGTGTGGGATGGAGACAACTGCAGTGTCACAGAATCACAGAACTGTTGGGGTTGGAAGGGACCTCTGGAGATCATGTAGTCTAAGGTCACCTAGAACAGAAACTTTGAAAAGCAGAAGATACCTCGTGAAAGCAATGTTCCTGCCTGATGCAGTGCCCTGTGTTGTGCTGTCCTTGTTCTTTGCAGAACCACAAGCACCAACTGGTGTGAGCCTGTCCAGCCAGGGTAGCCCCCACAGCCTGCTGGCTAGCTGGGAAGAGGCGACAGGGGAGAGCTATCTGCTGGTCCTCAGCCTTGCAGAGCACCTTGTGAGGAACAGCTCCTTGCTCAGGGGTGTCACAAGCTTCAACTACAAGGGCCTCCACCCTGGGACCCTCTACACCTTTGAGGTCAGCACCGTGGCTGGTCCCTACACATCCTCACCCCGGCGCATCTCCAACTGGACATGTGAGTGCAACAGCCCCGGGTTCCTACTGGATCCTGCCCTTCCCCCTGGTGTCATACCTCAGGGCACTGACAGCACACATCTACAGCTTCATCCAATAACTGTGCAAAAGGCTCAGGAGGAGGCAGAGGTGCTGCTGGATGCATCTGACCCTGCTCTGTTTCCCAGTCACCAGGCACAAGGGGCAGCTGAGCCCTGTGCCCTTCTCCTCCTCAGTCCACCCTCCTGTGCCACTGCTCAGGTTGCCACTGTCTTGAGCCACCCCCTCTGCCACCCACCACCTCCTCCACCACCAGAACAATTTTTTCTCTGTGCCAGTTTGAGCTGTGCTGGCGCAGTCCCTGCTGGACTGGTGTGTGGGTGTCAGCAGGGCTGACAGTGCTCAAGGCACCTGGATGCAAGTTTTCCCAGGGAAGGGACTTCTGCCCCAGCACATTTGGAGTTGCACTTCTGCCAGGTGATTCTAGACTTTTCCTTTTCTAGACCCTTTGCCCCCAGAGCAGCTGACCCTCAGCAATAGGGGCCACAGCACCTCTCTGCAAGCCTCCTGGAAAGCAGTTTCTTCTGGCAGCACTGGCTACACAGGGACCCTCCGAGAAAGCAAGTCACAGGAGCAGGTCAGGAATGTGACTGTGGGGAGTGACTGGATGAATATCACCTTGGAGAACCTGGTCCCTGGGCGACAGTACACACTGGAGATGGCTGCTATGGCTGGGCCTTACAGATCTCCTGTGCGATCAGCCACCGACTGGACATGTGAGTGTGACAGTCCCACCTCACCCTATTGCAGGTCACAGTCACCACCTGCCCACGAGAGCAGAACCCTCAGAGCATGAGAGTGGCCCCTGTGTGGGGAGGTGAGGAATCAGAGACAGGGGTGCATAGACAGAATGGGCAATTAGGTGGAGCCACATTCAGCTATGTTGTAAGTAAAAGGGTGCGCAGTGCAGGAGGAACCCATCACTGAACAGAAAACGTTTCCAGATGTCACCTGGGGAAGGTAGGGACCTGCTCCCGTGTCTGCTGTGGAACAGGAGCTCTGCCTGCTCTGGGTTTGGTGTGCTGACCTAACCCCAGCAGGTGCAGACAGTGCAGGGTACCCAGGACAAGTGTGTGCAGCCCCCACCCTATACCCTGCCTCCTCTCACTGTCTTGGTGTCTCTTCTCTCTCAGACCCCCTGGCTCCATCTGGCGTGACGCTGACCAACACCCGGCGCCCAATGGGGCTCTCAGCCTTCTGGGACAAGGCTGCTGGTGATGTGGACCAGTTCCACCTCCAGCTCTACAGCAAGAGCCATGTAGCACAGAGGAACATCTCAGTGGGGCCAAACACCCACAACTTCACATTCCTGGGGCTGTCCCCTGGCACTCAGTACTTCCTGAAGGTGACTGTCCTTGCTGGCCCATACAGATCCTCGTCACACTTTGCCACTGAGTGGACATGTGAGTCAGAAGTATTGCCAGTCTTTTGTAGGGATGGGACATCCTGGCACTGCTTGCAAGACTAGCAATGACACAAACTTGTCTGGATGGAGGGGAGGGCTCTGGTGACATCTGCATGCTCCCTGTCCTGGAAAACAGAGCATGTCATAGGTTAGGTGCTGTGTACTGGGCCCTAAAAGACCCTTTTCTCCAGCTTAGATTTTCCCCAGTAAAGTTGAACCTTCTGCCTAGACCACTGGTGGTCTCAAGGCCAGCCAGGGACTGGTGGGAGAGGGATGTGATAAGAGGAAGCACAGAGACCTGTATGGGCTTGCTGCTCCCTGTCTGTGGAGCAGAGCAGCCCACTGGGAGCTGAGTGCTCTCAGCACCTGTGTGCCAGCAGCACCCTGGGGGACATGCACAGGCAGCTTGTATGTCCCCCAGGAGAAAAGGAGATTCAGTGGTCAGGTGCCCCACTTCTCTTTCAGGCCTGTTCAGAGGTGCAGGCTGTGCCCTGGCTTCTCCAGGTGGCTCTTCCACCTCCTCATGGGTCTCCCTTCTCTGCTTTCCTTCAGATCCACTGTCCCTGGCTAACGTCAGTGTGCAGCCTGGCCGGAAACCCCAGGAGCTGCATGTGAGCTGGGTGGAGTCCGGAGGTGGCAGAGATCACTTGGTACAGCTCTCAGTGGCTGAGTCCCTGTCCATCATCAGGAATGTGTCTGTTCCTCGAGGAGTCACCCAGCTGGACCTGGAGGGGCTGGTGCCAGGGTCCCGGTACCGCGTGGAGATCATTTCCCAGGCTGGGCCTCATCGCATCTCCTCTCAGACTGCCATCGGCTACACCGGTAGAACACAGCTCCCCTGCTCCCACCAGCCTTAGACACTGTGTGGATGCCCACAGTCCTCCAGCTCCCAGCTTCATTCCCACACTAGAGTCAGTTCTGAGCACCCCAGGTTTGTCCCCAATGACGTTGTTTCTCTCCCGCAGTCCCACTGCCTCCTCGTTCTCTGTCCGCCAGCCCCATCAGCATGGCCCAGGCTCTGGCTGTGCACTGGGACACTGCTCCTGGGCACAGGGATGGATACCTGCTCAGCGTGCTTGGGGAGGGCTCTTCTGCACCACCAAGGAACCTGGAAGCAGGGAAGGACAGCACCAATGTCACCGTGCCACAGCTGGAAGCTGGAACATGCTACCTTGTCAGGATCTGGGCAGTGGCTGGACCCTACCGGTCCCTCTCTGAGAACGTCACCGGTTGCACAGGTCAGCATCTGTGACACCCCTGGGTAATGGATCTATGTTGGTGCCTGGGGAGAGGAAATGGGAGGAGAGGAGGGAAGGAGGAGGGCACCCTGGCCTGGTTCCTGGGGAAGCTGGCCTGTGGTCACATCCTGCCTCTCACAGCCTCCTTGTGCAAAGATGGCTGTATGTTCAGAAGTGGATCTTTTCCTCTCTGACGCATGTGTCTTTTTTCTCGCAGTTCCTGCTGCACCAACAAATGTGAGTCTTACCAACCCAGGCAGCTCTTCAGAGCTTTACACATCCTGGAACGAGCCCCCTGGCAGGAGGGACCACTACCATGTTACTCTATATAACCTCAGCACCCAGAGCAGGATTCAGGTCCAGACCTTGAGTCCAGATGCCCTGAACATCACCTGGACTCACCTGGAAGCAGGCAGCAAGTTTGCTGTTCAGGTCACTGCTGTGAAAGGCTTGTTAGAAGCTTCTTCCATCAACATCACCCAGTGGACATGTGAGTCTGATTGGTTGGGTTGGGCACAGTGCCCCACACTGAGCTTTCACCTGAGCCTTTGAGGGCAACCACCACCACCTTTCCCATCCCAAGCTGTGCCCACGGCTTCTATGTGATGATCCCACCTTTCTGCTCACTGCCCTCACTCCATCCTTGACACAGAGCCAATTCCCATATCCACCCCAGAGGCTCTGATTATCTCCCCTGCCACATCCAGCTGCAGATCTCAGGGATGACACACTCAAGAGTCATGTGCCCTGCCTGGCCCTTTGTGCCCAGTTCTCTCCAGAGGATTCTGGTCCAGCCTGCCTACCTGGAGGAACCCTAGGCATAGCAGCCAGTTCTCAGAACTGACCAGGAGGGCTAACTGTCTCCCTGTTGCTTTCCAGATCCCTTGGCTCCTGTCAACCTCACCCTGGGCAGCCCCTCAGCCTCAGTGCTGGTGGTGTCCTGGACAGTGGTGGGTGGAGGGGCAGAAGGCTTCGTAGTGGATGTCTGTGATGCAGCGTCCGGCACTCCCGTCAGGCACACGGTGCTGGGTGGTGATGCCAGGGGTCACATCCTGAGGAGCCTGAGCCCTGGCACCTGCTACAATGTGGCAGTGAGTGCCAAAGCTGGGCCCTTCCATGCCAGCACCTCCAACTTCACCCACTGCACACGTGAGTGTGATGCTCTCCTTGCAGCCAGGTATTCTTCACCAGATCTCCCCTTCCCAGTTCAGTCAGAGACCATACTAGTGCAGCTGTCCTGCTTACCTCTGCCACCTATGCAAATACCCAGTGCTATTCTCTGCTGAATGCAGCATGAGGAGTACAGGCCTGGTCCTGTGCCACACCCCATCCCTGGTAGCCATCCACAGCGATCCAGAGTCTCAAACAGCAGCCAGGGAGGCAGCAGAGTCACAGCCAGGCTATGGGACCCTGCTGCTGACCCAGCTCCTGCAGCACAGGCTTGGCACAGATGTGGAGCATGTCCTGTGTTGAGCCCAGATGTGGCTCCTGGCAGTGACTTGTGTTTCCTCCCCAGGCCCGCTGCCCCCGGCCGCCCTGCGCTGGCTGAGCACAGGACACCCCTACAGGCTGAGTGTGGCCTGGGAGGCCACAGCTGGGGACAGAGATGGATACACACTGACCCTGTACCATGCACGACTGGGCACTGTGGCAGCTGCAGCTTTGCTTGGGAGAGACGCCCACAACTTCACTTTCATGGGACTCGCCCCAGGACACAAGTACTCCCTGGAAGCCGCTGCCACAGCTGGACAGTACCAGGCAGCAGCACCCAAAATCAGTGGCTGGACATGTGAGTACCTGAAGCAGTGTCCTCTGCAGAGGGGTGGGAAATGTCACACCACTGGGCTGTCCTGAGGAGAGTTGGGAGGTTAACGGGGCTCCTGGTGGCATTGGAGATATGCACACACCTCTGCACAGGTGCAACACATGACAGTTAGTGCAGGGGCACGCTGCTGGCTTCATGGCACTGGCATGTTCAGCCCTAGGCTTGCGCAAGGACATGCTGATGAAACAGAGCTGCCCAGATGTGCCTGTGCTGGGACATTCCCTGCCTGTGCTGAGCCGTCTCCCTGCGTACAGGAGCACAGAAATGTACAGGGCACCTGTACTGTACCTGTGTACAGGAGGCTCACTGAGTCTCTTGTCACAGGTAGAAACCACCTTACCATAAAGGTTCATTAAATTAGTCAGTGTAGTACAAGAAGCCACTCCACAGTCCTCTCAGGAAAACAGGTCTCTCTCTCCAGAGAGCATCTTTGGAGATGGGCTAATCCAGCACTTTGCCCTACCCAGAAAGATTCTAGGACTGGTCAGAGAATAGAGGCTGTGGCAGGGCTGTCTGGGCACCTGCGTGGCACCTGTGTGGGAGCACACCTCTACTCATGGCAGGGGTGAAGGTATTCCCACTGGGGTGAGGGAATGAGTGTGACCTGGATGAGGAGAGCTTGGCATGTGAGAGACCAGTAAGGGTGAGCATCCTTAAGGGTGAGTGAGATGGGAGTGGAAAAGAGGAAAGTGAGGATGAGGAGGCATTTGTCAGAGGGATCCTTCTTCAGGGAGCACCTGTCCTGCTGCACAATGGCCCATCGGCTGTCTGTTCTCCTGCTTGGTGTCCTGTCCCTAACATGAGGTGTGCTGGTTCCCCAGGCCCACTGCCTCCGGCCTCCGTGCGCTTGCTGAGCACGGGACACCCTGACAGGCTGAGCGTGGTCTGGGAGGCCACAGCTGGGGACAGAGATGGATACACACTGACCCTGTACCATGCACGACTGGGCACTGTGGCAGCTACAGCCTCGCTTGGGAGAGACACCCACAACTTCACTTTCATGGGACTGGCCCCAGGAAGCAAATACATGCTGGAGGTGGCATCTGTGGCTGGGTCCTTCAGGGCACCTGCGGGGAACATCAGCAACTGGACATGTGAGTACCTTTTCTGAGGGGATGTGTGCCTTGCTGGGCAGTCACGAAAGCTCATGGCCAAGAACATCCTCTACTGACCTTCATAGCAGACCACAAGCCCTGCCATGATTCCGAGCAGGGCTCTGCTCAGTCTTGTCATTAGCTCCACCAACCTGGGTGAGGGCAGCTGGAGCTCCAGAGCCATGGAGGAAGGGGCAGCAGGCAGGGTGTTCACCTTCCCCTGTCCTGTAGCTGGCTTCATGTTCCCTCCTCACCCCTCCCCAGATGTCTTACTCCATCTGGGACAGGGGTGTCCCTGCTTGGACAAGCACACAGAAATTTGCAGAAGCTTTGAGCAGGCTTTGGGCTGGTGGGTGGAGCCACACAGTCTGGGCCAAGTGTGGTGCATCCCTTCTGGTGACACTACCAAGAGATTCAGGCACTGTCCTTGGGCCCTTAGCTGACATGTCTCCTGTCCTGTCTCGGCAGACCCCTTGGCACCCCGTAACGTGTACATGACGAACCAGGGGTACCCCAACAGACTGAGTGCATCCTGGCGAGCTGAACCCCAAGGACAAGACAGTTACAGGCTCCTCCTGTATCATTCGGGGTCAGGCATTGTGGCAGCCAATATCTCTGTTGGGAAAGGCACCAGCAAGTTTACCTTTTCTGGCCTGGCTCCAGGACACAAATACCTGCTGGAAGTGGTGTCCATGGCAGGGCCCTATGCAGCCTCTTCAGGGAACATCAGTGACTGGACAAGTAAGTGTCAGAGCTGAAAATTCTGCATCTTGAATGAGGTTCAGCCTTCCCATCTGGATGGGCTCAGCACCTGTGGTGTGAAGGGACAGAGACTCAGCCAGCACTGCTATGTGGGAGCTGTAGGGTCAGAGAATGGTTCAGGTTGGAAGGGACCTTTTAAAGGCCGTCTAGTCCAACCCCCCTGCTAGTGGCAGGGACATCTTCAACTAGATCAGGTTGCTCAGAGCCCTGTCTAACCTGACCTTGAATATTTCCAGGGATGGGATGAGATGGGATGGGCTGAACCAGTGCAGAAATGGGATCATGGGCTGGACCAGTGCAGCAATGGGATCATGAGCTGGACAAGCCCTGGTGGATGGGAGAGTCAGGCAGAGCAGTCCTGTTGCCTGTGGGAGGGCCTGGTAGCCACGAGTGCTGTTTCAGGAGGCAGCTTCTGGTCTATGGCCCCACTGGATAAAGTCTCGCTCCTCCATGGGTGACTGAACAAGAGCACGGGATCCCATGGTAGTAGTGCTGCTATGGTAGATGACACCCACAGCCTGGGGGGACATCCCACCATTCCTACTGCCTTTTTTCCAGGCACTCAGAGAAATGCTGGCATGGGGTATAAGGGGAGGATGGGCTTTTTTTTCTTTTTATGGAATGTGGAAATGCAGATAAACACAATAAGCCTTTTCATGTGCTTGTCCCCACAGTCCCTGCACTTTGCTTGGGGAATCTAACAATCCCTGCTCCCACGCTCAGCCATCCCCTGGCAGGGTGCAGGGAGTCATGTGCAGAGCCCTTTGGGCTGGTCTCTAATGAAACTTGCTAATTAGCAGGAAGAAGAATCCATCTTCTCACATTCCTCCCTCTGTATGTCCTTCAGCTGCCATTTAAAGGTCATTTCTGGCAAAGAGCAGGTGCAGGAGTGTTATCACTGAACATGTGGAGTCTTCTTGTGTCACCCATCTCCTACTTGTGTCTGTGTAGAATAGAAGAGAGCACATGCATACCAGTAACTCTTCCTGGTGTGGTTTTTGTTGTAGCCCCCTCAGTTCCCCAGAATCTCTCGGCAGTGGCTGAAGGGAACAACACAATGCTGATCTCCTGGGGCAGTGTCTCTGGACAGCAGGATGACTGCCAGCTGTGGCTGCGGGACCCCCGGAACAGCTCACTGCCCTGGAGGCACTCCCTGGGCAGAGGACAAGTCCAGCACCTCCTCCAGGGGCTGATCCCGGGCAGGAACTACTCTGTGTCCTTGAGCTGCGTGGCCGGGCCCTACTGGAGCAGCACCAAGCCCTTGGCAGTGCCCGTGGGTAGGTACACACTGCCATGGGGAGGGAGTGGGACTGGAACGGGGACAAACATCTGGGTGGCCTCAAGTCTGGATTGACCCTTGAGTGTCGACAGAGGCATGGGAAATCTTGTGGTGGGAGATGGGGAAAACCAGCAAGGTGACCCTCTGGTAGCCATTGGCTCCCTTAGCTAGTCCCACAGCAGAGATCTCCTGGCTACCTGTGAAGCAGAGCAGACTTTGCAGATCTCCACTAGTCGATGTCTTCTGTAAGACCTGAGCTCTGTCCTGTGGCCCATGGCACAGGAGGCTCCCAGGTGGCAAATGTCCTGCTCTGCTCATCTCACTGGCCTTGGGAGCAGATGCTGACAGGACAGAGGTTGGGATTTCTCTAATCCAGTGAGTCCAAGCCTGTCCCATCTCCTTTGCAGAGCCAAATCCAGTGAAGGATGTGCAGTGCCTACCAGAGTCAAGGAGCCTTTACTTGAATTGGACAAGCTCTCCTGGAGATGTGGAGGCTTATGAGGTGGTGACAGAGAGACTTTCTGAAGGACCCCCCACCTCCAGGCATACCATGAGCATCCCTTCAAGTGAGGCCAGTATGGAGGGGCTGGAGCCAAACTCTACCTACCAAATTGTTGTGAGCACTGTGGGCATGAACACACTGAGGAGCCAGGCTGTGACTGTGCTCTGCAGCACAGCAGTGGAGCGTGAGTCCCCTTCTTTCCCAGAACCCTGCCACAGACCCCAGGAGGAGACACCCGGTGGTGCTGGTTAGAGCTGGGGACTCTGAGGTGTCTGTGAGCCCCACGTGGCTGCACTGCCCTGCAGTGGGTCAGGGCTCTGGCAGTGCTGCTGGCACCACTGGCAGGCTGAGCAAAGGAGGGGTCTGGGAGCAGGGACACGCTAAGAGGCTGTGCTTGCTGGTTCCTCTTGCAGCCCTGCCCCCGCCCCTGCGTGCAGAGGTGTTCCCAGTGGAGGCCAGTTCCACAGTTATCATTTCACCTGAGCTGTTCAGTGAGGAGAACGGCCAGATCGAGTACTACGGTGTCATTGCCACCACTAACGAGTCACGTAAGTGTCCCTGCATGTCCCAGGCTGTAGTGCCCTTTGTGCCCAGGCTCCCTGGAGGGCAGCAGGGCCTCTGGACATCACTTTGGGACTGTTACTGTCACCTGTACGTTCCCCTGCAGTGCTGAGGCCCACTCAGGAGATCATGGCTAGCACATGGTATGATCACTACTATGGGACAGAGGACTCCTACCTGGCAGTGCTCATACCCAACCCCTTCCATCAGAGGAGCTCCCCTGAAACCTGGCGGGTGCCAGTGGGAACAGAGGAGTGCGGCCAGTCCAGGGCAATGTGCAATGGGAAGCTGAAAGCCAATGAACAGTACAGGTGAGAGATGTTGGTATCCCTCCTGAGGGGAAGGGGCTGGAGGAGATAAAGGACTATATGTGGCCCTCCCACATCCAGCTCCTTGGATGTCTCCTCACCCTCACACTCCCAAACCCCCAGCAGAACCCCTAAGGGTTCTCCACGAAGCAGCATTTGAGGAAGGCAGGGGCTGACATGCAGGGAATGTTAGGCATCATGGTGGGCAGGCAGAGGGAAAGCTGAGGCTGCCAAGGGTGGTGTGTGTTGTCTCGGGAGCTGAGCAGATGTCCAGCCCAAGGACAGGAACTAAAACAGATGCTGTTATTTGTAGGACCTTCATGTGTGACTCAGAACCACGTGCAGACGGTGCAAAAATGAAACCCATTTGGAAACAGTTCGAGTGGTGCCTATTCAGTGAGGGGCCCAGAGGTTGGGGGTAGCAAACACTCAGGCTAAGGTCCAAGTTCCCCATGAGACACACCCATGGATCCCAATAGTCATAAGTTCAGAGTCTTATTTGACAGTAAATAGAATCCAGGAACATGGAGGTACATATTTTATTATGGGGTACCTTAAAAACTGGTGATGAAAAACTGGTTTTCCACTGCTAGCAAAGAATGCTATCTTTAGTCAGTCCTGTTAATTTAGCAGCTCACAGTTTCATCATATGGGGACCATATCCACAGGCATTTCTCTGATCCCCCAGAGTGTGGAAGGTTATCCCATTTCACTTTAAAGAAACTTGCAGCAAGGATGATTGATAAAGCCATTGAGAACATTAGGAAAAGAGAAGGAAAGTCCATGGGAGAGTGTGTGCATGAGAAAGCTTCCCTTTCCATTGGGAATAAAGGGAGAATTAAATCTGCCTGTAAGTTTTGTGGTGAGTGGGTGTTGGACTCTCCTCTCTCCTCTCTCCTCGGGTGCAGACATGGAAAACTTTTAACTGATTCTTACTGAGTTATTTTATATTCACTCCTATGCCAAATGGGGACTCTTAAGCTGCTGGTTAGGGCAGCACTGGCCCAGATTGGTGATAACACCCAGGGGGTGGGAAATAGCTTTTTTTTTTAGTGGAGGAAAAGAAAAAAAGGCTCCAGAGAGCCATTGCTTTGGAAATTCCAGCCAGAGTGGGGTCAAGAGTGGAGAGCAATTCTGATGTGCTGTGTTATCCTGCCTGGCAGGAGAATGGCTGACAGTGCACTCCCACCCGTGTCCATCTCATGTCCATCCCAGGTTCCTGGGATCTCAGAAGGTTTCAGAAGCTTGGAGACTGATCACCCATCAAATCTGTCTGTTCTATATTGCTCACCCTCAGGTGTGGCAGGGCAGGACTTGCTGGTTCATCCCTCAGCCTCAGCTCTGGAGGGATAGAGTGGGATGGAGAGAGAGCAGCAGGGCAGAGGCCACAGACCAAGGTCTGTCAGCAGCCTCGAAGGGGCTTCAACAGCAGCAAAATCACACTGGGACAGCCTCCACACCCAGGCACTGATGAGCCAAGCACAGGCTCTGTACCTGCCCCGCTCACTTCGAGTTTTCCCCACAGGGGAGCAGCTTACTGAGAGACGTCAGCCCTGTCATTAGTGCACTTGCTGTGATTCAGTAACATGAGTCAATAACATGTACTGAGCTGTCCAGTTACTCAGGACTAGAAGGTACTTTCACACTGCAGCTTTCTTACTTTTACACCACAGCTTGCCTTCAGTTTGGCTGCCCTAAACAACCTAAATTTTCCCAGTACAAACAGCACTTGACCTAAATGTCCTAAATATGTGACCTAAATATCTTAAATATCCAGCCTAAATATCCTGAGTACCTGGAAGGCTCAGCCTAAATATCCAACCTAAATATCTGCAGGAGACTGTGCTGCTGAGTTAATGATTATTAGGGTGGTGAAAAGCTGACAGCTCATTCCCACTCAGAATTTCTGTTCTTGTTTCCTGTCTTTCAGTGAGTTTTTTATCCACAAGCCGTCATCTTTCATACCACGGCATCTGCAGGCTCACTTTTCAAAGGAGGTCTGTGCCCTGGCTGCTGCCAGAGGGGACCCACACACAGTCAACAAGCTGTCAACAAGCTGCTCAAATCCAGTGCTAGCTTTAAAAGCTTTGGCTTGCATTTAGGGCACAAGAAGGGGCCCTCCCAAGTCACCTGCTCAGAAGGAAGTCAGCTCTGCACAGAGCTGTGGGCAGTGATGTGCCTGCTGCCAGGAGTGGGATGAGGGGCAGATCTCCACAGGGAACAGCATGCACCAGCCACTTGTGTGTGTGTGCAGGGAAGGGTCTGGGTCAGGGCTCAGCCCTCCCAGCTGAAACACTTCTATGTCAAACAGTGCTCAGCTCTTTCCTGTAAACTCTGTTAACCACCTGAGCTATGTGGTTTTAGTTTTTTATGTCCTATAAGAGACCAGACTCTACCTTTCTCTGCAGATAACCCTTTGGAGGAGAGATACTTTCCATTTGTGCTTTCTGAACAAATTCTCATGTTTTCCCAAGTGGAACAAACTAGTCAGAGAGACAGAAAAGGGAGGAAAGACCATTTCCACACATACCCTAAATCCATAACAGAAAACCAGCTTTTTTCCAGGCACTGGTACTGTTCCCCTGGGTCCTGCCTGCTGAGTGCTGGGTTCTGGATGCTGTGCTTGGTTCAGGCTGTCCCTGACACAGGACTCTGCTTTGCCTTTAGGTTCAGCATTGCTGCCTTCACCAAATATGACCCAGTAGCCCCTGCTGTGACATTCACCATGTTCTCAGGTAAGCTGGAGAATAGCATCTTCCCTACCTGGCTGTGTAGCTTAGAGGTAGTGAACAGCCAGAGGGAGCTGATAGGCTATAGCAGATATAATAAATATAAGAAATGCAGCCATTTATCATAGAATTATAAAATGGTTTGGGTTGGAAGGGACCTTAAAGTTCATATAATTCCACCCCCTGCCACGGGCAGGACACCTTCCACTATCCCAGGTTGCTCCAAGCCCCATCCATCCTGGCCTTGGACACTCCCGGGATCCAGGAACAGCCACAGCTTCTCTGGGCAACATGTGCCAGGGCCTCACCACCCTCATCATGAAAAAACTTTTTAATTGATTCTCTCTATACTCTATCCTTTTAATTCCAGCTGCTGGATCCGGTGCAGACACAGCTCCACTCTCAATGCCAATAATTGCTGGAATCATTGTGGGATTTCTTCTGACACTTGCAGCTGTTTTTGCTTTGGTTTACTGGAAACAGCTCAAAGCAAAGAGGTGAGCATGAGCCATATCTTACCTGTTGAGTGCAGGCTGATATACCCAACCTTCAGTACCAAACCTGGAGGAGAGCAGGGAGAGGTGTAAAAAGAGACAAACTAGCATGTGGGCTAGTGGAATTGTGCCTGGCAAGCTCAGGAGCCAAAGGCAGAGGGGAGAGAGGAGCTGCTCACGTGCAGTTAAGTCACAAAACCCTACAGGTGTGCAAGGCAGTGTACCTGCCAGTGGTGCACAATAACTCACGGCATCCATCTCTGCACTTCAGGCAAAAGTAAAAGCTCCTGTGCTTTGATTCTAGAACCAAGAAAAGCAGCTTGCCCCAGGAAATGGTGACCTACAGCTTGAGGTGAGTGCTGGAGTTTCCCCTCTGTATGGCCCCACTGCAACTCCTACTTTCCTTTACCTACTTCCTTTTTCATGATTTGACTCAGGAAAAATCCAACTGTCTCCTCTCTTCAGTTATTTTATAAATCAGTATTTCCTAAGTTCAGTATTTATTGCCCAGTTCCATTCTAAGTCAATGCATTGTCTACGCCTCCTCTCTAAGTTTCTGCAGCAGGAGAATATTCTTATCACCCTGAAATCCCTCCCAGGATTTAAACTGAGCAGTGAGGTGGGCTATAAACCATCCCTGTGTGCATCCAGGTACCACAGGTCTCACGGCTTGGCTGTCTCAGTGGCACCTGACTGGCTGGCCAGGCCTCCCAGTTACTAAGGCAAGTTTTCCTCTGGACTTCATTTCCTGCAGAAACGTTCACCGGCCAGTTCCTCTGCAGAACTTCAAGCAGTACTATGAGATGAAGACAGCAAGTGCTAACCATGCTTTTTTCCAGGAGTTTGAGGTGAGATGAGACCCCTCCTAGAGATGACACTTGGTTTCTCCACTTGGAGGCTCCTGCTGTTGGGTGTCCAGTATGGAGTGCTGGACCATCTCTAGCACCCCAGCCACCTGGTAAAGCAGCCTTGGAGGCCAAAGATTGGATGGATCAAGTGATAAGCAGTTCCTTTGCTCAAAACCCATTTTGTTCAAGTTCTGGTCAAAACACATGTGGCATGAGGTGAACTTACACAGGGCAGAGTGCCCCAGCCCTGACTGGATGGGAAGGTGAGAGGGGTGGTGGTAAGAACCACCCTGACAGTGTTAGAAAAGAGCCTACAGCCAGAGGGAAGGTCGAGGAGCTCTCTCAGACCTCCAGGGTCAGACTGTAAGCTTCACTTTGGGCTGCCTTCCCTGGGTCCCACTGCCAACATCTGCAGCCTCTGGACTGCTCTGCTGCAGCATCTTCAAATTCCCATCAGCAATTTCAAACCTTCCTTGGATCACCTGTTTCTGAGTGAAGAGGGGCAGAAGCTGATGCAGCACAAGATATTTCTGTTGGCTCAGCAAAAAATCCTCAGAGCTTTGTAATAGATTTCCAAGGCTTTTCCCCCCAGTACTTGCCCTTGGGCTTTTCTTTTAAATACAAACAGTGCTGTAGGAAAAGGCAGTGAGAAAAGCCACCATGGCTTAGAGTGCACAGGCTGTGTGAGGGAGGAGCGGAGCAGTTCTCTGTGTGAGGGTAATCTTCTTTACCCTCCAGACAGAGCCACTGGCCATGAGCAGGGAACTGAGCTGACCAGGAGCTCTCCAGAGGAATGTTTGTGCTTATCTTTTCCCCTGTTCTACAGGAGCTGAAGGAAGTTGGGAAGGAGCAGCCAAAGGTGGAGGCTGAGCTCCCAGCAAATGTCTCCAAGAACAGATATCCCCATGTGTTGCCCTGTAAGTGCTGTCTCCTCCCCAGCATCCAGGGTGGGAGCTCACAGGGCAGTGTTTAAGGACAGGCTCATCATGCATGGCTTCTAGGGTCAGTTTCTGGCTCCTTTCCTGGGAGCAGGAGAACTCTTGAAATGGGCCTCAGTTTCCATTTTCCTGCTGGAGACTCAAAGCTTAATGGGTTGGGCCAGAGCTGAGCCACCATCCTCCCCAGCTTCTCCAGTGGGCTGCTGGATGAGCCCATCTCAGGATGGGTCCCAAATGGAGACCAAAGGGGGTCCATGATGGCCCTCATGGCCCCAGTTCTGTTCTGCAGTCTCCTGCTAGCCCAGCTGGCAGGCAGTGCTCACCTCTCCCTGGAGAAGGTGCCTGGCAGAGCATGGAGCTTCCCTGCTGGAGCTGATAACCCACTAGGTTACCCAGGTGGCCATGTCCTGGTGAAGGGCTGCCTTGGGGCTCATCTGTGTGTGCTCTCTTTCAGATGATCACTCTCGGGTCAAGCTGAGCCAGCTGGGGGAGGATCCACACTCAGACTACATCAATGCCAACTTCATGCCTGTGAGTGCCCGCTTGCCTTCCCCACTGAGATGTGGCCACAGGGCACTGTCACAGAAACTCTGCCTGGGCTGAGACAGTGTCCCTCCTGTGAGAGCTGGTGGGCATGAGATGCTGGTTAGGGCACAGTTGGCACAGGCCAGTGAGGAGCTGGAGGGAAGGTGGAGATGCGTGGTTGCCCTTTAGCAGGTGTTCCTGGAGCCTGTGAGTGGCAAATGCTCTGATGCAGAGCTCTGAGTGTGGGAAGACTGGCAAGTCTTTCTGCTTTCTTCTCGTGGACTGTCTATCACCTCCCAACTTACTGCCCTGTCTCTCTGCCTGCTCTTTTTCCTTCTGGTCTGTGCAGCTGCATTTGAACAACCCTGGAGCTGTGTCTTCATCCTCCATCTGGGAGGTCTTCCCAGGTAACAGTCAGGGCACACTGCCTGCATGTGCTGTTGTGTGGATCTGTAGGGCATGTGTGTATCCAAGGGCAGAGAAATGCCCTGAGAACTTTGCATGCTCACCCTACCCTCAGCAGTGAAGGTGAAGCACAGGGTCGATCTAGATCTGTCTTTCTCTGGTTAGACTGAATGAGGAACTGCTTGGAGGGAAATCGTGTGGGTCACTTTGTTCCAAATATGTAGAAAGCATATGCTGGGCATCTCATGCTTCCTGTGCAATCAGCTGCTTCTGAGATCAGCTGCCTGGGAACTGTGCCCATGGGGGCTAAGGGCAGCAGGAATTTCTCCATCTACCACAAAACCAGACTAGGCACTGACTGGTCCCAGGGCAGGAACCACCTGCCTTGGCAACCTGCTAACTCATCTTGCTCTTGTGTCTGCCTCTTTCTCAGGGCTACACATCCCAGCAAGAGTTCATTGCCACCCAGGGGCCCCTAAAGAAAACCATAGAGGACTTCTGGAGGCTGGTGTGGGAGCAGAATGTGTGCAATATCATCATGCTAACAGTGTGCATGGAGAACGGGCGGGTAGGTTGGTGCCAGCCCAGACCTGGTGGTGTGAGCTGAGCCCAGGGCCATGTCTGTGTCCTCCACAAAACCCCTACTCTGATATGGTTCCACGCTGTGTACAGTCCCCACAGCTTCCCTGACTGACAGTTTGGGGGAAGAGAGGGTGATCTGTGCAGCTCGGCCTTAGTGAGGGGCAGGAGCTTAGCTAGGACCAGGCCCATCACCCTCAGATATTTCCACAGAATCTGAAATTGCCATGTCTGGGTGAGCCACCTCACATGGACTGTTCCTCCAGTCTCCAGGGATGATGAGACCCACGCAGGTCCTGTTTTTCTGGAGGAGGCTGAGATCCAAATGAGGGGGCTGTGAGGGAGAGCTGTGCAAAGCTCCCAGTGGGAAAGAGAAACACCCTGCCTGCTCCCCAAGACCTGTCCTGGCTCCCCTCGTAGCTGCTGCTCTCTGGGAGCCAGAAGACCACCTGGTTCCTCACTGGGACCCTGTCCTGCTCTAGGTCCTCTGTGATCATTACTGGCCATCAGAATCTGCCCCAGTGTCCTATGGGCAGGTGAGGGTCCACCTGCTGATGCAGAGCAGCTCTGAGGAGTGGACCATCCGGGAGTTCAAGCTGTGGCACGTGAGTTCAGATGCCAGGGGATGTGGGGAGCCTGTCACGAGCTTGGGTTAGGCACTTTCATTTCTCCTCAGTGCTGGTGGCACCTTTCCCTGCCATTTTTGGGGCTCAGAGAAGATACAAGCCCTGAGGAGCAGTCTGCCCCTTCAGATGGGTGACATGGGGGTGTCCAGCACGTGTCATGCTGTTCTCCACCCTTGCTCTCTTGTTTCCACGTCCCTGCTCTGGGACTGCCTGCACTTTCCAGGCCATGTTCCCTGGCAGTCAAAGGCAGACGTCCTCCCTCCCACCTCCACGTGGCAGGGGACTGTGGGGGAGAACAGAGGAGCAGAAGCCACCAGGCAGTGCAGACCTGTTGCAGTAATTATATCGAGATGGACTGGACTGGCATCACCACCAGTCCTTTACTAAACTTTTCATGCCTTCTTTCAGTGAACTTCTTTCTGACAACTCTGACTCCTTCCCTCATAGGCAGTTCCACACAGCACTGACTCCTTCTCTCCTCTCTGCATCGCTGGCTAAACCCTAGCCTGTTCCTTTCCTGGCTGCCTTACCCTGACTGCCCCTCGCACAACATCTTTTTACCTTATCTCTCCCTTGCATGACCACATGCCCCTTCCTTCTCACAGCACAGCCAGCACACTCCATCTCAAACTGCAACAGACTCTCAGTCTCAAGCTCTAATTCAAGCTGTAACTAGTGGCCAGCTAGCCACTCTTTTATAGCACCCAAACTCATTGGGCAGGCATGGATGTTTCAGTAATCAGTACAGCTGTAATTCATCAGGAGAGATTGCCTTCTGTACTATCCCTTTAACCTATCTTCCCACACAGACCTGACGCTGGCTGTTCCCTGCAGCTGAGCCAGGTGTCTTCAAGTCCCCAGGTGGTGCCAGGGCTGTGGGGTGTGAGCTGCCTCTGGGGGCTGCACACCCATCACCAGTCCCCTGTGCAGGAGGGTCTGAGGGCAGAGCGCTTCGTGTCCCACCTGCACTACACAGCATGGCCCGACCACGGCATCCCTGAGTCCACCACTTCCATCATGACCTTCCGGGAGCTGGTCCAGGAGCACATCCAGAGCACCAAGGATGCAGGGCCGACCCTTGTGCACTGCAGGTGAGGCTCTGCCCCATGGGGTGGTGGGAGGGGATGATGGGAGAGAGCACAGGGGGTGAGGGTCCTTCTCATGCACAGACTGTGAAGGAAAGCAGTGACCAGGAGAAACAGCTGCTCTGTGGAGTCTCCTGCTCATGTATTGAGGGGTACAGGTGTGCTGGCAGCCTGCCCCCAGGGTGTGGGGCAGAGGGAGATGGTCAGCACCAACCTAGGGTAGCCTGAATGGCTCTTCAGCCCCATATCCTGCTTAGCATTCTGTAAGCCCCTGAAAGGATGTGGAACCTTAGGACATTATTGTTAGAAGCACAAGTAAATGATATTGTTAGATGAAATATTAACAACATCTGCCATGTTTAATCCTCTTCCTCTTACAATTCACCCCACCTTCAGACATGCACATATCAAGTGTTCTCAGAAATATATTCCTCTTACATGTCTAATACAAGGTCTGGTGCAAAAATAATTTTCTCAGGATGGTCAATTTATCTCCACATCAAACCAGTCATTAGAACTTCCATCTAGCAGGTTTCCAAGAGTCTTACTTGGTCATAGAGGCTGAGATCAATGAAGCCTAAAGTGATGCAAATAGCATAAAATAAAGAAACTTGTTAAATGCTCAGTTTTGATAAAGCAAAATGCCTGGGTGTGCTCGAGCGCTGCCCAGAGAGCCTTTGGGAGCATGTCCAGTAGCAGGAGGGAGCCCGTGGGCTGTAGTATCAGGCCTTGTTCTGTCTTTAAGCCTTTAACCCTCACTGTGTGTGTTCTCAGTGCTGGTGTGGGCCGCACTGGCACCTTCATTGCCCTGGACCGGCTGCTGCAGCAGATGAAGCAGGAGAAGGTGGTGGACATTTTCGGTGTGGTTTATGCCTTGCGGATGAACCGGTACCTGATGATTCAGACACTGGTGAGATCTCTTCTCCCTCTTTCCCCTGGCCCCTCACTTCACTGCACTGAAGTTCACAGGGCTGGCGGTTGGATGAGCTGGCCAGTCAGCCCCAGCACCCCCAGGCTGGTCCTCAGCCTGTCACTGTGTCATCCTGCTGCTGAAAGCAGCAGCTCAGCTGGAGTGGAAATTGCTGGGAGTGTCTTCATCTGCTTCATGCCCTGCTAGACCCACAACAGCAACATTCAGAGTCTCTGAGATCTCCAGGAGGCTCAGAAACACCCTGGAGCACTGAGGAACAGGATCAGGCCCTTTGCAGGCAATTCTTAACTCACACCGCGTTGTTGGTCTGTGATGCTCCACAGTCTGTCTCCTGTCTCCAGACCCTGGGGCTGGGACAAGGTGGCAGGATTGCCCTTCAGGAGAGAGACCATACCCACCCTCTCAGGCTGTCTCTGCAGTGTGACAGTCTGTGTTGCTGTCTGCCTTTGCCTTCCAGTCCCAGTACATTTTCCTGCACAGCTGCATTCTGGACAAGATCTTGGAGGAGCCTCTCCTGGATTTATCAGGGACAGAGAGGTAAGGCCTTGCTGTACTTTGCCACTCTGCCCACCCTGATCCAGAGCCCCCCATGGCAAGCCCTGGCTCCAGGACAGAAGGCCAGGGAAGCCCAGCCAGCCATCCCACCTGGTGCTGTGAGTGGGGTCAACACCAGGCAGGTTGTTCCCTGCAGCATGGGGAGCCCAGCACAGAACAAAGTGCGGTCTCCTGGGTACACCAATGCCAGAGATCTGCAGAGCTGTGCTGGGGAAGGCATTTCCCTCAGCCTCTGGCTTCCCAGGCATGCCCTAGAGATATGTACAAACTGGAGAGGCTTGTGGCAACTTGGGATGTCCCTCCTAATGGAAGCCAAGAGGATGGAGCAGGGTCTAGCTGGGCATGGCTTTGGTCACCTCTCTCATTGTCTTGGGGCTACATCTGGAGGTTGTGTACTTGTCTTTGTGGCCAGATTGTCTCCTCCCTTGTGCAGAACAGGATGTCCTTGTCCTTGCTGCCTCTTGGGAATGAGCCCTGGGCTGTGTCACACCTGAGAGCTGCCTCTGTCAAAGGGGAGAGCAGGTTGTCACAGGCCAGAGCTGGGAGCCTGGGACACCCCTGGCATTTGAGAAGTGAAGGTCTTCTCAGAGCCCTGTCCACCTGCTACAGACACAGCCTGGGTGCTGCTGAATGAGCTCAGCCTCACCCTTGTGCCCTGGCTCTCTTCCCAGGTCCTGCCCCATCCCACTGAAGAGCTTTGCCCAGCACTATGCCCAGAAGGCAGCCAAGTCCCACATGGGCTTTCTGAGGGAGTATGAGGTAAGAGCTATCTTGGGCAAGGAGTGCTGCCATGGCTGTATGTGCTGAGGGGACTTGGGGAGTGATTGAACCTGCTAGGGCTGGAGGACACCCCATAAGTGCTTTCTGAGTGGGTCCCCTGCCCTGTTTTCCTGGGTGTTCTGACAGCGTCCCCTCTCTGTGGTGTTGCATGCCCAGGCACACAGCTCTCTCATGCATTCTGCACTGGTTAGGGTTTATCCACCACCCACTCCTTCTCAGGTCCCTGCCTGGACAGCAGCAGCCCTCTCCTGACAGCATGGCACAGCCCTGGCAGCCCACTCCAGAGCTGCTCTCGGAGCACTCCTGCTCAAGATTCTGCATGTGCAGCCATGACCCCCCTCTGCCGAGTCCTGGTTCCTCCTGCTCCTGATCCTTCCCACTCACTGCCGCCTCCTCTCTCTCTCACCCTGTCAGGCCCTCCTGGAAGTTGTCAAGGAAGAAGCCAGCTCTGCATCACCATCTTCAGGCAGCCAGCAGACACGGCCCTCCTCCAGCATCCTGCCATGTAAGTTCTGTGACACCTTGCATCCTCTTCCTTCCTGTTCCTTTTCCTCCTGCGTAGAGCCAGGCTGGACCAGGGCCAGTAGTCCACAGCATAAGAAAGTATTTTGAGACTTTGGTGACTCCCTCAGAAGGTTACTGATGTTTGTTACTGATGTTTGTTACTGGTGTTTGGGATGGAGCACATGGTGTTTGGGGCTGGGACAGGTGGGTTTGCTCAGCCTGGAGCAAAGGAGAGATCTTATTGCTGTTTTCAGCTACCTGTGGGAAGGCACAGGGAAGACACTCAGAGGTGTGCCATGGAGGGACAAAAGACAAGGGGAATGATTTGGGAGGGTAATCCAAGTCAGTAGAAGGAGTAGTGAATTTCCATGAAGATGTTCAAACACTGGAACAGAGGCCCAGAGCACCCACGGGCTCTTCATCCTTGGAGAGAGGCAGATCTCCATTGCAGAGACACTGAGTGACCTGCACAGGAGCTTGGAACAGAGACCTGTCTTTTGGGAGCCAACTTCCACAGGCTGGAGATGAGCAATGCAGAAGAGAGTGCCTTTGCCAATAAATGGTGAAGGAAGAATTGGATTCATGTGGCAGTCAGTCTGTAAAACCTGTCTGAGCTCATGACTGCCTTGAATCCCTTCAGCTCCCACTTCCTTTGCAGATGATCGCTCCAGAGTGAAGTTTTCCCTGCTGGAGCAGGGCTCTTTCTCAGGACTGCTGCAGGTGTGGCGTGTCCCGGTGAGTCTCACCCCCAGCAGCAATGCCCTGTGCCTGGGTCCCCCATCCTGGCTGTGCTCCTGTGCCCTGGGTCCTGCACTGGTCCCTGTCTCTGTGGCCCTGCATGAAGAGAGGATTGCAGGGACTGAGGACATCACTTCCCTTGCCTGCCTAGTTTGGGCTGCCCTAACTTGCCTCCGTCTTTGCTTTCTCTTCTCTCCTTGCCTTCCAACTTTCTGAGCTCTCTTCTCTTCCTGCCCATTCCTGCAGCCACCTGGGCCAGCAGAGCACCCTCTCCCACAGGAGAGTAACTTCTCGTTCCCCACCCAGGGCTGCAGCTCCAGCAGGGACTACCTGGCTGTCCATGGCCCTGACAAGCTGACCATGGAGGACTTCTGGACCCTGGTGTGGGAACAGGATGTTCACACAATCCTAACACTTCTCCCATGGCAGGAGAAGGGGGAGGTAAGGCACCATGCCCATCTGTGCTATGGCAGAATGGGAATCGGTTCAGTGGAGATGGAACTAGCAGAGCTCTTGAAACTCTTCGCTGCCTCCTCAGTCCTGGGTGCAGATTCAGCTTAGCTAAAGCTGGACCTTTCCTGTGTCCAGGTGCTCCCACAGCTTGTCATGGGAGACAGGTTCTGTGTGCCCCCCATGCCTGAACTCAGCTGGTGCCCTTCAAGCTGTATCTGCAAGGGACCAAGGGCAGCAGCTCCTGCTCTGCCCAGCCAAGGTGTAGACACTGGCTGAGCAGACTCCATCTCAGGGCTCTGAGCAGAGCTGATAGGCAGCTCTGGGTTCCTGGATGAGCTGCTGAACCTGCTGGAGTTCCTGGAACTCCCTCAGGTTTTAGGTGGGGTATGAACTGACATGGAGAGATGCTGAGAGTGCTCTTGGTGCAGCCCCGCTGCAGACCCTGAAGACTGTGACTGACATGATGGACAATGACCATCAACAGAAGGCCAAATTTCTTGTTGCGTGCAGGTCCCAGGTGAAGTGTGCTGGCCCCTGGAAGGAGACTCTCTCTGCACAAAGGCGCTGACCATCCAGTGTGACACAGAGAAGCTTGTCTCGGGATGGAGATGTACCCAGCTCAAACTGAAACACGTGTGTGTCCATGGGGCTGGCCTAGCTCCCACCTCCTGGGGTGGGGGTAGGTCTGTAGAGATCTGTAAGGGCAGAAGGGTCTATGGGACTTCTCCAGGCTGCAAGAACAGAGTGCTAGCTGTCCACAAATGCAGGAGTGAGTCTGGATTGTAGCATCCAGAACTGAGTGGACACAGGAGATACATGGGAGAAGCCCTGGGGGCTTCCCCCACCCCTTGCTGATAGGTCTGTCTTTGAAAAGGCCCACCCAGTTCTCAGTTCCTTCTCCAGGAGCAAGTCAGGGTGCTGTGGGGAAGGAGAGCAGGTTGCCAGAATCATGGTACCTGCAGTGTGGGTGGTGGGCAGTGCCCCAGCAGAGATGCCTGGACAGCTTTACAGAAGCTGACAGAAAGCTCAGGGAAGCCTCAGAGAGCCTAAGGACGGGACAACTGGGGGTTCTCTGCATCCAAACTCCCCCATCCCTCCCCAACATCCATGTCAGTTCTTCGTCTCTCACAGGAGAAGAAAGCAAAGGAGAGGCAGGTACAGAGGTTCCTGTACACGCTCTGGAGCAGCAAGAAGCAGCCTGATGTCCAGAGCCTGGTGGAGCTGTTGGTGGCTGTCAGACGGTGCACACCCCACTGGAGGAGAGTGGGGCCTCTCCTGCTGCACTGCAGGTACCCCTGGTTACACCTGCATCCATGGGCAGCCTTCCACACTGGGAGCCACCAGGCTGCACAGTGCCTTGGCATGGTACCAAAAAGCCTTCTCCTCCATGCCCTGGGGCATGTTGATATGGGTCCATGGGAGCCAGTGGATGTTCTAAGCCTAGGAGGTCACAGGACTTTTTAGGAGCTGGGAGAATGTTGGAACTCTGAAGCCATTTCTCTGTCTCTCGTGTATTCAGTCTTGACTGAGTGAAGGCAGAAGAAAAAAGAAGCTAGCCACTAATATGTGGGACCACTATTAGGAGAAGACAGAGCAAACAGGGCTGGGCTGGGGGAAGCATGGGTGGAGCAGGCATTCCCAGGCTGAGGTGCCCAGGGCATCCCTGGGTAGCTGCAGGGACACTGGGAGCAGCCCTGATATCCTCACTTGCACACAGAGAGAGCTCACAGTCCCACAGTGCCCACATGGCTCCTTGGACTGCTGCCCTCTTCCAAAGGGATTCAGCTAAGCCTGGCCTGGCTTCGGTGACCCCCCTTGTCCCTTGCAGTGGTGACATGAGCCAGATGGGGACTCTGATCTCTCTGGATTGCCTGTTGTACCAGATGAAAGCTGAGAGAACCGTGGACATCTACGGTGTGACCCTCCAGTTGGCCAGAAGCTGCTGCCTCATGACCCCAACTCTGGTAGGTGGGAAGAAGAAAGGGTGGTAGGCAGCAGGGAGCAGAGTCTTAGTGCTGACCTGCCTGGAGCTGGCAGCGTCCTGCCCACTGCTGGGTGTTCCCTGCTGCCTGGGAGCCTGTCCAGCCTCAGCAGGGATTTACTTTGTGCTTCCTTCCCACCCCGTGACTTTGCCAGCCACCAAGGGCTAAGGGCACTGACCTTTCCCAGGCAGGAGTTTTTTATCTCCTCGGTTCTGAGTTAAGATCACTTAAATTTCATGTGAGCTCACAGTGAGCACAGTTCTTCCCATTGTACTCGAGGAAGAGTGGAGCACTGGTGTCACCCTGCACAATCAGCCTGCTCACCCTTGCCTCCTGGGCATGGCTGTCAGCCTGGGGACTCCAAATCTTCTGGGTATCCCTGAGCCAGTACCCTTCCTGCTACATCCCCCAGAGCCTGGTGTCGCAGCTGGGGCTGCCTGTCAGGGGGACAACAGGACACAGTGCCACATTAGCAGGTGCCCTGGGGGCTGTAGCACTGTCTGATGGGGCCGTTCCATGCCAGCCCTGATGGGCACTCGTGGCACCAATGCCCCGTGACATGATGCTTCAGTTGCTGCAACTGCTGGATGAGCTGATGCACAGCCCTGGAAACACTCCTCAGAAGGCACAGCACAACTGGGGAAGATCTCTCCAAGGCTTCCCAGCTTCAGAGCCTCCTTCAAGAAGCTAATTACATTCTTAATTAATGTGAACCATGTGCGTGGTGGGAGCCAGAGAAGGGCAAGGCGTGCGCTGCCCCCACTGCAGAGCTGCTTTGTGCTCCCGTGGCACCCGGCCCTGCAGGGACACAACTCGCCCATAAAGGCACAGCAAGTGCCCATCAAACGCTGCTGTCCCGCTGAAGGGGGGATGCAGAGGAGCTGCTTACCCTCAGAGCAGCGGGGCTGCTCTCCAGACTCCTCCACCCCTGTGGGAGCTTGCCAACACCCCTTTAGGTCGGGCGGGGTCATTGGCTGCTGTCATGCTGCAGGCAGCAGATTTTTGGGGAGGGAAGCAAGGGGGAAGATGAACCTTTGATGGATATTCGTGGATAGCTGTCAGATATTCAGCACCACTGGCTCCAGTGTGGTGCGTGTCCCTGGGGATGTGCTCTTGCATGTGGCCATCGCTGAGTGTGCCTGGGCTGAAGTCAGCCCTGGGCTGTCACTGCCGATTTCACAATCAGACCTGACTCATTGAAAGCACGCTCTGGTGACCTGGAGCCTCAGCCCTTGTGTGATCCGTGGCAGTCCCGGCCCTTCGGTGAGGCTGAACCGGCCGCCACAGGGAGGAGGCTCCGCGTGACTTGCGGCTCAGCCAGAGCATTAACGAGCTGCTGGGAATGCTGCTGGGGCCCCTCTGCGAGTCCTAATCCCCCCCGGCCACTGCCATGTGATTCCAACCCACACCGTGTGCGGGCTGGCCTTGCTTTCCAGCTCTGTGCCCTGAGTACAACCCTATTTACCTTCCTCACTTGCCTAGTCAGTCCTGGGGTTGTAGCCTGGTGTCATTTTGGGGCAGCCTGGTACTGGGGTAGAACCTCATATCAAACACATAGGAGACTCGGGACCTCTGAGCACAGATTTGGACATGATGGATCAGTTTGGAGATATTAAAAAGAGGCAAACAATGCAGCTGAGATAAACCCACACAGATTTTTCTGTACCTCTGTGAGCCTGAAAGTTTCTGCCCTGATCTGTCAACACCTGGCTCTGGTACACTGGGACTACACCAAGGCAAACTCCTGGTCCAGAAGTCTTCCCTCATGGCCCCAGGTCACTGCCAGACCTCAAGCCCTCCAGCTCCATGCCCTGCAGCATCACTGGAGTTGCTCTTTGCTCTTGTTTTGGATGCAAACACTACAGCACAGAGGCCACTGGGGCACTTGGAGGAAGTCCAGTGAAATTGTTTCTCTCCAGCTTGGATGGGATGTTCCTCTCAGCCCTATCATAGGGGGATGAAGAAGGGAAAACAAACATGAATATAACAGGCTTGCTTATTCCATTCTGGGTGACTGTTGTGACACAGGACCATCATGGACTACTTGGGAGAACAAGTCCTGTTCTGCTATCAGACACTGTTCCCTGATTAGGATATTCTAAAACAAACTGCAAGGTTAATCTGTGACCTGGAGGTTTCTGTCAGAACCTGCTTCTGACCCCCCTTTCTCTCTTGCAGGACCAATATATGCTCCTGTACACCTGCATCCAGGACATCATTGCTCAGAACCAGCCCTAACAGCACCTGGTCCTTCCTTCCTGGTACCTTCTGCCTCCCCCTCTGCAGTGTCCTGTACAGAGCTGGGGGCTGCTGAGGGCACCATGGGACTCCTGGCCCAGAGCAAGCCCTTCAGGGAGTGGTGCCCTCTCTGGGCACTGTCCCCAGTGTGGTGTGAGCTTTGATAGGGGGTGTCCTGGACAGACGGACAGTGTCCTGCCACGCACCCCTGCAGTCTCTCAGTGCAGACACAGTGAGGGACTGGACAGGATGCTCTCCTCTTTTGGGCATCTCCTGAGATTCCTGGTGCTTGGAGGGCTCTCTAGTCCCTCTCACTCTACCCTGTGGGGCTCTGTGGTGCCTCTGAGGCCCAACAGGAGCATGGAGCACCATGGTCTGCAGGTGCCCGTGGTCACTGGTGGATGGAGCTCTCAGATGTGCTGTGGACAGAGCACTGTGCAAGCTGGCTTGTCTTGGCTGGTGGAATGGCCTTAGGTACAAACAATAAACAGCCCTAGGGAAATGTGTGCTTGTAAGGGAGGCTTGGCTTTTGAGGGGTCCAGCTGATATGAAGGCTCAGCATAGCAGCTGTTCTCAAAAGGGCAACGGTGTCCCCAGCCATGGGACACAGCAATGGCCCTTGGGCACTCCAGATGCTGCAGTCCATGGCACAGCAGCTTCTAGTCACTCTCATCTGCTCCTTCCCCTGAGGCAACACTTCTGCAGTGAATGTCCAGCCCACCCAGAGCTTCATGAGGAAAGGACATATTTTCAGATGAAGCCTGGGCTCAGAGCTGTGAACCTGCCAGCTCCCCAGCATCAAGGAGCAGGGCAAAGCCACCTCCACAGCTGGCATACTGGTAAGCAGCTGGCAGCCTCAGCAGTCCTGCCGCTCTGGGAGCTGGGTTGTCCACGCAAGGACATGGCTGCTCTGCCAGCAGGGGTGGCCACACACAAGCTGGAATCACAAGAAGCAACTCAGTTCACTGAGCTGCAAGTGCAGGACAGAAGGAAGAGTTAAAAAAGATAGTTTTACAATCATGTTGCTCCTGTAGAAAAAAGCTGTATCTGGGACCCTGTTTACCCTTCTCCCCTTCAAGCAGGGTGGGGTTATAGTGCAAGTCTCAAAGCAGTGACCCTGTCCCACACTCCTGCCCACTATTGCGTGTCCTGTGTCAGCAGCCTTGGAGTGGGGTGAGGAGACACAACAGGTGTGATAAAGGGCTCCCAAGACCTGTCATAAGGAGCAGAGAGCCCCAGGTGGGTGACTGAGTTGGCCACTCATCCTAATGCCCCTGTAATTCCACTAGAAGCTTCTCCCTCTTCTGAAACAAGGATCTGCACCCCAGGATGGGACACCCAAGGCACCTCAACATCAGCCATCCCACCACTGGGATGAGTCCTCTTTTGGAACTGGTGGGTACAAAATCTGGCTGGGTGTCCTTTTTTCCCTTCCTAAATCCCATTTCTCTTTGGCAGTTGCTGTCCCACACACCTCCTGCTCCCACCCTGCATCACCCGTCCCCAGCAGCCAGCAGTGCTGGGCAGCCCCCAGCCATGTGTCCTGCCTGCTGTCCCCTGCACCCACTGCCCAGGTGTGGGCGCAGGCAGGGCACAGCTGGATGGCAGCATTGTCTCCCTGCACACAGGACACATTCTGTACTGCAGGCAGAGCTGCTCAGTCCCCTCTGCCTCCCTGTGTTTCCCAGGCTGGGGGAAACCCAGGCAGTGCAGAGCCTTGGCCCCACAGAGGGCTGGTTTTCCTCCCATGCTGGACATGCTGTGTGTGCAGTGCTGGCTTCAGCATAGCCCAGACCATCCTGAGTTGCCTGTGGTCACCCTCACCCCTCCTGATCTGCATTGTCCTGGATCTAGTTGCTGTTTGGGAATGTTTCTGTGTCACTACATCTTTGTGCCAGGGTCACCCACCCATGTGATGTGACCCATAACTCACTGCTCAGCCTGCACAAGTGACCATCCACTGACTTGTTGTATTGCTGTTCCTGGTGAGATGCCGACATGCCAGGAGCTCTCCAGGAGGATGAGTGAATACTTCCAGCATGAAAAGGGCTTGTGAAGCTCAGTGGATGTTCTCATGTGCACAAAAGGATTTATGATGTTGCCTTGGGATGAGCCCAGCCCTTGCCCTTGCTCACAGGGAGCCTGATGGCTTTGTGACTTTTATGTAACCAGTAACTCCTAAACCACACTGGTGCTGCTGGATGAGGGTCACAACAGGGAAATGTTTGTTTCCACAGCCCTGCAGCCAGGATCAGTGGCCTTGGGCTGTTGGCTGCACACGAGGTCTCCGTGCTTTGCACCTGCCACGTGTGTCTGGGCCACCACAGCAGGACACACCAGTGCACACTGGATGTTAACATCAAGCAAGCAAGCAAGCTGCAATGTCAAACCTGCTCCAAAGAATGATGTGCCATTCGTCTGCCCAGAGTCTGGAGCTGACAGGCTGGTGAAGTTCAGACCTGCCCAGCAGCACAGAATCTCACCGGTGCTGAGGGTTTTACCCCAAGAGCCCCCAAGAAGGAGTAATCTCAAAGACTGTGTGTCCTGCTCACACATGCACATAGTCCCATCTTCCTTAGACCTCCACTGGAAACAAGCCTGATGTCCAGCTTTCACCCTCCAGCTGCATCCACCCTTTAAAGTAATTCTTGGGCTACAGGACAGCAGCCTTTCTGCCAGGACCTGCAGGTCCACTCTAACATGGCCCTGGAAGAACAGTGAAAATGCTGATACTTTCGTACTGGAAACTCAATCCCTTCCACTTGTAGTGCTCCTCTCACTGCTTCACTTCCAGCAGAGCTAACCTGCAACGCATGTGAAAGCAGAACTTCCTGTATTGGAAGGAGTGAGAGAGCTGCTGGTGTGGAAAAGGGCTGGTGTCATGCCCTCAGACAGGGCAGAGGTGAACCAGACCTGGATCCAACTCCAGCATCACCTTACTGGTGCTGCTGGACACAGCCTGTGGCTCTCTTGACTTTGCATAGCCCAGGAATCCTGGGTGCTGAGCATGGTTGGTCTCCAAGGTGTGTGTAGAGATGAGTTAGAATCAGGCTCTTGTTCAAGGTGTGCGGTCTGCACTCCACACACACTGACAAACCTTTGCACCTGTATGCCCCTGCACAGGTTATGATGTTAAAACGCCTGGTGCTTGTTGTCTCAGAGGATTTCAAGATCTGTGGAGTGCCCTACCTGCAAAGCAGGGCCAGTCACAGGGACAGAGAGGATGCCATGGGCTAGCAGGAGCCTTGTGAGGGGCACAGAAGAAGGTTGACCAGGGCTTTTACTCTCTAGGGCCTGGAAGCCAGTGTATGGGACTTGTGCTGCTGGCTGCCTCCCCTGTATGGGTGGTCATTGTCCCTTTTGGCTCTGCATCACCCCTCAGTATCCCATGCTTCGGCAGGGACAGGTCCTCTCATGCTCCCAGGTGCATCTACCAGGGTGTCCCTGCAGCCCAACCAGGACTGCCTCCTCCAAAATGGGCAGGGATAAGGAGAGGCAGGAACCCCCCAGCCTCTCTCTGCTGTTTTCCCGCAATCAGAACTGCTCTGTGGTGTTCAGAATCATCATGGCTTGGGCTTTGCTCAAAGCCATGTCCTATATGGAGGGGCTCTGGGTCTGGCTCCACAGATGATGGCAGGGGAGGGAAGTCTCAGAATGGGACAGAATTGCTTTCTGAAGAAGAGCAGAACATCATCCATATGGGACAGCCCATGACATGCCTGGTAACTGATGGCAGTGACCAAGTGAAGGGTGTGGTGAGTTCTGTGGGCACCTGCCCCACACCAGCTCTCACCCTGGAGCTCAGCACAGCATGGGATTGTCCATCCTCCTCAACGGATGGGCAGGGCACCAGGAGCCTTCCACAGTCACTTGGGAAAGTGCCCTTGGATCTCCTGTGTGTCTGTGCACAGCAGTCACAGGGCAGGGCACAGGGCTGATGCCCTGTCACCCTCAGCTGGTGGCACAGAGCTTCCAGGGACACTGGTCCTGAGATGTAAGGGAGGAAGTCAAAGCCATGGTGGGGGAGGCATGGTGCTGTCTGCAGAACTTCCATAAGCCCAGGAGCGAGGGATCCCTCAGCCCTCACATCTGGCTAACACAGCAGCCTGGTGTTCCCAGCAGCCAAGGTGAACCTGCAGATGTCTGCAGCTAAAGCACAGCTTCTCCAGCAGCTATGGTGGGAGCTCCTCACCTCCAGCACAAGCACAGGACAGGAACTCATCACACGAACTGGCCAACAGGTTTTGCCCAGTGAGTACTCTGGGGCTGTGACAGCCACACAGTGTGTCTGTGGAGCAGGCCTCTGCTCCGTGCTTCATGTCCTGCCTGACACGAGGCCAAGCTGGGGATGATGATGAATTTATGACCTCCCACCCACTGCTGCAGTGGAGTCTGGAGCCACAGATGCTTACAGAGGGTGTTGTGGGAGCTGTGGTTTGGATGAATAATTTTCCAGCCCTGCAGCTCAAGAGCCATGAAACCCAGAGGGGGAGAGAAAGACAACAGAACACTAAAACAAAACAAGCCTCTGGCTTGGGCTGCCCAGTGAGTTCTGGGCCATGCCATGTTGTTCTTCATGTTTATCCTGCTCCAGATGAGCAGCATCCAGCCACTGCCCTCCTCCATCAGCCCTGGTGCAGAGGTCAAAACACAGGAGATGAGCAAGAGCTTGCCTGTTTGGACCTCCCCTTCCTACTCCCTGCTCTCCTTTCCGTGGCTCCTACAGCAGGGGCTGACTGGGTTGCTGTTGCCAAGTGACAGGAGACATGGATACCCACCCCTCTGAGCTGGGCATGCACAGGCAGGGGAGCCTGAAGGTGGCTGCTGGAGCACCACAGCTCCTTGATCCCACAGTTTCTCCAGCACTGAACCTCACCCCAGGCTCCAACCTGGCCCATGCTGTCCCCAGGGCAGAGTCCAGCTGCTTCACATCTTTGCACAACACAGGAATGGGCCCCTGCTCCCACCACAGGGAGCCCATTTCACCCTGGCACATCCCCAGCTGGACACCTCCTTGAAATCTGGTGTTGGCACCAGTCATGGCATGGAATGCCCACTGCCTACCATCTCTTCCATCTGAACTGTGCCAGACCAGGAGCAGCAGCATTGCAGCCAGATGCCCCAAGGATCTGCAGCATCCTCCATCACCAGCTGCTAATGTTGGCCACCTCCTGGTGAGCAGAAGTGCTGGGGCCAGCACAGATTGAAGGTAGGTCTGAACTGGAAGGGGAAGTCAGAGAATCACAGGGTTGGAAGGGATCTCTTGATCCAGTCCCACCCCACTGTCAAGGCAGAATCACCTGGAGTAGTGACAGAGGAACATGTCCAGCTGGGTCTTGAACGTCTCCAAAGGGAAAATCCACAACCTCCCTGGGAAACTGGAGAGCACTGTAGCTCTGCCACCCTAAACGTGAAGAAGTACTTCCTCGTGTTGAGGTAGAATTTCTTGTGTTTTAATTTATTCCTCCAGGGACAGGTGAGTAGTACTGGAGCTGGGGGGTTCCTCCTCAACACTCCTCTTGCATGTGCAAGGCTTGCTGTGGTTGTGGCTCCCTGACCCAGCTGAGGTGCAGGTGGTCCAAAAGAAAGGTCTTCAAGCATATAGGACACAGGAGCAGGGTTCTGGTCCACCTAACAGGACTACTACCTGGCTTTGCATCTCTATCCCTCATCTCTGCAGGGCATGGAGCCACAGGTCTGCCCCTTTTTGCAAGCAGTGCCTCCCAGAGCAAGGGGTTAAAGTGCATCTGAAGACTGTGCTGCTCTGTGCCCCAGGCATCAGGCTGGAACCATCCTTCATGTGACTTCACAGGCACTGTCAGGAAGCAGGGAGACATGGCCCTGTGCTTCCCCTGCCCCAGCCAGAACCACATGCTGGGCACTAGGAGCTTCTGCTTGTTTGCAAGTGTTTGCTGTTACATTTTGGAAAGCCTCTGGGAATCCTTGCTGGGCTCAGACTCATACAGAGCCTGACAGTGCTATTCCAGCCTTTGGATGGCCCTGATAGGAGTAGGGTCTCCAGGAACATTCTGGAGAACACTCTGGCCTTTGCCTCTGCCCCGACCTTGGGTGGCTCCACAGGGCGTGGCTGGGCTCACAGGCACATCCCAATTACCAGGCTCCTGGATCCTGCTCCATCTCTGCTGGCTTGGATCACAACCTGCTCCACCCAGAGCTGAAAAGATCAAGAAGAGCCAGGGATGGCAGATCTGAGGAGCCTTACTGTCAGGAGAGATCATGTCCCAGGAGTGAGTGTCCCCTCACAGAGATGTCAGATGAGGTGGATGAGTGAATGCCACAGAACACATGGGCCAGTCCTGGTGGTGCTGATTTTTTCTCTGGTGTCCCTGTGCCCTGTGATCCTGCCTAAGGCTCTCTATCCTCTCCCTTCTGAAGGGAGGGACTGGCTACTGTCCTCCCCAGTGTGAGGGATGCCATCAGTCCCCACTGGAACCAGTGAAACACAGCCAGCATCATCCAGGCCTGCAGTATGGACTGGCTGTCCTTGGAAAACAGCCAAACTGGGATCCTACTGGTTTGATCCAGAACCCTATAAAATCTGGAAGGAAATAAAAAGAGAGCAACAAGCAGTTGCTCCATGGGAGCAGGGCAGGAGACACATTTGTGGTTTGTTCTGGGGACCCCTGCTGAGGACAGACACAAACAGCCCCCAGCACTTTGACTCAGCTGGCATCACCAGTTTTCCAGCTCGGGAAGGGCCATAGCTGGATGTCCAGAGCATTGGCATCACCTTTGAAGGAGCAGCATCAGCTCCCTCCCCTCTGCAGGGAGAGCGCTGCTGAGTGACAAAATCAAGGCCCAGCCACTCAGAGGTGGCAGGTCAGAAGAAATAAAATTTATTTTAAAATATTTTGAAACTCTGCATGGATTAATCAATTGACAGATTCACAATAACTACCCAGGAATTCCAGTGGTACTATACAGTACTATTCAGCATTTTAAAATTTCTGATATTTTCTGGTAAGTTAACAATAAAAATGAGGGTGTGTTAGAACTGTACTGAAGAGAATGCTTTTGATCTTTTCTAAAAACAAATTGCAGTTGAATTTTAAGGCCTCTGGATCGTGATTGTTAAAAATGCATTGATTCTCTGGAGGTGTTTTAGCAGTTCTTGGCTGTCTTTGATGAAAGTTTCCACACCTCTTATGCTTTCTCAGTGTATTGTAGGCAGAGACATTTTCTCAGGCGAGTAGAAAGAAGACTACATGAAAGTAAAATAAAAGCATCTTCTATCTAAATCTTCGAATTATACCATAATCCGATAGTTAGTGAAATGCTGCTGACTTTGAGAAGTTCAGGAATCACAAATCCCGCAGTGTTTGGTCCCAAGAGCCCCAGCTCCATCCTTTGAGAGCAGGAGGGTGCGGGGGCCCTGCGGGAGTGGCTGTGGAGCAGCTCTCTCCTCTCGCAGACCGAATTCTGCCGCTAGAGGACAACACACAAACACGGCAGAGCTGCAGGAAAACATCCACAGCGCTGAGCTGAGTGAGGGCATGGCCCTCACTGCTCCACTGAGCTGCAGGTTCAGCGAGACACGGCTGGAAAGGACACTTCCACCCCTGAGAGACTTATTCACAAATTCCAGGTTTACCATGGAAGCATCAAAGCTCTCTGGTCCTCCAAGCAGCTCGGCGTCCAGACTTAGTTTTGTCAGGAGCCAGGTGACACGCTGGTATAAGCGACTCGAAGAAATAAGATATGGATATGAACCACCACAGCTGTCCTGGAATGAAAAGCAAACAGAGAAGTCAAAGTGTCATGCACGTGGAGAAAAGCTCTCCAATGTCAGGACATGCTGCTCCAAAAAAAAAGTGAAAATTGCAATCAGCGCCTTCCTGAGGAAATATCCGTCCTTCCGCTGAATGATAGTTTTCAGTAGGAACCTCTTAGGTGTGAGTTTTTGCAAGAGCTGTATGAATAGTGTGATCAGCCAGAGCCCTGGGTTCCTGAGGACAATTCACTGAGTAAGAAATTGTCAGGAGGTGGTGTTGTGGTTGGCATTGGCTGGAGGGAGAGGAACAGAAATCCCAGATAAGAGCTACTGCTGCTACAGACAGAAGTGACAGGCTTGACACTTTCTCCCGACTGACTTCAAATTTCTGGCTGCTGTCAGAGCATGTCCAGCCATTCCAGGCCCTGCTAATGTCCCATGTCCAAGCTGGAGGGGAAACGTGTGAGGAGCCCCAGGGACTCATCCCTCTGAGAAGAGCTCCCCATCTCCCCACCAAGCACTGTTTTACATTTGGAGATGCCAAAAGATATTGCAAATGTTTAATTAATGACATCCCCAGCACTGTTCATGATGGAAGCAGCTTAATTCCAATTAAACCAGTTCCTACTCTCAGACCAAAATTCTTTCTCTCCTCTGAACTTGATGAAATGACTGAAGCAGTCACAGGGAGTCCTGAAACTGTGGGATCTGAATGCACTTTGCAAGTGTAAAAGCTTCAGATCCAGCATCACCACAGCCAAGAGCTCTCAGCCAGAGTCTGTGCATCAGCCCCAAACCCTGAACTCCATCCTGTGCTCTCTGAGCACTTTTTTGGGGAGGAGACACCCACTCTGATTCACAGGTCTCAAGGCACTCCAACCCAGGTGAGCTGGAGCTGTTTAAGGCTCCCCCTGTGCCAGTTCACCTTCCCGACCCCAGATAACACTTCCACCTCTTTTATCCTGCAATAGTGGGGATATCAATCAGGAAACCCTTATGCCAGAAGGAAAGGCCCATTCAGAGGAAGCAGGGCTGTGAAAGCATCTCTCGGTCTGTGCCTTGGCCATGTGGCACTTTGCCATAGCATGGTTACAGTGGGAGGGGTGACTTTTAGGGTGCACTTGGCAGCCACCCAAACCTGGGCCCTTCTTTCTCTGCCTCATTCACCTACTCAATGGTGTGAGGGAGGCAGAGGGAGGAGCAAACCAGGAGTCCAGATCCACCTAAAGGCCCATGAACAGCTCTCTGTCTTCAGTGTGAGACCCACGTTCAGCTGCTGCCCCTGTTACAGAAGTGTTTGGCTCTGTACAGAGACTCGGTGCAGTTCAAGCTGTAGGGCCAGGCTCACCCTTATCCCTCAAACCACTGCCATGGGATGGCAGCAGTCACTGAGAGCATCACAGTGGCACTGAGCAGCCAGTGGCTGTCATGAGAGAGGACATGGAGCTGTCCTTTGCAGCTTTCTCCTTTTGCAGGTCTAGCACCCTTTGCTAAGCAGGTGTTTCTGCTGCCCCAGAACTCAGCACCGCCTCGATACAGAATCTTGTTCTGATGCACACCCCACATGTTCCAGGACACTATGAGGCCCTGGCCTAGGCAGTACCTCCTGCTAAGCCTGACCATGATACAGGTCCAGGTGACACAGCTTCAAGCCCCCATTCAATGGACTATTCCTCTATTTTGGCCACTTTACCCAGGGTTAGAAAGAGCTCTTGAAGCAACCCAGCCCCCTGCTCCTGGCATCAGTGCTGGGCAGCTCCTGCAGACACAGCTCCTGCATGCCCTTGATCTGGGCAAAGCTAACAGGAGCACCATGTCCCACCATGGAGCATGGCACTGTGACACTGCTGCTCCATCCCCCTGCATGTTCCCCCAGCCCCTGCCTGCTGAAAGGAGTGAGCAAACAGGGCTGCTGGAGAGTGAGGGCTGGAGCTCAGGACAGACAGACAGCCTTGGGCATGGTCGCTCCCAGCAAAGAGCTTGTCCTGAGCTCCTCAGTCCCTTCTCCCCAGCTGCACCCTGACTTCGCAGTCACAGCTGAGTTCGGCAGCCAGCACAGACACAGAGTCCTTTATCTGGGGTTTAATTTCAGCGTCCTGAAGTCTGGAGCCCTTGAAGTGTTGGTTGGGTACTTCAGCCTCACTGCTTACACTCCTCTGCCCTGGTGGAGCCAGCTCTGCCTTCCCCTGCCTTGCTATCTCGCAAAAACACAGTTACAAAACAAGGCTGGGTCCTGGAGCTATGAACAGGTCGTTATTTTTTGAGGTTTCTTTTGGGTTGTTTTTTTTTCCCCTTTTCTTCCCTTTGAATGAAATTCCTGCCAGCTCTAAGAGAGAGAGAGAGGGAAAGAGTAGAAAGTTTAACTCCTCCCATTGGAGCGTCTCACGCCCCTGCCCAGCCCTTGAAACCCAATAACCAAGATCATTCAGCAATGCCTCCCCTTGCCTGGCTGCATCCTCAGCACACTGGGACCTGCCGGAGATCCCGTGCCCGCAGCCGAGGGGCGAGGATGGGCACGCTCCTCTTGTGGGGCATTCTCCTGGCGTGCTGTGCCCTGTGCCAGGCGGTGCCTGTGGAGCCAGGTGCTGCGCCCTCCTGCCCGCCCCAGTGCCACTGCGAACAGGATGGCATCATGCTCTCGGTGGATTGCTCCGAGCTGGGGCTTTCGGAGGTCCCTGCAAACCTGAGCCCTCTCACCGCTTACCTGTAAGTACAGCCCTTGCTACTTCTTTTGCACTGCTTCCCCCGGACCCCTTCAACAGCTGCAGCTTTCCTCCGGCTTGGAAGTTTGTGCCACATATTCCTGAAATTAAATTTCCTGTGGAAATTAGAAACCACGCAAAATAACAACAAAAAAGGCAGCTCTTTGGGCAGGACCTGCCAAGCTCCCCTCCTCCCGCGCCCCTCTGCGAGCGCTGTTTATACTACGATATTCTGCTCTGCTCCGTGATTGCAGCGGACCTGGGGAACTGACTTGCTGGGTCGATTTTGATTGTTCTGAGCACATAATGGAGTATTTTTACACAGCAATTAGCGCAAACTGCTCTGGGATCCTTCTGTCAAGCATTTCAATAGCTGCAATAACTCAGACCTTTGCGGGGTTTGGGTTGTGCTGGCCACCAGCAGTGTCCGAGCTGCCTTTTATAAATGAGTATTAAAGCCTTGTGAGAGGTTTGGGGTTTGGCAAGTGTTGTGATTATTTATGTATTAATTTTATTTTGAAATTATTGATTATCTGAATGTTTCATACCCCTTGTGATATTAATGCCCCAAAGGGTTAATTGACAGAAACTGCTGCGTTCATTTCTAGCCCCAGAGGTGGTCTCGGTGCCATCATACTGGTGATGACTGAGGATCCTGATAAACGACTTCGGAAAAATCTCAGGGTTTAATCGGGAGAGGAAACATCGCTCCCAGGGAGAGACGAGTTATCCCTGAGGAAGATGCTTCCTGGGTTTATAGGCAGCGCTTGCAGCCACGAGCCACAGCTGTTTGGTAGGCAGGCTAGGAAGGATCGTGGCATTCCGAGCTCGGAACGCAGCCAGGGCACTGCCGAGGGCAGCCGTGCGTACCGCAGCCATCAGGGACCGCTGGCAGCCCCAGCCCGTGCAGGGCAAGTGAACACCGCGGTGCGCCCGCTGCTGAGCGGGGACTCGTGTCTGGGAGTGCCGTACAGACCATGGGGCTGGTTTTCCGACGTCCCTGGATTGTGCTGAGACGCAGGTGCTCAGCTGTCGGTGCTCAGCTGTCGGAGCAAAGCACCCAAAGCCGTCCAGGAAAGGTTTTGCACAGCCAGGTGGGAGCTGCCACAGCTGGATGAGAGCTCCTCTGCTCTTCCCGCTCGCCTGAGGAGCTCAGTCTTGTGCCAGCCACTGGATGTCCAGAGCTGTACTGGGTTAGCTGGGGGAGAAGTAAGGCAGGAAAGGACAATGTTCACTGGAGACCATGAAAGATGAGAGAAATGTGTAACGCGGGCTGTATTTCTCCTGGGAGAGGGAACCGCTTGTTACATGAGGTGTGTCACAGAACTGTCCCCGGGGCTTGGTTTGGAACCGGCTGCCCACGAGTGCGAAGTCACAGGAGCATGTGGGAGAATGCAGAACTTGGCAGCACTGATGCTTCTGTGGGGACAGGGGGCAGCCCCATCAGGCACCCACCTCACCCTGAGGTGTCACAGGACGGAGCACCCGGTGCTGCCACTCTGCACAGGAGACGCTGCAGGTCATCCCCTCAGAGCTGTCCCCTGGGCTGGGAGCTGCAGAGCTGCCTGCACGAAGCACATTTCGGTGTTCCCGGAGCTCAGTGCCGCATTTACCCTGGCCTCGGTGGTTGGAGGAGGGATACAGAGCCCTGGGACAGGGATCCCTGTGCATGGACCCCAGCGGGTGGATGCTCGGAGGTGCTGCTGGCTCGGTGCGGGGGGAAGCGGGTGGTGACTGCTGCGGCTGCCGGCAGAGCCCTGGATTTCACCGGGACTAGTTCCTCGGGACAGCCCTGGAGCACGCAGCACTTTGGGATGGTGCAGGTGCGGTCCCTTGGCTGGGGCCTCGCACCCGGCAGGCTGTTACCGGCCCCGTTCTCCTGTGTCTGTACCAGTCCCATTCTCCCGTGTCTGTACCAGTCCCATTCTCCCCTGTCTGTACCAGTCCCATTCTCCCGTGTCTGTACCGGTCCCAGTATCCCGTGTCTGTACCGGTCCCACTCTCCCGTGTCTGTACCAGTCCCATTCTCCCGTGTCTGTACCGGTCCCATTCTCCTGTGTCTGTACCAGTCCCATTCTCCCGTGTCTGTACCGGTCCCATTCTCCTGTGTCTGTACCAGTCCCATTCTCCCGTGTCTGTACCGGTCCCATTCTCCTGTGTCTGTACCGGTCCCACTCTCCCGTGTCTGTACCGGTCCCAGTATCCCCTGTCTGTACCAGTCCCACTCTCCCCTCTCTGTCCCAGCCCCATTCCCCTGGGCTCACACGGTGGCTCCAGTGACAGTGATGTCCCTTTGCAGGGTCACAGCCCCCCTCCCCAGCCCAGGTCATGCAGGGAACACCCGGCTGGGGGGACCCTCGGGGTGCACCGTGTGTGGGACAGGACTGGGGGTCTTGGAGAGGGTCTCAGTTTTCCTCCCTCCCTCTTTGGGGAAAACCAACCCACTTGGTGCTTCTCCATTAAATCCTGCCAGTGAGAAGACCAAACAGATATGATGGAGGTAGAAAGTCAGGACGAACTGGGAATGGCTGGAGGAGGACTGGAGAGCTGGGTTTTCTCCCTGCTCCTGTCACTGCTGTTAGCAAATTATGTGGGGTTAGATTCCAGGTACAAGTGTGCAGCCAGGGCTGGTTTGTCAAAGCAAATCATCATAAATGTTGTAGAAAGCATGGATATTGGAGTGAGGTCTAAGCTCTTAATGGAAATACAAACTTTAACTCCACATTCAAATTTGTAAAGAAATGCTGGATTGTTTTGGAGAGCTACAAAGGCTGAAGAGAGAGCCCTGCAATGGCAGCAGGAGCATGGACCTGGAGGGCAGCTGCTCGCAAAACTTTGCTCCGTGCCTTGTCTTCTCAGCGAGTCACCGGCACTGTGGAGAGCAGGACTTCCTCTGGAGCAAAATAAAAGATCCTCGTAATCACCCTTGATTAGGCACTGCCTCACCACTAATGAGCTGGTGTCCACGCCCCATCCTGACGGTGCTGCGCCTCCATCGTTTCTGTTTCTCTTCAAGAATCCCATCCTTGTTCACTCCTGCACCTTCCTGACCTTGGCCCTGGTCCAACCCATCCAAAGCCAAATGTTTTCAGTGGTGACATCGCTGGTGAAATTGCAGCTGTGGTCAAGGAGATGGGAGAGATTTCCCCTTTAGCTGAGGTGCCAGTGCGGGTCCTGTGTCACATAACACATCTCTGTCTCTCAATGTGTGTCACAGCGCTGATCTGGGGCTGCAGCAGAGGTGGCTGGAGCTACTGGGGGCTCCCTGGAAAGGACAGCAGCAAGCTGGGGGTGCAGGAGAGTGGAGCTGCATAGGGGAAGATTCCTCTGCAGCAGAGAGGTGGCTGCACAAAGGGGCTCAGAGGAGGACGGGAAATGGAAAAACTTCTTGGTGCTTAAAATATTATCTTAGCTGTGATCCCTGACACCACTGCACACCCTGCATGTGACCTAGTGGAGGAACCCCAACTCAGATTCCCCAGGGTAAACCTGGATAATCTTAGGAGTATCTCTAAGACTCCCTCACCCTTTCCCCATTCTTTACAATCCCATTTTTCCTAATATCAAATTGCAAGTTCCTATGGTTCATCTTGTGCCCATTCATTACGTCTCATCCTTCCCCTGCACAGCTCCTAGGAGACGTTGGCTCCAGCTTCTCTGCACCCTTCTAGTCAATAGATAAAGAAAGCAATAACATTCCTCCATTCGTCTTTTTTTTTTTTTTTTTTTTTTTGCGAAGACTGATCAAACCTACTGGTATGAGCAGTGTGTGGGACACAGGCAGAGTGGAGAGAGGGGGAATGGAGACACTTGAGGGGAAGAGATGAAGGACAAAAACCTGTGAAGTGCCAGACACAAGAAGCACCATGGCTCAGAGCTCAGCTGGAAGAGCCATCCCCCACTTCCCAAGGGTCTGAGGTGTCCCCAGCCTCACAGAAGGGTCAGGCAGTTCTGCTGCTCTATCCCCAGAAACACCAGTGCCTGCTGTGTTCTCATCCCAGGCCTGCAGTGGTGGGAAACCAGCAGAGACCTGGGGGAGGACACAGCTGATGAGGCTGTCAGGCTGTTGCTTTCACAGCAGGATCTGTGGGGAGGGAAAAGCAGCAGGTCCTGGCTGATCCCAGGTATAACCAAGCATCTCGTGAGGCTTCCCAGACTGAAAGTTTCTCATTCCCCACTCTGTTTCCTTTGAGGAGAACAGGACCAGAAGCCTCCAGGGCTATTCTCACCTTGCAGAGACATTTTGAGAAACTGCCTGGAACTTCATATTTCCACTGGGAATCTGGGGCCCTGCATCACCCACTTTTCTCTGAGCTACACTCTGGAATTAGACACCACACAGACCCCTGACATTGATGTGCAGGACACAGGGATGATTTGAAGCTGAGCAGACCCTTCCCAGGTCACACAGTACTGGATCCAGCATAGGACAGAGTGAGGGAAAGACCTTTTTCTTGATACTTGCATTTTCTCTTCTTTCACAGAACTGCAGGTAGGTGAGGCGGCAGCTTTGGAGGCTCAGTACTGCTGGTGCCTGGAGCAATAAGAGCAGCAGTGCTGAGGGCAGCTCCCCTCAGCCTGAATCCCCCCCATGTGCAACATGTGCCCCTTGTAGCCCCCACTGTGGTAAGGATAGCCACCACAAGCCTGTCACGTAGGGAGCACCCCAAGAGCTGCCACAGGAGCTGGGATACCAGTGGGGGGACAGGATGTGCGGCTGCCCTCCAGAAGCTCTGGGGAGGGTGTTGGAGCTGATGGGGTGATTAAAGCTTCCAAGGAGTTGGGGTTTCCTGCAGGGGTGACAGGGACACTTAGGTGCCTTTGGGACAGTCACACACCCTAGGGAGTAGGAGGGAGCAGCAAAAAAGCAGAGAGCACAAAATCCCAATGCAGAGTGTAAATTAAGTCCTTCCTGGGGTCAATGCTGTCCCCCTGCCCCAGGAGATTTTGCACAGACCAGTGAGTGACCATCGCGTGCCTGATGCTTGCCTGATGCCAGGGCCCATCTACAGCTTCTTCTCCATGCCATGGTCACCACAGGAGCCCCAGTGCTGCACCAGAATCCATTCAAACACACCACAGAGGTGCAGACTCACTCCCAGATCCTTCCACTTCTCAGGACACGATAGAGTCCAGGACCACCAAATGCTATCAGCTAGGCAGCAGACTAGGGCTGCTCTCTGCTTGACCTTCTTTCCTGCTGGCAGACTAATAGGAAGTGCCATTCTTGTCCTGTATAGTCTGAAGTCCACAGGCTCATCCTCAGGAATTCCCAAAATGCCTGGGAGGAGGGCAACCAAACAGGAGCAACAGGAAATGTTTATGGGCTTGGGATTGTGGATGAAGGAGATGAAGCTGGTGAGGGGCACTTGAAGAGCTGGGCTCTGCACACTGCAGTGGCTTCACAGGTTTATATTCACCATTTATTAGCTTTGAAGAACTGTTTTTTTCCAATCCTAAAATATCAGGGCTAATAAGGGTTTCCTACTTTCAGGGATTTGGGTTCCTTCAAAAGTACTCTACAAAGTCCATCTGCTGACTCTATACAGGCACTTCACAGGGACACAGGTGTGCTCTGCATCCTCACTCTATCTGTGCCAGCAGGATCTCAAAGACTTTAAGGGCAGGGAATCTGGATTCAGCTCCAGTTGCCCAGCACCTCAGTTACAACCTCAGGGTCTCCGTGGGTGACAGTGGCTTTTTCCTGGCATGTTGCTATGAAGGCCCCAGGGGGGAACAGCCCCCAGCAATCCTGCATGACAATACTTTGGGGTACACAAATGGGAAGCTACAAACCAAGAGCTGCCTGAACCCCAGGTTTCAGGGAGAGCTGCAGGCACTGAATCCAAGGTTCTGGCTGGTGTTTCCCTCTGGAACAGGCAGCTGAGCACTAACCAGAAATAATAATTCCTGCTCTGCACTCCCCGGCCTGCAAGGAGGAGAAAACCAAATGGAGAAAATCTGGGATCAGGCACAGCTTGTGAGAGAAACTGAACAGCAACAGGAAAACAACACAGCTCCTGAGCAAGTGTTTCCAAATGTCACCTCTGGACAAGGTGGAACTCACAGCCCAGCAAGAGCTAAAATTCCCTGGTCCCTTGGCTCACAGAAGCACTCGGTGTGCTTTCATCCCTGCAGTGAGAATGATGAGCAGGAGTCTGCAGATGCTTCATGGTTGTGTGTCTGGACTCGAGGCTCAGGGCAGAGCAGTGCAAAGACACCAAACTCCACAGCAAGCAGACAGAATAGTGGTGAGGGAGCTCAGATCAGGGGGATGGAGGGAGCAAGGGGTGGGTGGGAGTGCTCAGACCAAAGCCAGAATTGCAGGACTATTAATCACAGAGCTACAGAATAGCTTGGGTTGGAAGGGACCTTAAAGATAATCTCATTCCACATTCCACTGTCTCAGGTTGCTCCAAATCCTGTCCAACATGACCCCAAACACTTCCAGGGATGGGGCAGCCACAGCTTCTCTGGGCTACCTGTGCCAGGACCTCCCCACCCTCACAGGGAAGAATTTCTTATGACCATATAATCTACATCTGCCCTCTGTCTGTGGGAAGCCATTCTCCCTTGTCTGCCCATGTTAAAAGTTGCTCTCCCTCTTTTCTTTAAGCCCCTTTAGGCTCTAGAAGGGGCTGCAATGTCTCCCCAGAGCCTTCTCTTCTCCAGGCTGAGTCCCAGAGCTCTCAGCATGCCTTAATAGTGAAGTCAGTCCTAGAGCTGCCTGAAGAGCATGTTTGGTGGGAGGGTTTTCCAAGCAATAGCTCATTTAACTGAAAAGGAAATGCTTAATGAAAATGGACAGTGTATGTGGGACTGTAAATGGTAGAAATGTAGTAACAAGTGTAATCAGGAGAGATTATTTCAATCTTTTCACTTCATGGTGTCTTTCTAAAAACAGTTTCCATTTACATATTTTCACCTGCTGGTGTTACATTTATGCATAGGCCATTTAATATTCACATTGCAGGACTTCAAGACTATCAAAGCAAAGCCTTTTGCTGTTTTTAAAACGCAGTTTAATAATTTGTTGTTCTATACGAAATATTGACATGCTGGCTCTTTGTTCTAGGTTCAAGGGAAAGAAAGTTCAGAAGTCTCTGAACTTCCAATGAGTTTCATGACATCTCTTCCCATTTCCTCCTGCTGCTCAATCTCCCAGCCCCTTTTCTGCCATAGGCTCTGCTCCCTTTCTGCTCTTGATGTCATGAGGTAGAAGTGCTTTGGATCCAGCAGTGTTCACTTTACTTGGCTGCTGTTTTCCCAGTGTGGGTACTGTTGGGATTCATGGGATGCTGTGCTCTCTGGAGTACACTGGTCCATGAATGAGGATTGCATCCCTTAAGTCCCCCCAGCCACAAGAGGCAGGTGACAATGCAGAGCTCCCCAGGAGCTCAGTTCAAAAGGAAAGAGGCATCTCTTGCAGGGCTGGTGGGAAGTGGTAACAGGTATCTGGATGTGAGCAGATATCTGATTCTTGGTGGGCGCTTTCAGAGCACCACAGAACCCTGGAGTCTTCTGAGCTGGAAGGGACCCACGAGAATCTTTGAATTCTACCCCTGCGTGAGGGGGGATGCAGGACGGGAGATGCAGGATCTGCCCCATCCCAAAGCCAGCAGCCGGTGCCCAGGTCACTCCGCAGGAGGGGCAGCAGCCAAGCCTTTGCCGCACTCCCAGCAGGAGCGGAGCGGGTGCGCGGACGGGAGCGCGGAGGGAAGGCAGCACAGGGGATGGTTAGAGCCCGTGTGCGCAGAGCTGGGGCTGTGCCGAGCTGGACAGCCGTGTGCGACGGCCAGCACACCTCTTCCCTCCTCCTTCCCTCTGCAAACTGCTCCCAGGACAGCTCCAGGAGCGGGGGAGAGCGGTCGGACTTTGAGGGATGCTCCGCTGGCGTCCCCTCCTCGCAGCGGGCAGCGCCGGGCCCGGAGCCGGAGCCGGCCGGGGGATGGAGGGAGCTGCTGCTCGCCGGCCACATGCCCTGGGCTCCAGCTCGCTCAGCCCCATCCCGCTCTTCCTCTCCTCTCCTCTCCTCTCCTCTCCTCTCCTCTCCTCTCCTCTCCTCTCCTCTCCTCTCCTCTCCTCTCCTCTCCTCTCCTCTCCTCTCCTCTCCTCTCCTCTCCTCTCCTCTCCTCTCCTCTCCTCTCCTCTCCTCTCCTCTCCTCTCCTCTCCTCTCCTCTCCTCTCCTCTCCTCTCCTCTCCTCTCCTCTCCTCTCCTCTCCTCTCCTCTCCTCTCCTCTCCTCTCCTCTCCTCTCCTCTCCTCTCCTCTCCTCTCCTCTCCTCTCCTCTCCTCTCCTCTCCTCTCCTCCCGATTGCCGCGGCGGAGCCCGGCTCTCTGAGCGTCCTTCCACCGCAAAGCCTCGCTCCCCCCTGTGCTCCCTGCCCGCCCCCCAGGCTAAGCAATATGCCACAGCCTCCCCTCGCTCCCGCCCTTTCTTGAAGAATAAGCTCATAAATCTGCCCGGGGCAACGAAAACACTGAGCTCATGGCCCTTAGATCTGTGTGGGAGGAGCTCTCGCTGGCGATTAAAGGAGTTTAAGGTTTGCTTTGAAAAGCTCTTTGATTCTGGTAGGGGCTCTGGTGCCAAAAGGCAGCGATGGGGCTGCAAATGCCTCTCCCCCTCTGCACCTGCCTGGGTCAGGGAGCAGCAGAAGGGTGGGGGAGGGAAGGGGAAGCGCAGCGCTTCCCAGCTCTGCAGGGGAAGCTGAGGGACCCCGGTCACCCCTCTCGGGAGCGTGGGGAGCATCCTCTGCCCGCAGCAGGGCAGTGGCTGCTGCTGCCTGGGAGACCAGGCACTCCGCTGGGATGCCAAAATGCCTCCGTGCCCGTGGAACACGCTGCTGCCCAGACCCTTCCGCCGAGGGGCTGGGGTGGGTCGCAGGTCCTGTCTGTGGGACGAGGACCAAAGGGAGAGGAGCGGAGATCAGAACAGGGATCATCAAGCAGTGCTCTGAAAAGTGGTGGGAAGGGATAGTGCGAGGCTGTCAGGGCTGGGAGGAGTCTGGGGTCTTGGAGAATGATTTGAGTTTAGTAGGAGCAGAAAAAAGATCAGAAATGGTCTTTGTGAGGAGCTGTAGGACCAAGTACATGCATCTTGTTGCAGCCCGGTCCAAACAGAGCCAGGCTCCAGCCCGTGTGGAGGCAGGAGCTGTGCCAGAATGGAGAGCAGAGGGAGCACTCAGAGAAGCTCAGGTGATGCCTCCAGACCTGCAGGGATGCATTAAGGACCCAAAAGGGCTTGTGTAAAAGCATTCCGAGATGCACCAGGCTTTGCTGGTAGTGGTGAAGGAGGGCAGCTCCCAGTCTCGTGCCCTGCATAGATGGACAGGTCTCTCAAGCTATCCACAGCTCTCTGTCTCCCTTGGCCTTGTCTGAAGGCCTCCCTGTAGCTGTTTCAACCCCTTTGATGGGTTTGCAAATGAAAAGCAGTCCCCATGGGAGTGGAGTGAGTAGAACACACCTGTAAGGGCAGGACATGCTCAAGGGACATGCTGTCTCTTCTTGTGAGCAGCCACAGGTCCCACTACAAAGAGAGCCTGGAGAGAGATTGGTTTCCAGTACTGAACATCCCCGTTGGGCACCAATTAGGAACATTCCCTTTGTTCAAAGGGAACATGAAGCCCAAGCACCACGTGTTATCCCATCCCATCCCATCCCATCCCATCCCATCCCATCCCATCCCATCCCATCCCATCCCATCCCATCCCATCCCATCCCAGTGCCACGGTGGGAAGCGCAGGGGTGGAAGGGGAACAGAAATGTGGTCTCCTCTTCCAAGTAGGGTAGGGGAGACCAGGGGCATGCAGGCATGGAGGCTGCCCTATACACAGGCTAAAAGGCTTTGTAATGTGACACTGAGCCCTGAAGGCCACCAGCCCCTGGGACATTCCCCCTGCCTGTGCCACCTCTTGGCACTGGCAATGCTGCGGGTATGGAGCAATGGGTGATGCTGGCAGTGTGATGTGTGGTCAGCATCAGGGATCTCAGGGACCTGCAGGATCACAAGTCACCTTCCCAAGGATGTTATCTGATATGGGGATGGTTCTGGGTATAATTGCATCTTGAAACTTCAAGAGAATTCACAACTGTGGGCATTTCTCAGCCTCAGTAAAGCAAATGTTCATCTTTGCATGAAACCTGCAGGAAAGACATTTGCACCTCTAGATAGAAATTCATCTTCTGTCTTTCCCAGAGAACACAAGAAAAAATTCTGGTTGCAGGACACAAACTCCGCAGTTCTACTTTATCCCTGGTTCTGCACCCCTGAAAGTGTCCCCACCAGCCCCTCAGTGCCTGGGTCTGAGAAAGGAAACAGCCATGTGAGCATTTAATCTTAGAATCACAGAATCCCAGAATGGTTTGGGTTGGAAAGAACTTGAAAGCTCATCCTGTTCCACCTGTGTGCCATGGGCAGGGGCATCCTCCACTATCCCAGGTTGCTCCAAGCCCTGTCCAGCCTGGCCTTGGACACTTCCAGGGATCCAGGGGTAGCCACAGCTTCTCTGGGCACCCTGTGCCAGGGCCTGCCCACCCTCACAGGGAAGAATTCCTTCCTAATAATTTCTTCTTAATATCTATGGCAGTGCAGTCATTCCCCCTTATCCTATCCAGGTCCTTATCCTAAAGTCCCTCTCCAGCTCTCCTGGAGCCCCTTTAGACGCTGAAAGGGGCTCTGAGGTCTCCCTGGAGCTTTCTTCAGGGGAACACCTCCAGTTCTCCCAGCCTGGCTCCGGAGCAGAGGGGCTGCAGCCTTTGACCAGCTTAGAGGTGTCCTCTGGGCTCATTCCACTCCCCAGGCAGCACTGAGTCATCCTGGCTAAGGACACAAAAACAGGATTTTTGTGCTGCTCAGCTTGCTGCTCCCAAAGGAAGAATGAGATGCAGATCCATGAGCTGCACTCTTTGGCTTTTCTTTCCTGGACACAGGGGCATGGGAGGGGTCAGGTATCATCCCAAGCTGTTATCCCAGGTGTCATTCCAAGGCCCTGTCCCAAAACTGGAATGTTGCTACATGTACCAAAGGACAGAGACGTACCTTTAGGGTCAGGTGTGTGGTACTGGCAGAACCAAAGCCACCACATCCAGGACAGGAGCTTGATTATAGGTGCAGATGATGTTTGTACGCTGCACTGATTTCCTGTGGCAATGTGTTCCACGGATTAATGAGGTCCTGTGGCACACAGTGGTTTTATGTGTGCCCTGGAAACCCCATGTGGGGCTTTCTAGAGCATGGAGCAGCCTTCCTATACACGCTGTCAGTAACTTCTCCTCAGCTCAGGGCCAAGCAGCAGGTTCCTGTGCTGCAGGTTGTGTTTGTAGCTGCGTCCTGTGCAGGGAAGTGTCTGCCAGTTTAGGTATTGTTGTGCTTTCATGTGGTGTAAGAGAGCAGAAGATTTATTAGTGACAAAAGCATGAATGCTGGAAGCCGTGATTTATTGAAGAAGGGGGAGAGGAAATGTGTTGCAGCCCATGCTGGTTAGTGTGGTGTGTCTGAGGTGAGCTCACACATGCTGTGAAAACCGCCCTGCTCCTCCACTGACTGCTCTGGCTCACCTGGCAGGACCCTGGGGTGGACCAAGTCCTCTTCCAGGGGTGACCTTACGCTGACCATCTCACAGATGCTCTGAGGAAAGTCTTTCTCCTGGGTGAAGGGACACAAGGACTCAGACTTTTGGGAGCAGACAGGTGTCCCACAAGATTTGGCTCCCTTGTGTAGTATAGGTAGGAGACAAAAAGGGCAGTGCAGCACGAGGAACAGGTTTCTAGCTCTGTCCCAGCCTTATTGTTGACCCCAAAGCCCTTTTCTTTTCCTGTCCCTCAGACTCCCTATCTTTAAATCACTACTAATAAAGCCTTCCCAACCTGCTTTGAGATCAATTGATCAAAACGGTGCTCCGGAAGAGCAGAAGACTCTTTGCACTTTCCAGCCACATGTCTGGACCTCTCAAGCTAAAATGCCTTCAAAAAGTTCATTAAAAAGTTCTTGAGCTTTCCGTTTGTTCAGCCACCACATGAAGAAAAGCACCACTGAACTCTCAGATTTAGTGCCTGCCTTTCATGTCCGCTGACCTCATCACTGCTCACCCAGGAGCAGCCACAAGTCAGAGCAGCTACCCAAACACTCCTCACAGCCACAGGCAGCAGCTGCTCATAGCTCATGGGCAGCACTGGAGGAAGTGAACCCAGCTGGGAAATGTCAGCTTGGCCAGAGATGCTGTAAACCCCAGTTCTGTTTTCTGTAGGAAGCTCTGTTACTTTCAGCACAATTCTTCCTGAATGGATGGGGCTAAATAACAGCTAGTTCAACTCTTTGCTAAACCTGAAAAGGATGGAAAAGGCTGGCTTGGGTTAAACAAACTGGGATGTTCTCTTCAGGTTTCCCAGTCAATTAAAACTAAACCAAACCAAAACACAACATGTTTTTCTCTGACTATCCCCAAAACATTTTGCATTGACCCAAACCAGAGTATTTTCTTTTTAGAGCCAACTGAAAATCTTTAAACCCTTTAAAAAAAAAAAAAAGGTCTCACAATGAAAAATTCTATCATTTTCCCGAACCGCACAGGCTTTTTTAGTGGAACATAATTTTTCTGTGAACTTACTTTTGTACAAAATGCTGTGGGTTTTACCTTGACCCGAAGTCGCACTCGTCCAGATGAGTTTGTGCTGCCACTTGCTTTTCCTTTCAACACCATTTCTGTCTTTTCACCTCCCACTGCACAGACACAAAGCTCTCATGGGAGCATCACCCTCATCCCAGGGTTGTGCTGAGTTCCCAGGGAGACTAAAGAGGGAAGGGAAAAGAAAGGGAGGGAAGGAAAGTAAAATATGAAGGCTCTTTTTAGCTTCAGAGAGCTCCTCTGGCTCTTCTGACTACCTCTGGCTACTGCCAAGGCACCTTTGAAACACCTTTGAAACATCTCCAGCATGTTGGGCACCATGACTGGGCTGGAGGGGAAATCCACATTCCCTTTGAAGTCTGGTTACTTGAACAGTCTTAGAATTATAGGGCTGTAATGTACAGGAATGTATGGGGCTGTAATTGTGACTTAGATCCTTGGATGAAAGGTGCTATGTACATACAAAAGGTATTATCATTATTGCTACTATTATTACTATTATTATTACTATTATTATTGCTATTATTATTATTATAGGGCTGCAATATGTGGATTGGAGATGAAAGTAGCACCAAAAGATCCTGAAATACAAGATGTGTCTTAAGGAAATTTCAGCTTGGAATTGGGTTTTGTCTACACAGGAAAAGCGGAGCTGACTGGCTCTGCCACACTGACAGCTCTTGGGTTTGATGGAAGAGCTCCTGTAGGCAGGCATGATTCCCAAATCCAAGTTTTTCTGGCCTTTGGAAGGGTGAATCCAGTAGGAGCAATTCCAGAGCAGTTTCAGCACAATAAGTGAAATCAGACATTTTCACCATTCCTTATGAGACACCCTGATTGCTCTGTGGACATCACAAAATAAGTGTCTGGTGTTTGAGCCAGGCGGTGTGAGGAGCTGGTGTCCTTGCAGGGCTCAGAGGCTGCAGTGGAACCTGGAGCAAGCTCCTGGTGTCTCTGGGCATGGAGTGTGTGCTGTCCTGTGTGCTGCTCCTCCTGCACTCCAGCAGAGATGGGACCAGACCCAGCACCCTGGGCCCAGACCCAGCATCCTGCCCTCTCCAGCCTTCTCCCGGCACCAACCACCTCTCTCCCAGAGCAGCCTGGATGAAAGGAGAAATCCGGGATCAGCTTCGCTCCTCTCACCCGCTGAGGATCTGCACAGCCTTCTCCATCAGCCTCTTGTTGGTGCTGCCCTGTCCTGCACCCAGGATCTTTAGTGGGGCGGGGGGGGGTACATAAGTGAAGCCAGGCACTGGAGAGGATTTTCTCCTGTGCGGATTTTCTCCTGCGTCACAGAGCAGCAGGTTTCACTTTCTACCTGAACCTCAGGGGCCTCAGAGCAATCCCTGACTCACGTCGGGGAGGGGGGGTGGATGAGTCAGGTCCATCCACAGCAGTTTTTCCATCGCTAAATTTCCACAAGAGCGATCTGGCTGCTCGCAGGAGGGTTCAGCTCCCCAGCCCTCCCAGCTCTTTCCCACTCGCACTGATAGCGGAGCTTTTCCCCGCAGAGCCGGGAGCGCCGGCAAAGCGAACCGCAGGAGCTCCGGCAGCAGCGGGTGCTGGACACGGGGAGATGCTCGCCAGGCACTCGACAGCTGAGGAAAGGCTGCTCCCGGTGCGTGGGGACCACCCACCCGAGGATAAGACAAAGCAAGAGCTCTGGTGCCTTGTGGCTTCCTGGTGACACCGTAGAGTTTGCCAGCGCTGATGGAAACCCCCTCGTTCCTCGGGGTAGCAGACATCACCGAGAGGAGGCAACTCTGAGCATCTCTGAAACACAGCCTGTCCCTCCCGAGCAGCTCCCAGCGCTGCCCGGCCATCGCTGGGCTTGACTGGAGACCACCTCAGCCCAAATCCCCGCAGGCATCTCTTTGTCCTTAGAAGGCAGCGAGCATGGTGAGGAATGCAGCTGGGATTCATCTCCTACCTTGGGCTCCGAGCTCCAGCCAAGCAGCCAAGGATCAAACAGCATGGAGCTGCTCTCCTCCTCTGCTGTTGCAAATGCTCGGAGACTCTGTGTCTATAAATCATGCCCTATTTTGGGAGGCAGGGCTGCGATGCTGGCTGGCCACAGAGACCCAGACTGTTCTGGTTTAGGTGCTGGCAGGATCAGCAGCTCCCCGGGGAAGTGTTCAGCAATGACTGAATTGTCAGCACTGGTACCACAAGGGAAGTCTGCCCGCGTGGGCTGCGTCAGAAGGGAGGAACGACAGGATCCTGTCTGCCATGTGTCCCCACAACCAGGATGCATCCTTTGGGTTGGGTCCTCAGTTTCTTCTGGCTGAATTTCACAGCTGCTGTTTATGAAATGTCCTCTTGAGAAGGCCAGAAGTCCAAAAGGCATTTTTCAAAAGCTTTCAGCCATAATGTTTCTTTTTGGGATGTCTTTAGTCTGAACACAGATAATTATCAGCCAAAAATTACTGAAAACCACTAGCAATTTTCAGTTCTGATAAAAATGCTATTCTCCATTTTACAGTGTCAACAACTGGTTTTTGCTCCCTGTTCACTACAGTTTCCTTCAAGAGCAGTCAAATATCTCCAGGCAGCTATCCCCTGGGATCCCAGCAGTTTATTCATCCATCTCTGTCACCCAGCATAGCCCCTTCTCCCAGGACTGTTTCTGTTTCCTCCAAAGAGATGCAGAATGTTGCTCTGGCCCAGGGTCTGAGCTGTGTGTGGATGGCAATAATATTTATGGAGCTTTCTGGACTGTGCCTTGCTCCACACTAAGGTTCAGCTCAGAGAGGAAGGGTGAGCTGCAGCTCAGAATGGGGCTGGCTGCTAAAGTCATGACAGCAGAGGGCAACAGTTTAGGTGGGAAAATCAAGTAATAAAGCCCACGAGTATGTGTGGGACTGTAGGAGCAGAAAATCTTGCCTGATGAAGCAGGTGGGGAGCAGAGTCTCTCTCTCCATGTCCTGGGCTTTCCTTTGCAGGCAGCCCAAAATTAGGGACTGAACTTGGCGCTGATGGGTCTGCCCCAGCAGGAAGGCAGGCTGCGATGGTCGAGTGGCTACTCAAGAGCCACTGTGCTACAGTCCAAGAAAAAGAAGAGATGGTGGGGGTTGAGACTTCTCAGAAGAGGTGATCAACAAACAGAACAGCTCTCACTCTGGCTGCAGTGTTGCCATCCAGGAAAAAGCACAAGACACTCGATGAGCTGCAGCAAATCCAAGGCTGACTGCACTGGCCCTTCCCTGCAAGGCAGCTTGTATGTCCTGCTCCTGAGCAGCAGCTCAGGTCCCACCAGTACTGCCTAATCCCTCTCCCCAGTGGGAGCAGGGAGAGAATCAGAAGAGCAGCACTGAGAACTCCCATGGGTCGAGACAAAGACAGAGGTAGAGGAAAGCTGGTTGTGCAAGAAGAGCAGAACAAGGGAATCATGCACTGCTTCCTACTCCAGTCATGTGTTTCCAGGGAAGCAAGGCTTTGTCACACCTCATGGTTCCTTGAGAAGACAAATGTCATAACCACAAATGTGCCCCCTTGCTGCCCTTTTCCTCACAGCTTTCAGTGCTGAGTCTGATGTTACAGGATGTGGGACATCCTTTTGATCAGCTCAGATCACAGCTGTCCAAGCTGTGCTCTGTCCCTTCTCACATATACCCAGACTACTCCTGGTGGGGACAGAGAGAGGGAAAGCTGCTGTGCAAGCCCTCCTCAGCAGTAGCCAGGGCACTGGTGTGTTATCAGCATAGTCACAGACCCTAACTACAGCACCCCATGGGCTGCTATGACAAAAATTTTCACCATCACAGCCAGAACCAGTTCATACATCCATCCACTTGCCCAGCTCCAGCTGCTTGCACTTCTTCCTGGCAGGTTTTTGCAGGCTGGGGTGGAGATCAAGGCTCTCTTCCCAGATCCTGTTATCACCATGTTAAGTCATGGCCATAGCATATTGGAATCATGCTTTAGCTGATGTGATTGTTTGCCTTGATCTTCCAGAGCATGGTGTAGATGCTTGTTGCTGTTGTGGGCAAGATTCTGCTCGACCTTGATGAATCAATCCAATTCTGATAAATCAATCCCATTTATTCACTTTATATCTGGTTCTTTCTGTAATGATTTTCATCAGTTATGTGACATCCTGCCTGACCATGTTTCTCACAATGTTTTGGGGGTAGAGAGGTAATATTGATGCCCTCCAGTCCCACAGTCTTTCCCAGAGTCTCACAAAACTGGGAGTGGCCCTCTAGGGCAGGGCTCAGCCATACCATTATTTTTCTAAAGGTCCAAATAAAAATTACTATTTAGTTATGACATTCTTCTGCTTGGCAGATATGAGGAACATTTGGATCTGTGAACTTTTGTGTCTGAGGTCTGACTGGGTGACATCAGAAGTTTTCCATGCTTCCTTGGCCTGTCCTTGCTATTCCTGATAGAGACTGAACTTCCACCAGACCCACCAGGTTCATGATTGTACATAAAAGGGCTTTTTGTTACCCTGAGACATTGAGGTATCTTGGCTGGGGGGGTGACCTATCCTACCTGCACAACTGCAGTTCTTCTTAGCACATGAGGGAGTCCTAGAGTTGTACTGGAGGAGCTTTGGTACCCTTTTGTTACCCATTATTTGTCTCACAATGCTTCTTATTTTAAAGTTCCATCTTGGCTAGCCCAGGTCTTGGATACATAACAAACCTCCAGGGCTGGGATTGGTGTTCTCTGAAACAGAGGTCCCGGTGCTTTCTTGTGAGATTGAGATCTTCAAAGGGGAGAGCATCAGCAGAGATGTTGCTGTACACCCAACAATGCACCATCAAGGGGAAGGGTCTGGAGCAGCAGCCTGGTGAGGAGTGGCTGAGGGATCTGGGGGGACTCTGAGGAACCTGGAGAAAAGGAGGCTCAGAGGAGACCTTCTGTCTCTCCACAACTCCCTGACAGGAGGAGGGAGCCAGGAGAGTGTTGGGCTCTGCTCCCAGGGAACAAGAGACAGGACAAGAGGAAACAGCCTCAAGTTGTGCCAGGGGTGGTTTCAGCTGAATATTAGGGAAACCCCTCCCCGAAGGGGTTGTCATGCCCTAGCACAAGATGTCCAGGGCAGTGCTGGAGTTCCCATCCCTAGAATCTTTCAAAAGACGTGTGGATGTGGCATCTGGGGTCACGGTTTAGTGGTGACCTTGGCAGTGCTGGGTTAATGGATGGGCTTGATTCTAGAGGCCTTTCCCAGCCTCAATGATTCCATGATTCTGTGATCAAGCAGACCTTAGAGGAGACCTGGTTTTGCCCTGGCACAGCACTGAGATTCCTATGAGGCACTGGAGGTGTCCAGATCTCAAGCAGACAGAGGCTGCACTTGTTAAGAGCAGCTGGTGGGGGATGGAGGAGCAGACTATGACAAGCACACCTGACAGGCCACCTTGAGAGCCACAAGCTGTGCCAGAAGCCCTTCCCCAGAGCTGTTAGAGAAACCAGAAGCAAACATTGCTTGCTCAGGGAGGACGGACCAGGGAAGCCACCTGTCCAGCATCCTCTTCAAATGCAGATCCCAAGCTGTTGGGAAAGGAGCCTCCATGCAGGCCGGGGCTGAGCCACAGAAATCTTTGCCCTGTGGCCAGTGACAGATGGTGCAGGGAACAGCAGAGTGCCCTCCTTCCTCATCTCAGCCTGTTGGGTGGTATCTCCAGTGGTGGAGGTGGCGTGGGCCTGGCATTTCACCTTCCCTTGGCCAGGTGCTACTGGGACTTCCCAACCCGGCATTCAGCAGGTGTGAACAGAGCTGTTTGCCCTGTGGATTTTGGAGCAGTGAGGCTGGAGAATGTGCAACCTTCATCAGCCAGGAGCCTGCCATGGTCTTTGATAGCTTTCTCTGTGCCAGGAAAGGTGTTCCACTGTTCACATTCCTTAAACAGTGCCCACCAGATGTTCCCTGAGAACACCTGTGGGCTGTTTCCCACAGGTGGATCCTGTCAGCTCCAGGCTCTCAGATACTGTCATTTTGGAATATTGCTGGCTTTTGCTGTTGCTCACACTGGTGAGACTTGTCTGGACAGGACAGATGATCTTTCGGTGCATGAGCAGAGGGAATGCAAATGAATCACCCACAGGGTATCTGATTTCCAGACATGGCCCACATGGTTCATTGTCTTTCTCCCAGGAGACCAGGCCACAGGTTCTGGGCTCATTGCACCATCAATCTGTGTCGAAGTTAGGGAGCAGAGCTGGAACTTAGGGCTTTCCACCAGAACAGCATCCACTGCCAGCAGGCAAGGGTTCCCACATTCTGCAGCTGCCATGGAGCTGGGAGCAAAAGGGACTGGTGGGATGTCCTCTCTCATTCATGAGGAACACCTGGGTCAGCTCCCTACCTGCAGCTGTGGGAGGAATGAAGAGCAGGAGCAGCCTGATGCTGCCGTAGGGAGGGTCTTTGGCAGCTCTTTCCACCTGAGAGCCCCTGCAGGTCATCTCTTGCTGGCTGCGTGTGGTGACAGTGTCCCTCAGGCCCTGTGAAGATGGCCTGGGCTCTGGAGAGCCAGAGCAGCTGCAGGTGGCATTAGGACACATTGGGACACAGCCCCAGCAAGGAGGTCCCGTCCCCCTCTGTGGGTCAGAGCATGGATTAGGCATGGACAGTCTCAGCCCAGAGCCCTGCCTCCCACACCTGCTCTGCCCCCCTTTCTGTCCCACACAGTTTGCCCCACCTGCTGCTCATGCCACCAGTGCCAGAAAGAGCTGGGTAAAAGCAGTGCTGAGCACTCAGGCATTGGTCCAGCACATGGCAGCCAGGGGTGGGGAGTCTGCACAAGTTCTGCTCATGATTTCCCAATCCAGGAGAGCACCAGGGAACATTGGACCTGCCCACAGATCTTGGCCATTGCCAGGGTAATCCCCTGCAGTTTAAAAACTACTAATTAGTGAACCTTCTCATTACAAGTCACAGTGGAACAATTCATTATTAGTGATGTGTGCAGGCTCTGCATTCCTCTGGCTCTGCTGCTTCTGCAGAATGGGGGAACTGATCTAAATAGATGAACCCATCTCATCTGCATTGTCTTTGGTGATTTAATAGTCCTGCTCTCTAAGTCTTTGGCAATTATCTGCTTCTTAATCCTCCACATCCACCAGTTTCCAGGTAATGCAGCCAAGTGGATTTGCACTGAATCACATCTGTCAGAAAAAAGGAACTAGAAACACTCTGCTTGAGGGTCTCTTCACTGTTGACACCACAGCAACCAGCCGGGATATCAAAACATGAGCTTCCAAACTTCCTCCAAGTGTAAGCACCCAAACTGAGTCCTGCTGTCAAAATCTTCTGTTTCCCCCAGGAATTTTCATTATTTAATGCTGCCTGTGAACTGCCTCTGTTTAAATGAATTGGCTTTTGCACCTGTGAGTTGGTTCCTGCATGGGTGGGATGGAGAGCAGCACTGTCCCAGTGCCAGTGCTGGCAGACAGGGATGGGTAGCTCTGGGTGGGCTGGTGGATGCACAGCCCCATGGGGCTGCAGCTTGGTTTTCCAGAGGGAAAGCAGAACAACATCCCTTGGTCATAGCTCCTCTGGAGCTGTGTCCCAGGAATAACTTTTTTTTCTCTATGTGGAGGGCACGGTGCCTAGGACAGAGCAAGGTGACTTATTAACAGTGTTAAAGGCAGCTCTGTTCTCATGGCATTTGCACTCCTCCCATCAGGGAATTGCCTGTCGGGCTTCTCTGGTGAGAGAGGTGCAAGCACTCCAGCATGGACACTTGGGACCTGCCAGCCATGAGGTCCTTTGGCAGCCTGAGATTGATTGGGAGCATCTACTTTAGCCCTGTGTTCCCATCTCATCCAGAATTATCCTGCAGACAGCAGAGTGAGTCACTGCCATGATTTCCTCCTGAGCTGTGATTGTATCAGGGCTGTTCTTCAGGGTGGTTTTATCTGTGGGGCAGGTTTGCCTGTGATGCACTCATGGTGCCCACAGAGCCTGGCTGCCTGAGCAGTGGCCATCCTGTTTTATTCAGTCTGTCAGTGTGCAGGAGCTCATGCCTGCCCTCAGAAAAGTAGAACCAAAGACTGGCTTTGCTACAGACTGCTTGTGTAGGCAGCTGGCCCTTCATATTCCTCCTTTCCAAGTGTTTTAGATGTTTCTAATCTGTTTTCCTGACAGGAACCTAGAAAGGGAAAAAAGCCTTCAAGAACCCATCTGACACTCACATGCTGCATTGTGGATCTCCACTGGAGCAACTACTGAAACCAGAAAATAGAAACAGAGATGTTTTTCCAAACAGAAATAAGGTCTATGGGGTAGTAAAAGGCTGGATTAGACCTCAAAGCAGGAATCATTATGAAAGGCATAGGCAGAATTTCGAGGAGCCATTGGCAGCTGAGTGTAGGAAGCTTTTGGGATTATTGTCCCATTATTTATCATGTAGGTATGACATTGCTGGGCAGGGGTTTCCCTGGACATGGAACCTCTGTGGAGTCTCCATCTGCCACAGTTTGTCCTGGATTTCCCAGTGTCTGATGGATGGCAACTTTTCATGAGGTTTTCAGTGGCTTTCCAGGAGTTCTCAAATGTGCATAACTCTCAAAGCAAAGAAATGCTGCCCTGTCAGTTCCCTCATAATCAGTATTTTTTTTTGGATTTGACACTCTGGAGGGTCACCAGCATAGATGAGAGGGAGGGGAGTGCTTTTTCAAATGTGTCTTCATGAGGATTCATGAAACAGAGGAAGAACTCAAAGCAGCAAAGATGTAATTTATTGGGTGGATCTGGGTAGAAATTGTGAAAGGTTCCCCACAAAAACAACAGTTACATTTTTAGATGAGAGTGAGTTTGTAGGTGTTTTGTCTAGACTGTCTCTTCTTTTGATGAAGTTGGAGACTCCCAACAAGGAAAATCTGGCTGGGCTTTAAAGACTTCCTTTGATATTTTCAGAAGGGACTATAAACCCTTCTGAAGACAGAAGGATACAGAAGGCACAGTCTGGCCTAGGTGAGAAATCTGGCCTTTTGTAATTTAGTGTGACAGAGAGTGAAGTAATTGATAGACCTCAACCTGTCAGTCCAGACAATTGTACAGATAAATGAAAGGAAGAATGCTATGGGAAGCAGGATAAAATGCAACCAGCCAATCAAACAGTACAAGCCAAACCATCATCCCAGAGTTTAGTTTAATTTCTGTATTTACCCATTACCTTAAAGTGAATATATAACAGTGAATAGATATTTCATTCCCAATACAATAAGAAGTTCTTTCCAAAATAAGGATTAAATCTGAGGCTTGCAGTCAGAAATCCCAGCAGGAAGGAAGTTTACAAGTTAAGAAAAGCTGAGCTGCTCCTTAATAGTAAGAGGGTAGGTAAGCAGCAGAAGGTGTATTGTCTTAATTAAGCCGTTTAATAAGACCCAAAAAAAAGCCATTCTGATTCCCTGGAGGTAGGAAATGTAAGCTTACATCAAAACATAAGCTAAAGAGAGTTGGTGTGATTACAGCTGCAGAGGCATCTCCAGTTCCTCAGCCTTGATCTATTTGCAGGGTTTGGCCTATGAAACGCACTCCTGGCTGTCCCCAGGCATGTTAGGCTGGTCAAAAAGAACATGATGAGAAGCTTCTAATCTCTGAACAGCCTCCTGGGTTAGAAATGTGGCTTGCTCATACCTTGAACCCAGCATTCCATTATGGGCTCACAGCTGTCTCCCAGCCCGGGTAAGCAGGCTGATGTGTGCATGCTACAGAATCATGGAATCTCCTGAGCTGTCCTGCACTGACCCCCCAAAAATCCCACCCTGTGCATCCCTGAGAGCAGTGTCCAAACTCTCCTGGAGCTCTGGCAGCCTCGGGGCTGTGCCCACTCCCTGGGGAGCCTGGGCAGTGCCCAGCACCCCCTGGGTGAAGAACCTTTCCCTGATATCCAGCCTGAGCTGGATATCCTCCCCTGGCTCAGCTCCAGCCCTTCCCTCAGCTCCTGTCCCTGTCACTGGGAGCAGAGATGGGAGCAGCCTCTCGCTGCTTCTTGGGAAGAATCTGCACACTGAGGTGAGCTCTCCCCTCAGTCTTCTCTCCTCCAGCTGAACAAGCTGGGTGATCTCACCTGATCTTTGTGTGACCCCTGCAGACCCTTCCCCATCCCAACATCTCTCCTTTAGAAGCTGTCTAACAGATTTAGATTTCTTTCATATTGTGGTGCTCAAAACTGCTCACAGCACTTGAGGTGAGGCTGCCCCAGGGCAGAGCAGAGCAGAGCAGGACAATGGCAATGTCCTGTCCCTGGAAATGCTGGACCTGGTGGGGCTGCTCTCCAGCTTCTCGTTCCCCAGAATGCCCACACATCCAAAGTACTCCACCCTAGGTGCAGAATTCAGCACTTGCCCTGGTTAAACTCCATTGTTCAGCCTGGAGAAGGAAGGCATTTGGGGGTGTCATAACTGGGGCCTTCCAGTACCTTAAAGGAGCCTGCAAGGAAGGTGGAGATTATTTATGAGTGACAGAATGAGGGGAAACTTCAAACTGACAGAGATTAGATTTAGATAATAGGAAGAAATTCTCCCCTGTGAGGATGGGGAGATCCTGGCACAGCTTGTCCAGAGAAGCTGTGGCCGCCACATCCCTGGAAGTGTCCAAGGCCAGGTTGGACAGGGCTGGGAGCAGCCTGGGACAGTGGAAGGTGTCTCTGCCCCTGGCAGGAGGGTGGAGCAGGATGAGCTTTAAACTCCCTTCCAACCCAAACCATTCTGTGATTCTATGATTGTTCCACTGTCTCATTTGTCGAGGTCTCTCTGCTGGCCCTCCCAATTTAGTGTCACCAACGAACTTACTTATTATACCTTCAGTTGCTGCACCCAAGTCCCTTATGAAGACATTGAAGGGTGTCTTGCATGGGTAATTGGCTGTGGTTGAAGACTGTGAGCCATGAGTCAGCAAAATCTTCTTTAGGGTGGTTAAAGACTTTACACTGACAAACTCCAGGGGGGTTTAAATCTGACCTCCAGGACTGCAGACCACAGCTGATTTTAATCCAAGCCAACTTTTTGTATCTTTCTAACAGGCAGAAGGCAAGATGGTGAAAAGAAAGATGATAATCAGGAGACAGAGTGGGTTAGTAGTGGTTGAGTTTTTTGGTCATGGTGCTTCATCCTCTCAGTGTTCCCACCCCAGCTGGGCAGAAGTGGCTTTGCTGCAATAGCTCATCAATTGCAGTTAATTATCCTGAATTCAGCTGCTGTCATCACTAAAAATAGCTCATGTAGGGAGGAAGCTGTGGTTGAAAGGTCTTTACCTGACTACAAATGCTCCTCCAGCACAGTGAGAAAGAGCTGCTTTCACAATGATCTGATGGGAAGGGTCTGTGGGCATTATGAATGGAACAATTATAAAAACCTGTTCAAAATTATCCCATATTTCCTCAGCAACCAGGGCGTGATTTATCTCCACCTAAAACGCACATCTAAAGCAGGCAGTATGAATCACACAGTAAAAGGACTGGTTTCTCCTCATGCAACTAGAAAGGAAATCCAAAGTCTAGCTCAGATGTAGGCATGTACATCATAGGCTTCTAAACTGAGGTGGTGAGATTCAAACATCCCCCTCTTGAATAAGTCCAGAAATGGGAAGATTATTTGGTGAAGTCTTTAATTAATTGGTGATAAAAGCTAATGAAGCTAAGAAAGCACTGAAACCTAGCAACTGTCTTTGGCGTGGCCTCATCTGTGATTTCTCAGAGTTCATTTCCATTGCCTTTGGGGAGCTGAAGCAACCCAGGAATTCAATGGAAGACCTTTCAGAATTTTACCTCTCTAATTTGGCATATGAGTTTGTGACAACTCAAATACTCTGGGATGGATTTTACAAGCTGCTCAGGTTGGCTCATGTTCTGTGAAAAGAATAATGCTGTTGTCCAAGAACATTACTATAAAGAAATCTAGTAAATCTCTAGAAAACATAATTAAAATTTTTGCAAGGTAACTGCAGCATTACATAGGCCAAAGGGCATCACCAAATACTCAAGTTTGTTTCTGGTCCAAAAGATAATTTTTGTTTTATCTTCTGAGGATTCTCTTGCCAAACTTCAGATGTCTCTGAGTTGCAGTTTTGTAAAGACATACCCTACAATCTAACTTTCAAGATCAAGAGTAATGCTGTCTTTTCTCATCAGTCTTACCTGTTTCCCAAACCTTGATGTACAATGGAAATAAGCCATCCTACTTGCACACAGAGAGAATGTGGCACAGCTGAGGGACCCACACCCCTCTGGCTTTCAGAGCTGCTCTCCAGGTGCTTTCATGCTGGTCTGACAATGGATGAAGGAAGCCAAATCTGGCTCCCAGGGGCAGTGTGGTCACTTGCCCAGAGGTGGGAGAAGCAGCATTGTGTCTCCACAGCCAAGTCTTGTGTTGGCATAACCAGCACTTGTCTGACTCACACAGGCTGGGGCAATGCCAGAGACCTTCCTCCCAAAATCCTGACTGGGGTGACATCACTTCTGATGACAAACTGATGGAGACAAACATCAAACATAAATGTTATCCCCTTACTCCAAATGGCTTTAGGAATTTTAGGATTGTGCAAAAGGAGTCAATCGTCTGTACCCCTTCACATGATTGGGAAATAGGGCAAATGAGCCAGACAACTCTTAATAGCTAATTCCTTTTTCTATGTAATTGCAGCCACTAATAATATTTCTAACACAGGAGATGCAGTCAGTCCAACAGGCCAAAAGGTGTAATGGGTGGGAAGAGCTGCTTAAACACATGGCCATCACCATAAAATGAAGTAATTTTCTTTGTTGTTCCCTGAGAACAGGCTGTGGGTGCTTCCCTCAAAGTCATTCTTAATGTGGACAAATCTGAAAACAAATGGGTAGGATGAATAACAAAAAATATTAGGTGGTATTCGCACAGCTCCTGAAGGCATCCAAATTTGAGACTTCTGACCTACTAACCATTGTGCTTAGTCCACTGCTTAAACCAGTTCTGCTGCCTGAAAAATGCAAGGGGACAAATGCAGCACTAGCTTTCAAAAAGCCTTCAAGGGTAACACAAGGAATCACAGACCCTTAAGCCCATCAGATGAAGTGAAGGTAGAAGTAAAGAACAGAATTAGTGGACTAAATTATAAAGTGCAAATGTGGTAGGAGATAAAAAGAGGAGGGTCTGAGAAAAGGAAACCATTCATTGAAGGTGCCAACAGGCATCTGGTCCAACAGAAATTAATGGTTGAATTTACAGTGTCCAAAATGAGCCCACATCAAACTCTCTTAAAGGGATTCAGTTGGTATGGGCTGATACCTGGTCAAGAGAAAGGAAATGAGAAAAGAATCAGTGGGGATTTTGAGAGTAGAAGACAAGAGGAACCAAGAACTGGGAGAGTATCATAGAAGTATATACCTCTGCCAGATGTCAGAGCTTTGCCAGGGGAGCAGATGAGGGAAAAATCAGTTTTGAGAAACCCAGAGACAAATTGGCACCTGTGTGCACACAGCAGTGGGCTGCAGTGTTATGACCAGCTGAAGAACAGCTCTTGGAGGCAGATTGAGAAACGTGTCAGCTTGGTCTTCAGGGTGATCAAAGAGGTGTTGAGGGATGGGAGGAGGCCACGCCAGACTCAGTCTATAGAAGTCTAGTCTATAGTCTATAAAACTATGTGGGAGGTCTGCTGAAGTCAAAAGGAATGACCAGCAGAAGTGCCTGCCCTCGTTCTGATCTGAAATTAAATACATATCTCATGGGCTCAGGGTCCAGAGCTAGCAAAGGACATGGTGAAAGAAAGAGAGAGAAGATATGGCTCTGTGTCATCCCCATGAATCAGTTCCTTGCTCTGGTCTCAAATCCCTGCTTCCCTTGCTGACTCCAGCAGGTCCTGCTTTACTGCCCCAGCCAGTTTCACATGCTTTTGACTCAGGAGCTTAGGAAAATGTTCATTTTGCCAGGCTTTTCCTCCCTTGCTGCTCAGAGCAAGTTCCCACGCTGTGAAGCACTTTTGTCAAAAAATTGAACTTCAGAAGTTTCCAAGACTGTTGTGGGTGCAGGCTTCCCTCACTATGTGTGAACTGACAGTGAAATGATTATAAAAGTGAATATAACTGAAATACAGAATTGGTATAAATGAAATTATAAAAGCATGGGTTACTGATCCCATCATGATAATGATACAGACTAGTCTGATAACTTAGAGTACCATTTCACTGACTCTTCTGCCTTTCCAAAATACTGTTAACTTCACAGGAACTATGTCTTCTGCTTCCTTTCTCCTGTTCCGTCCTGTGCCAGATAGACCCAGGTGCCTCTGAAGGATCTCTGTCTAGGTTGGTATATTGGTTATGCACAGCCTGGTTTTTGCTAGCAGGGGGTTACAGGGGTGCCTTCTGTGAGAAGCTGCTAGAAGTTTCCACCATGTCTGGCAGAGCCAATCCCTGATGGCTTTGAAGAAGGACATGATGCTGGCAAAAGCTGGGCCAGTTAGAGAGGTTGGTAACACCTCTGTGCCAACAGATTTAAGAAGAAAATCAAAACAAAGCGGGCACGTGTTGTTTTTTCTTCTCGTCAGAGAAAAGGAGGAGGTCAGAACATGTGAGGGAAACAACACATCAACACCAAAGTCAGTGCAAAAGGAGGGGCAGGAGGTGCTCCAGGCACCGGAGCTGAGATTCCTCTGCAGGTCCTGGTGATGACCATGGTGAAGCAGCTGTGCCCCTGCAGCCCATGTGATCCACATGGGATGCAGAGATCCACCCACAGCCCATGGGATCCATGGGGGATGCAGAGATCCACCCAAAGCCCATGGGATCCATGGGGGATGCAGAGATCCATCCACAGCCCATGGAATCCACGGGGAATGCAGAGATCCACCCAAAGCCCATGGGATCCACATGGGATGCAGAGATCCACTCACAGCCCATGGGATCCACGGGGGATGCAGAGATCCACCCACAGCCCATGGGATCCACGGGGGATGCAGAGATCCACTCACAGCCCATGGGATCCACGGGGGATGCAGAGATCCACTCACAGCCCATGGGATCCACGGGGGATGCAGAGATCCACCCACAGCCCATGGGATCCACGGGGAATGCAGAGATCCATCCACAGCCCATGGGATCCACGGGGAATGCAGAGATCCACCCACAGCCCATGGGATCCACAGGGATGCAGAGATCCACCTCTGATTCCCATGCTGCAGAGGGTGGATGCCTGGAGGAGGCCGTGATCCCCTGGGAGACCTGGTGGAGAGAGGGGCTCCTGCTCCCAGGCTGGAGCTGCCTGTCCTTGGAGGACTGCACCCCGTGGAAGAGTGACCCATGCTCAAGCATTCTGGGGAGGATTGTTGCCCGTGGGATGGTCTTAAGCTGCAGCAGTTCACAGAAAGCTGTTGCTCATGAGCTGGACTCACACTGGAGAAGTTCATGGGGAACTGTCTCCCTTGGGAGGGAGCCCAGGGTGCACCAAGGGGGTCACTCCTCTCCCTGAGCAGCAGGAGAAGCCACGGGGCATGAACTGACGAAAACCCCCATTCTCTTTCTCCCTTCATTGCCAGGGCAGGAGGTAGAGCTGGGAAGGAAGAGGGGTAGGAGAAAAGTGTTTTTAAGGACTTATTTACTTCTCACTATCCTGCTCTGATTTTGCTTGTAATAAATTGATTTCATATTTGTAATTAGAGCCTGCTTTTCCCACGACAGTTTCTGTTGAGTGACCTCTCTTGGCCCTTACTTCAACCCATAAACCCTTCATTAAATTTTCTCTCCCTGTCCAGCTGCAAAGGAGAGTGAGTAAGCAGCTTCAGTGGGTGCCTGGCATCCATCCAGGGTCAACCCATGGCAGCTGGGTTTTAAGTTCTCAGTATATTTGGTGCTGGAGTGCTCAAAAATGGAGTCATTATGTCAACAGATATTGCTGGTGCTACTTCTTTATGAAATGCAGACTGAGATGCCTACAGGGAAGCTGAACTCTTCTGAAAATCTGGCTCCAAAACAAGCAGCTCCTGGCATTGTTTCTCCAGGCAAGTTCCGCACAGGAGCTGCTCAATGGGAGAGGGAAGTTTCTGGCTGAGGGATTTTTAAGCGGCAAAATGCACTTTTGTCCTCAAATTGAATATTTCCTTCAGAACATACTGGTGTTTGCCAGAACCTCTCAAGTTTCCATTGGGAAAGTTGAATCATGAAGAATTGACTGGTGTCCTCCAATGCACAGTCAAAGCACCTGGCTGGGTCAAACAAAACCATGTTTGACTTTACAAAGACACTGAAGTGTATAATGGGAGGCACCTGCTTGGACCTGTAGCTCAGATAATCCTGCTAACATGTTTCCTAACTGGATCCCCAGAGTGTATGTGATGTGATGTGATAAAGACATTACTGCTAGAGAACTGTTCTCTATATAGAAAACAGAAAGCAAATATTGTATTTCAAGATTTGCTGTTGCTCTGAAGAATACACTGGGAATATTTCAGTCAGTCTTGATCAGATTAGGTGGCCTTTCACCAGGTCCTTTCTGATTCCCAGCTGGTAGTCTTTGTAAACGGAGATGGACAAACTGTAGGAAACAGGAAAAAAAAAATCCTAGAACAATATCCGAGAACAATATATTCCAGTTGTTCTCACAAGTTGAAAAGCAGGAGCCTTTGTTCTCAGTTGAAGACAATGTTTTGTCTGAACTGATTTCAAGCAATTCAATCTATTTAACTGTGTCAGTTTGCATGAAGAATAATGTATTCCAAGAATCTTTATAAAAACTGAGCATTTTAGTATTTTCAGAATTTTGCAGCCTTTGCCTCAACAAATTTGAAAACCTGATGCTGATGTGCCAAGTGTTGAATTGTCATTCTTCAAGCGCATTTGGCAAAGAAAATATAAATCAAAAACCTTTGTCTGTCTCTGCAACTTGTTCATTACTTTGATCCATCTTCTGCTGAGCTGTGTGTCCCAGCACAGCTCAGAGGGAAGCAATGACTGCCCAGCACAGCTAATGGCCCAAATATTCTCTGGTGAATACAGGTGTGGACACATGGAGGTCCTGAACAGGGACTCTTCATCAGGAACTGTAGTGATAGGACAAGGAGCAATGGGTTTGAGCTGAAAATGGGGAAATTTAGGTTAAATACACCAAAGAAATTCTCCCCTGTGAGGATGGGAAGGCCCTGGCACAGGGTGCCCAGAGTAGCTGTGGCTGCCACATCCCTGGAAGTGTCCAAGGCCAGGTTGGACAGGGCTTGGAGCAGCCTGGAGTAGTGGAAGGTGTCCCTGCCCATGGCAGGAGGGTGGAATGGGATGGTATTTAAGGTTGCCTGCAACCTAAACCTTTCTGTGATTCTCATTCTAGGACAGAGCCAGTCTGGGTAACTTGACACACTTAAGATACCTGTCCAGATCTTTACACAGATCTCTTCAGCAGCAAGGCAAGGGTGACTTTTTCATTTTGTTCCTCCTTCAAACATTTTTTGTCTAAACCTAAAGCTGACCATGCAATCCAGCATCAACAGCAGCTGCCTCTGGTGAGCAGTGATGGATATCCAGGAGGGTTCTGGTCTGGGCAATGGCACATTTGCAGGGCCCTGCATGGGTGGGCATGGACAGAGATTGAAAGCCAGAAACAAATGTGGGAAAAGATGCAGAATTTTTTTTAGTGAGTGTGGTAGAAAAGACAATGAAGGTTTTGTGTCAGAGGGATGCAGTCTGTGAGCTGCCCAGCAGATGTTCCTCTCCAACCATGGAGAGAAGGGCAGCCAGCTGCACAGATGGGGACACGGGGACATTTTGGAAGAGGGAGATAAGGAGGTCTGAGACCCATTGGCTGGCAGCAGAGCAGAAATTGGGAATTGGACAGTGTGGGCTAAGAGCAGAAGGAGCGTGGGTGAAGGTACAGTGCCAGCTGTGGGTGTGTGGGACTGTCCTGTAAGCTGCTCTGTGCCTCTGCCCATGAAGCCTCTGCTCAGAGCATCCCCAGGGAGCATTGCTCCCGGTGTGACAGAGCTGGGCTCGCTGGCAGGAGGATTTACAGCCTGTGCTAGGAAGGCAGCAGCAGCATTAGTAGTGGAGCAGAGGCCTTTGAAAACACAAATGGAATGGAAGGATGGATCTGGCATGGCTAGGCCTTGCACCCTGCAGGCAAATCCTCAGAGTCTTCCTCCAGCTGAGCTGGGACACCAGTCTCAACCCCTGAAGTACCAGGGGCTGCTGTTTCCAGACAAAAGGCAGTTTATGCTGAAACTCCTGCACTGACTGCCCTGGCCAGAGGCCAGAGAACTTGTGGTCAGAGTGTAGAGTCTTCCCAGGTGATGTAAATGTGCTGGAGGTATTTGGACAGCACACAGTGAAGTGCTCTCACTTACTGTTTTGACTACTACTGTCTTGCTGGGGTTTGCAATCTAGTTTTCAGGTCTTGGCAAGAGATAAAGCTGTTTTTCCTTGTTTTTCAGGGATCTCAAGGGCCCAGACAAGGAAAGGGACTATTTGAGTGTCCCATGAAGAGACAGTGGCACAGCTGGGATCAGGGAGGTCACTCACTTGCAAACCTCCCTCCCCAGTGCCAGCTCTCCCCAGCACACCTGCCTGTGAAGCACAAGTTGTCACACGTGTCACGGGAGGTGTGGGCACACCCTGCCCATGTCAGGACATGGTCCCTGGACACCACGTGCATCATCCCCAAGAGCTGCCTGACTCCCAGCTGTGCTGCAGGCAAGGCAGAGGTGCTGCTTTAAGGGCTCTTCATTTAACAGGGAAAAGCAGAGTGCAGATCCTGAGCACCAAGTACAGACTGTTTGCATTTCTATTGGTTCCAGGGAGCTCCCTGGCTTTGGGATACACTGATCAAAGCAGGGCTGAGGGAGGGCAGGCTGCAGAAAGAGCAGGTGAGGTGTGCTGCATATCACACACTGGCCTCTGTTTGGTTGGTCTGGGGATACCACAGAAGCAGCCCTGGGTGTTCACTTCCTATCTCCCACTCTCACCAGAGGTTAGGGACAGTGATTGTCTCCTGGAAGCCAAATATCCACGTCCCAGGTCACTTTTTGGAAGATGGGTTGGCAAGGAGCTGGGCAGGTGTTGGACACACAAGACTGGTGTTGATGTCAAACCTTTGCACGTAGAGCTTGCAGCAAATATCATCTCCTGGAATCATGTGAAATGAGTGTCCTTTCTTTGAAAAAAGGTATTTCCCAGACCTCTAAAGGTTCAAAATTTCAATAAGGCAATTAATAGAAACCAAGTATTCTTTATTGTTAACCCTTTTCACCGAGCAAGTTGGCAATACCAGAGTCATGAAGGCCTGGTTTTGTTGGGATGAAAATTAAATTACAGGAGTTGGGTGCTTGATGTAATCTATTTACCAAGAGCACATGCTGGGGCCTGTTCCCCTGTTCACTGCAGAACAAACACCAGCAACCTTACTCCGAAATCCCACACCTGCCCCTCTGCGCCCAAAAAACCTTGGGCCATGTCCTGTCTTCTGTCACCAGGCAGTGTCTCCCAGGCCAAGCTCCAACACTTGCAGCCTGACTCCAGGACTTGATTCTTCAAATCCTGCACCTCCTCAGCTTTCAGTCTGAGGTTCCCCCATGGGATTGGGCAGCAACTATCAGAATGGTGCTTCTTACAGCTGGTTGTTAAGAGGGGCTTGACTTTTGGAGACTGGATGTATTTGGAACCTAAACTGCAGCCATTTCTGGAAGGGAACTGGAGTACACTGTGATGGTTGTCTTGAAAATCTGGCATCTTTTTAAGGTAATTTAATATATGCATCATTCTGTACACATATGGGGCATTTGAATGCTGGAGATGGACATCTCTGGTGTCAAAAGCAAGACTGGAATTGCTTGCAGTATTGTGACAGGAATGCACTGATGCAGGTGGATAGAACAAGGAGGTAGGAATGCACTATCTGATGGAGCTCTGCCTGTAGTCCAAGTATTATTGAGGTATTAAGTTAGTAGACCTATTCCAGACATTTTCAGAAGCTGAACAGGCAGATCTGCACTAAAATACTCATTCCTGTAGTCTCAGGATGGTTCAGTGCTCATGACAACTTGCATCTCGTGGTTTTCCTTTACATTTCCGAGCAGAAGTCCACTTAAAAATAGTATTGGGCACCAGGACCCCTGGCAGCTGTGAGCAAAGGTTGTCACTCCTGGCAGCAGGCCTGGCTCCAGAGCAATCTTAAAGCCTTGTGTCCACTCCCAGCCCCAAGCTGTGAGCACAGCACATCACACTGTGCATCCTCCCATCTGCCTTCCATGTGCTGGGCACCATTCCCTGTGCTCCAGTTGGAGTCTGGAGATATTTGTAGCAGGCAGTGCAGAGGAACAGTGTTCAAGATGTTCTTCATTCCTTCTTCTGTGCTTTACTGTTTCTGTTTGAGATACAAATAAGGGCATCAATCTTGTAAAAGTGCTTTGCAGCAGAATTCATCCATGGTTGGGACCTGCACCTCCCACCAGCCCCTGCAGCCTTTTGTGCCTTTTCCCTTTTCCCCCTCAGCTCCAGGACACGGTCAGACTGTCCCATGGTGGCACAGCTCAGTTTCCAGGGTTAGGGCATGGACTACAAGCAGTGACCAGAGCAAGCTGCAGCTCTTCCAGTTTCTGCTGACTGTGACAGTCCATGTCTGTGCCATCCTCTGGGCATGGCAGTAGAAGCTCAGTCACTGCTCAGGGGTCCTGGGAGTGTCTGACTGCTGCCAGAACCCCACCTCCAGCTCCAACTTCTCACTACAAGCACTGAGGAGTTGTAGAGACACTCCTGGTGCTGTGAGCAGTGCGCCTGGGCTCCCACCTCTTCTGCAAAGCTCAGAAGGGACAGGAACCTGCTATAGCAAGTCCCAAGGAGGTCACCAAGTCGATTAGGGAGATGGAGCGCAGCTCCTACAAGGAAAGGAAGAGGGAACTGGGGTTGTTCAACCTGGAGAAGAGAAGCTCCAGGGTGACCCAACTGCAGTCTTCCAGTGCCTGATCAGAGCTGACAAGGAAGATGGAGAGAGACTGTTCAAAAGGGCCTGGAGCGACAGGACAAGAAGAAATGGATTCACACTGGCAGAGAGTAGGTTCAGATTGAACATTAGGAAAAAATTCTTCCCTCTGAGGGTAGTGAGGCCCTGGCATAGGTTGCCCAGAGAAGCTGTGGCTGCCCCATCGCTGGAAGTGTTCCAGGCCAGGCTGAATGGAGCTCTGAGTATCTAGTGGAAGGTGTCCCTGCCCATGGCAGGCAGATGAAATGAGATGAGGTTTAAGGTCCCTTCCAATCCAAACCAGTCTGGGATTCTGGAATTCTGGGATTCTGCTGGGGCACTGACAGATGGAGAGAGAGGCTGTGGCACACTCTTACGCCCATTTCACAAAAACATCCATGAAAAGCAGCTTGATCCAGCCCTGCCAACTGCCAGGAACAGTGTGGAGACCACTCCAAGGGCCCTTCAGGATACTGACCTTTGGTTTGTGTCTGTGAGAAACAGCTGAAGATGATGTGTTGGCACAACTGGCTTACAAGTGGGCACCCGTGCAGCCTGATGAGGAGACACCAGCCATCATCCATCACTTACCAGGACAGACTGAGTTCAAACATCACTTTGGGGCTGTGGTGGTGGTTTTAGATTCCCCCCATAATGTTCAGCAGTTGGGTGGATCACGTGTCAGCTCTAAGCACAGTGTAGAAGACTTGGTCTTTCTCTGTGCCTAAATCTGTTGGGGCAATGAAATGCTTCTGATCCCAAAGCTGAGTCCAAAACATGGGGAAGAAATAACACAATCACTATTTTCCCTCAGAAACATTTTCCCCATTTTGCACAATTGAACTGCATGAGATAAAAACAGCAAACTGGAGTTGGATAGGAGTGATGGACCAGGCTAGGGTGATGCTACTAATCTCATTCTCATCCAGAGTTGCTTCTTTCCAGCCTAAAGAACCTCAGGGACCTGAAGCAAGTCAAGCCATGGCTCTAAAGATGGTTTATTCATGATCAGTCTGCCAGCAACTGTTCCAACCATGATAAGGTGTCTGCCTATATCCCAGGGTGTGTGGCCACATCCTGAGTGGGAAGGCAGTCAAACCCCAAAGCATCCCCTGGATTACGCACACAAATGACTCAGTCTCTGTGTCCAAGGTCAACTCCACTCAAATAGGGCAGAGGAGTCATCTGGAGTTGAGCATGCAGCCAGAGCCTTGCTGTGCCTTCCCACTGCAGGATCCAGCTCCTGCTGCTGCACCTTTCTCTGATGCCTTTGGGCTACAGGTGAAACCCCACCCCCCTCCCCCCCAGCCTAGGCTGTACAGAAAGAACCTTCCAGCATCATTGGGTATCATTCTGTTCCTGGAGAAAACAGAGAAAAAAGGTGCCACAATGCTGCACTTGGACTGCAGAGGACAAGAGGTGCTCACTGCAGCCAATGCCTGTCAAAGCACTGAGCAGAGGAGAGTGCAGCAATGCTGGAAGACAAATGAGAAAAGCATCCTGTGCTGCTCTGTACCTGCTTCATAGTCCTGTGTCCAGCCTCCATCTCCTGTACACAGCAAGGCCCTCCAGGACAGAGCATATGGGGTGTGCCCTGTCAAACATGTACGAAGGATGTGCCCTTCATACCCATCCAGGAGCTGCTCCTCTCCTGCACTCAGGCATCAAACACCTGGTACAGATCTGGTGGTCAGCAGAATATGTCTGCTGGTGTGGCAGGTGCAGGAAGAAGTGGTGGTCAGGCATCATCACTCAGATGTCCAAGGGTCCAACGAGCCTGAAGACTGCTCTTCACTTGGTGATCCTCAGTCTCTCATGGTCATTCACAACTCTGGACTCACTCTGTTGTCTCATCACAAGTTTGCTTTAAAGAGTATTCTTTGCTTTCATTAGGGCTTCTATCTCCTGCTCTCAGTAATCTTGCCTAGCAAGACTGGGACGTGGAGTCTGGCCATAACCTGGCTTTAGAGAGAGGATTGCAGATGGAATGACTTGAATGTGGAGCAGTCCAGCTCCCTCAGTTCACAGGTGCAGCTTCTGGTTCTCTCAGAGTACAGAAAATGCCTCGGAATGCAGACACTGCTGCAGCTGCTTCTCATCTCTGCACAGACACAGTGTCCACCCAATGAAACATGGGCTGGACATATTTAATATTATATTCAATATCATATTTAAGAGATATTTAATTCCCTCAGAACCTTGGTATTTCCTGGGAAGAACCATGCCTTGAACTTCCCAAAGGAAAGGTGAGGTGCTCATATCTGGCTCCAGCAAGCTGCAAGGCTGGAGAGTGCGCCACCATTGACATCCACTGACCCATAATCAACCAGGGAACATGCAGAACCATCAGGTCTGATGGCCATAACAAAGAGATGTTGCTCTGAGAAAGTCTGGATCTTCTTAGCACAAAATACTTTCTTCTTTCCATTTTTTTTTCTGATGCAGATCAGTGCATTGGGGCACCAAAGAGGGAACCAGAAGATGCCCACCACTGTGATCTACCAGCCCTCAGAGGGGCTGTTTGTCACTTAGCTGCCTGAAGATAGGGCAGCTTGGCCTCAAGGAATACAGCTTTAGGGTGTATGGACAGGGTTAGGACAATGCTGTGGGCGGCAGTTCTCTTCCAGACCAGCAGAACCCCTGCTCTGAAATCCCTAAGGGATTCCCAGTCGTCCCCAGCACATCCCTGACCAGCATCCAGCCTGAATGGCACCTGCACCAACAGGCTGGAAGCCTCTGCAAACCAGACACCCCAGCATCAGAGCAGCCTCTTGGAGATCTCTTCCCCACGCAGCTCTCCTTGGCCCTTTCCCTGCTTTATTCTTCTGCATTTTAATACGTCGGATGTTACACAAACCCACGGATTGTTCTCCCTTTTGTGCTGGGGCAGACAGACAGGCTCCCCAGACAATAGACAAGCTTCACTGTGACTGGGAAGAAGAGGTGGAAGATTTACTGCCATGAGGTAATTGGCTGGAAGAATTTGAACTTTCTTTGCTTCCGGAACTGCCTCCATTGTCCTGCTCAGTCAGCAAAGCAAAGACTGGGAGAGTCCTGAACACGAGGTGCTTGCAACAGGCAAGGTTTGCCTTTTGACTACCAGCTCCATTCACAGATGGCAGCCAGAACCTGCGCTGGGAAGGTTTTCTCCCTCTGGGTGCAGCTTACCCCACCTGCTCTGACACTTCTTTTGCCAGATTTCTCAACCATGTCTGGTTGGTGGCCCCCCTCTCCCTTATTCAGAGCATAAAAATGTCCCAACCCTATTTCATTTACCTCATCAGTAAGAATTAAACTTCTCCCTGATGCCTTTGATAGTGCATTAGGACATGACAGGCAGCACCACATGCCAGATCACACAAGTGTGTGGGTGCATGGTGAGAAAGTCAGTGCAAGAGGTGAGGTCTTGTGGGCTGTGTGGGGTGAGGAGAGATCTGTTTTCAGCTAGAAAAAAACACTTCTGCAACTTGCAACTGGCCCATGTGGTGCTTTTGAAATCCCTTCCCTTTGTGGTGTGGGTGCAGCAGGCACAGACCAGGAAATACTACACCAGCAACAGCAGCACTTCATCATCCTCTCAGGTGCAAAAGGCCATTTTGGTAGGATCCAAAACTTCAGGCTGCCACATTGCTCATATTCTTGACTGCTCCAGACAGGTGATATCTCTTTCCTGAATGTCTGCTTTAACCCAGTATGGGTTGCAGCTGCACAGCTTTTATCACAGCTCCCACGAAACAGAAGAGGGCAGTTTTTGTGCACTTCTTTCCCAACTGACCTAGTTAATAGTTGGCCATGCCACAAAGTGGAATGGTTTCAACTACTTTTGGGACAGGTTGAATACAATTGAAAACCAAACTTCTGTTCCATAAAAGCACCTGCCAAGCCCAACTCTAAATATAAATCATCTGCTGTGCCAGACCATCCCAAGGCAGTCCTGCTCCAGAGTGAATTATTGCCTTCTGTTCCTGCTTGAGTGCATTAAATGTATTCAGCTCTGTCATGACATGATTGTTCCCTCTCTGCCTTGTTTTGGCACAGAAAGCACCACCTCGAAGACAAGCGAGCTGAAAGGCAAGCCCTGGACATTGCCTTGCTGCTCAGCAGCTGTTAGATTATGACAGATGTTCTCCTCTCAAGGTAGCCATTCTGCAGATGTGGTTTTGCTGCTCTTTGCAATATTCAGGGCCTTACCTGAGCATATTTGGAAATCCCAGCCTGCACAGGTAAACCTTTGTCTCAACTGCTTCTCACAGTCGTAACTAAAGTAGTGGCACAAACTAGACTGAAAAAGCAAAGTGCAAACCCTATGAGAGGTTCTGCTGGCCCATCATTGCAATGGGCAGCTCCTCTCAGGGCACAGCAGGGGATTAGAACCATAGGATCACAGAATTACAGACTGATTTGGGTTGGGAGGGACCTTAAAGAACATCTGATTCCAACTCCCCTGCCGAGGGAGGGAACAGGGTTAGGGTTAGGGCTCCACCAGACTGGGCTGCTCAGAGCTACATCCAGCCTGATCCATTCTGTATCCTTGTGATACACCTCCCTGCTGGTGGAGAGCAGAACCTGGATTCAGGGCACCTGAATCCATGACAAAAGGCACGGGCATGGGGCTCTTATTTCCCCACAACTCCTTCCCACCTCTCCTGTGTCTCTCAGCCATTCTGTCAGAGGACCCTGCTGAGCTGGCTGCTGGGGTTCAAGGCATACAAAAAAGACAAGAGACACAACTGGGAGGTGTCTCTGCCAGCTCTGGCTTGGACACAACTATTGCTCTTTGTTTGCCCAAAGTTTTGGCCAAGTCTTTTGGGACTGGATGCAGTTTCCCACACAGGGGCATTAGGTGCTGTCTGGGATAGCCTGTGGTGTGGCAGTATCCCTGTAGATACAGTGCAGGACCCAGCTCCTGTGCCTGAACACAGCTCAGAGTCCAAACCAGGGTTCCCTCAGGGCCTTTCCTGCAGGGACAATGCCTGGCACCTGCAGGGTTCCAGGATGGTAACTTACTTGTGAGCAGCAAAAGGATCCCCCTACAATGCCCAGGGAAACCAGGCTTTTCTCTGAGTAAGCTACCTAGAGCAAAAACTGTTCTTCATCAAATGCAAAAGTTTCCAGGCAACACAGAGATATGGCATAATTTTTTGAATGAAAACATATTGCGGATGTTTGAGCCTGAAGTGAAGGATTTTGTTTCAATTGGGGTTTCATTTTACTTTTGATTTTTCCAAATTCAGCCTCGGGTTAGTTTGTGCAGGTGCTGCCTTGTCATTAAATATTGCATTGTCATGGCCTGGCTTTTAGTGAATGAAATGTTTTGATGTGAGCATAAAGCATTTCAATCAGCCATTCAGACATTTTTAACTACAAAATTTATCAGATTTGGTCCCCTTTAAGATGTTTCCAAATGTTGCCTACTGCCAAGTAGTGACAGACACAAACTGGACTAAAATTCAGCAGTGCATCTACCCCAACCCTCCAGTTCACCTTTACTGCTTTACTTGCCAGTCTCAGGATTTTGGGGTCAGCTTGTCCCCAGGGCAGTGGGGATGTGGTACTTTGCCACATTGTTTAGCCAATATGGTGGCATTTGGTCAAAGGCTGGACTGGGAGGACCTTAATAACTCTATGATTCTATGCATGATTTGGTGTTACCCTCACTGTGGCTTCCAAGGGGAGAGGCAGCCTGGCCCAGTGGTTCCCCAGTAGTGCCTTGTCCCAGTTCTTCTCCATCTCTTTTGCCCTCACTCCTGCAGCACTTACCCACAGTGACTATACAGCCTGTCAGAGCCTTCCTGTGATTTCCTGCCAGCCAGAGAATTACAGGAACAGCTATGTGCTGCCAGACCCTCTCAGTGTGATAGAACCCAGTGTGTTGACCTGCACTTCTGGTCAGTCCCAGGCTATGGAGTTCCTGCCTGCCAGCCACGGGCTTGGCCATCAGCTCTCTGTGGTCTGGAGGTCCCTGGAGCAGAGCTGGAGACAACAGGATCAGCTGCAGGGATCCCTGCACAGCCCTGGCTGGGTCACAGCTGGCACTAGAGGGGTGAGGTGTGCAGTGAAAAGAAACAGGACAGAGGTGGCTGCTCTGGGCCACGTGGGCAAGGAGCTCTTGCACAGATTAATGGTGGGCACCACAGAAAGAGTGCATGAGGGCTTTCAGCTCTCCAGTGGAGGTGGAACTACCTAATTCAAATACTGCCTTTCCTTGGACTTTCAACTGATACTTTTCCAGAATATGTGGGGCCAAATCTCTTTTGTGCAGACCTCATGCAATCAAAGGAAGGATGTAGGTAACAGTGGCTACATGAACCCCCAGTCTGCAGCTAGAAGCACATCTGTGGCAGGTGTGTGCAACCCACGCCATCTTCCCCTCAGCCTGCTCCTGAAAGGAGAGCCAGAGCTCGGAGCAGATTCTCTGGACTGGGCACAGGCACCAAGCTGGTGGTCTGAAAGCCAGTGCCAGCCAAGTACACACTCAGGAAGCGCTTGGGTCACAGGAGGTATCCAGCACAGCCAGCCTGTCCCTCTCTGTTTGCTCATGGAAATGCACCAAGAGCCTCTGGGAGCTACAAGAAGATGACTTTCAGTAACCTCTGCTGCTGTGTTGCCTTCAGCCTGTCTGGACCCACTGGCTGGTCCTGGGAATCAGTGATTTAGGCACCCTTGAGCCAGATGTAGCACCCTGAATAATCACAGAGATTTATTCTATGTTTATTTGTCTTGTGTCTTTGTCTTGTGTCTGTATAGAGAGACTCTATAAAATTCTTTGCCAGCAATTTGTACATAAAAAGTACATCCTCCTACTGCCTCAAACCAGCATCATGCTCTCTGTCACACCCCTGCTTACTCATCTCCTGCAAGCAGAGGAGTCCTGCTATCTTCACATGTACATTGACCCAGATCCTTACACCCTGTTCTGTCTCCTGTGGTCTGTTTGCTTCACCAATGTCTGTTTTTTTGGTACACTTCAACAAGCCTTGCTCTCCAGGTGGATCAGTTACTCTGCCAGGAATATTTCCATAGAAATTCATTGCTGTTCCCACCACGTGGGCTCCAAGAGTGGTGTGACCATCATGCAGGTGGCACAAGGTGGGTTGTAAATTGCTTTACTCTGCACATTGGTGCAAAAGTCTGGGAGCTGTGGGCAGGGCAAGCTGTAGTGGATAAGCTGCTTTCTGAGGTACTGTGGGTACCAGAACAGCTCCAGTCAGCTGGTAGGAGACTCTGACAAGGACTTTCTGGCTGTCTAGAACAGCCCTGTGGCTTACAACCAGTGCTGGTCTTTACCTGCTGTTCTGGTTCCATCAGAACTGGGTTCATTTTGGCAGTATTTGGGAGGGAGCACATTTCAAGTACTCATTTGGTTTCAAGGACCCTTGCATAGGGAATGCTCCAGATGCACCAGTTGTATTGGTTTGCTGTTTACTGCTCCTTGTTCAAAAGGCTTTGGCTGGGCAGCAAAGAGGAAGATGCTCCTGGGTTCACCTCTCCCTGGTAGCTGTTCCAGGTTAAGAGAATAATTCCTCTCACAGGAGGAATTCTGTCCCCAAAAAGCCTGGCGAATGGGGACCTGAAACGCAGCAGAGACCTGGAGGAGAACAGGGAACATCCCCACACTCTAGACACAAGGGGATGTGAGGTTGTTTTCAGGGATCTAGTGGAGACTGTTTAGTTGCCTAAAGTCAGGATGTTGCTGGGCTCCAAAGGACATGGCGGGAAAAAAAGATGTATACTTGAAATCTCATTTCTCTTGCTTTAAAAAGGTGTTCCTTGCTCTCATTCATGCCCCAATATTTCTTTTTGGCTTAGAGGTTCTTTTATATTTTATGTGCTCACACTAAAGATAATGTTAAGGTTAACCAAACTCATCCACTTGCTAACTCTGAAGCCTATTAAGTTAGGTTAACATGTGAAAAGAGTTTTAAAGAGACCGAGAAGTCCTGCTTTGACATTTTCTAGACTGAAAGTATTTTTCTTTTCAAATGACTTCTGGTTTAGAATGTCCTTTCTGGGATGATTTTTTTAAATGTCAGTACTGAAGGAGGGGAAAAACAACAACATGGTTTTTATTATTTTGATCAACCCAAACCAATTACTTCTGGATTTCTCTTTCATGGAATCACCAAAAACATGAACTTGCAAAATGGTAACAGAAAAGAAAAATTGTGATTCTTGCCCAACATCCAACTCAAAGCAGGGTGTTCTGTCTGGAAGGTGAAAGAGGGAATGGCAGGAGGCTCTGTCAGCCTCCCCCTCGGTTTGGTGTGTGATATTGCCCGTCTCCAGCTCTGTGTGATGGGCACAGAAACCACCACGGCACTCGTACACCTGCAGGCCAGAAGATGTCAGTGCCTGTCGTGCTCCTCAGAGCTGTAGAGCTGTAGCCAGCCAGACAAGCCATCTGCTCCCTGCCTCTCACAGCACAAGTGCTTTCTCCTGGGACTGTCCTGTTCATTGGGAGCCAGGACAGCTGCAGACAGGAGACAGAGCCCAGCAAAAAATCCCCGTGGGTTCAAGGAGTGTTTGGACACCACTCTCAGGCACATGGTGAGATTGTTGGGGCTGTCCTGTGCAGGGCCAGGAGCTGATTCAATCTTTGTTGGCCCCTTCCAACTCAGGATATTGTATGATTCTGTGATTCCATGGCACACTATGCAAAATTCACAATTTTGCCTCTCTGGAAAGAGTGTCCTTATATCCTGATCCAAGTCTCATTCCTGCCCCCTGGCACAGGGGCTACTGTTCCTCAGCCCTATCTCCTTCCTCTGGCTTCAGCCTGTTCTGCCAAGTGCCCCAACCTTCTACCTGCCCTGGGCTGGCACCCCACACCTTCCTGCCTCCTCTGCCCTTCCCCTGGCAGCCCCCATAGGCCCTGGGGTGGGATGGGATCCACTGACAGCCCTGACCTGGCAGAGGGTTTCTAGAAGTGATTTCTTCTCATTCTCAGACCAGTCATTCCCAGGGGCAGAAAAGCATCAGTGCCCTGCTCCTTCATCAGCCCCTTCCTGCTACCACTCTGGTGGGCACCTGGCACGGGGCAAAGGCAGGGCAGGTACAGGATGAGATGCAGGAGCAGTAGCCAGAGTGTCATCAGGGCTTTGCTTGCCAAGTGTCACTGCTCTCGCTGAACAGACCCAGCTTCTGAAGACCTTCTGGGGAAGGAATGGGCTTAATCTCACCCTGGCAAACTGGCCTTGGCTGAGACTTTATTATTGAAATATTGTGGAGATGTGGGATAGGGCCTACACATGGGGGATGATCTAAGATGACTGATCTATTTTCAAACGTGGAGAGGTGGGAGTAGAAACACGTTCTGCTCTTGCCCATTGCAGTGATATGGGATTGAAGCAGTACTGGTGCCTCCAGATATGGTGTGATGCAAATGAACTCTTGCTCTTACTGCTTTGATCTCTTTATCTTCCCTTTCTCCTTCTCTTTATGGAGACTACCTTTAGTGTAGTTTTCAACCTGCAGGCTTTTAGGAAGAATTTCAGCTGGTTCTATGGCTCCAGGTATCATTCTATCCTCAGCCCCAGCTTTGCCCCAGGCAATTCAGGCATTTTGTGGTGACCTTGGAGATTTCAAGATAAAGAGGAAAAGAGAGAGTGAGAACCTTTATGAATCACTCCAGTATAATCTGAAGTATTTCTGAAACCATCATTTATTGCCTTTGGGCTTCTTTTCTGATGGTGTAACTGTGCATTTCTACTGGATGCTAATGAGAGTGGCCAGGAGAGAGGCACAAACAGTGCTCAGTGCCCAGAGATTTCAGAGTGTTTCATGCCTTACAAGAACAGGCCCAGTGCTGGGCCTTTCCAGGATAAGGATGGGAATTTTCATCTGGTTTGTTCCATTCCCCTAGAGATCAAACTGCCGGACTGGGAGGCTTTAATGCTGTAACTGTGCAACAAATTAATCAAAAGGATACTGGGTCATTAGCTTCTCACAATCACAAAAATTTCTGCTCACCTGCCTGAGTGTAAGGAATGAGTTTTTTCTAGTCCAGGAAGCCACATGTTCAGCACCAAAAGTGAGAGGAGCTAGGTTGAGCCTGGGCTGGGAAGAGAGCATATAAGGTCCTGAACATCTTGAAATGTTAATATCCTGAACATCTTGAAAAATATCAATGTATTCATACAGCAGAACCATATAGGGGCTGAGAATACAGTCACAATCTGGGATTCTTAGCAGCTTCCTGTAGGATCTCAGTCAGATTTGTCCTTTGGGGTCATTTTGCCTCCTTACAAATGGATCAAGAGGTCCATTTCCCAAAATACTGAAAGTCTTGTCCAGTGACTAGGGCCATGTCTGTCATCATTTCCAGCTGTAGCCACCCTGGATTTCACTGAGGTACCAGAGAACCCAAGAGCCCATGGAGTACCCCACTGTGGGCTCTGTGAAGGTCCAGGAACAACAAACCTTGCAGAACAAAGTTCTTGAAGGCAGCTGCAAGAGCAGGAGGACACAGGCTTCTTGGTCTGCTGAGTGACAGAGGGACCCATGGAGAGCACCTCTGTGGACTGAAGCTAAGGACCAGACTTTCTGACACTTTTTTTTGTTGTTGTTTTGGGGTTTTTTGTTGTTTGTTTGTTTTTTGGTTTTTGTTTTTTTTCTGTCATTGGTTGTTTTGTTTGGTTTTTGGGGTTTTTTTGTTTGTTTTTTGGGTTTTGGGGTTTTTTCTGGTTTTGGTTGGTTGGTTGGTTGGTTGGTTGGTTGGTTTGGTTGTGGGGTTTTTTTGGGGGGGTTGGTTTTTTTTGGTTTTTTTTTTTTTGAGTAGACAGAGGTGGTTGGGGAATATCTTCTCCCAGCCACAGGTAGGAGTTGCTCTTTCTGTAAGACATTGTCCTGTGATGCCTCCCAGGAGAGCATCTCTCTCCCAGCTGTGTGCAATTTTCTACACCCAGATGCACATCTGGCTCTGAGGTCTCTGCTTGGGCTCAGCCAAACCCTACCCCTGCAGTTTCCCTTTCAAATCCTTCTGGTGGAGCATCCCTGGTCTTGTTGTGTTACTCAAGGAGGGCTTCAACCTGTGTTGCTTTAGGTCTGTTCACTTCTTCTTGCATTAATTTCCACTGCAGCACATCTCTGGGGAAACACTTTGCTTTGTGCCCAGGAAGACACACATCAGGAGCTTTGGGGCTTGTGGGCAGGGCTCATCTTCCCCCAGTTTTGTGGGTAGCTTTTCGATGCCTTGAGTTTGTGAGAGAGGCATCAGTCCCTCTGTCCATAGAGGAGCATCCTGGGGATGTTGCTTGGGCCTGTCTCAGGCAGGGGTTGCAGGATGTGCTTTGTGCAGCCCCCTTACAGCAGCATAAAATCCTGCCCTTTTGGCCCAGAGCATGCACGTCCACAAAGCCCTGCAGGTGCCTCCTCTGCCTTCTCCCAGTGGGGCTGCACACTCCCCACGGTGACATCCACGGCTCAGAGCACACCACCACAGCCTGCCCCAGCAGTGATGCCAAGGATAATCCCCTTTGATCTTCAAAGATCATATCACCCCTGAGCTAAAACTCTGTGGTCACCGTCTCATAGCACGGGTGGAGAGTGTGGCAAGCAGTCCCAGCAAGGAACTCAGAACAGTGTGTTTGTCACCTCATTTTTTGGTAAGGAAGATCAGCTAATCAGTGAATAATCAAAGGTTGTTCATGAAAGAAGGTGACATCAAAGCAAATAATTTAAGGAACCCCTCGAGGGCCAGAGGAGTTGTAAGGTCTGAGGCTGAATCACATGAGCTCAGTTTCCATGAACTGTGTCTCAGTTTTCCTGCAGGTACAAGTTATAAATGCTTACAATAAATGTTTAGAATTAGTTGGGGAAGGGGGAAAGTTAAATCACACTAATTATAGCCATGATGGCTTTGGTGCAGTGTCATTTGAAAGCATAGGTATTTTCTACAACTAATGCAAGAGGCATTAAAAGGCATTGCTTCTTGGATAAGCAGGGTGATACAAGAGCAGAGTTTCAGTTTTGGGAGTAGTAGAGTAGTTCACTGCTGGCAGCATTCCAGACCACAGCCATGAAGGATGATTTGACAGCAAAAGAATTCCTGCTTTTATTTGATATTTTGTAGAGAGGACAGACAGGCCAGTTACTGGGGAAGGAGGAACGGGGAGCTCTGGGACAGGACAGGGATGGCACCACTGCTGAGTGGTATGAACTCAAAGGCACAAATCTGGACAGTTCCTCTGCAGGTCCTATGCTGCAAGCCTGGCTGAACCTGCAGGACCTGATTTCTTCTCCTACCTTTCTGATTTCTTTTGGAGTTTAAGGGACTTTGGGGTTTGAATCATATTCTTTGTGCACTTCTCTACAGCTTTCTCAGATGTCACCTTTGTAATGGTTTCTTCAGCGCAAATTATAAGAGCCATGCATAGACATGAGTAACCCAGCACTTGTTTGACTTCCCTGGGTGCTCAGGAACCAGAGAGTCCTAGCTTGGAAAGTCAAAGTCACTGACACAGCTGAGAAAGGTCAGAGGAACCCCTCATCCATTTAGTCCATGGATCCCTCTTTCTTCTGCTAGATGCTACAGAAAAAAATAATCCAGCAAGGTTCAAATACCATGGGTTCCTTTTAAATTAACTAAATGTGGCTGACTGAAGTAACCACCCCCAAACACTTGAAGAGATAAACAGCTTCTCTGATTGCTCTGACAGGAAGCATTTCCACCCTTGCATGTGTTTGGGATGTACATAACATAAGAAACCTTACTAAGAGGAAAAGCACGAGCTTGGGAAAACACAGCAACAAGTCAACAACATCTTTAAATGAGTAATAAGTCAAATATTTACTCCCACAACACTTCAGGCAAGAATCCTGTGCCTCAGCCTTCACACAAGCATGGACAGCCTGTGGAGAAACATCTCGTACTTTTGTGGCTAGAAAAATCACTGGGTCCAGGGCTGTGCTTGGGAAGTTTATTTCCAGTCCTTGGAGGAATTTTTTCTTCCTTCACACCATTTGTCCTTGCACATTCCCTGCTTTCCTCACACCATAGCCAGGCCAGGAATTCCACCACACCAAGTCGGGTGTGACGTCCCCTGCTCTGGAGGAGCTGGTGGGAGGGTCCCTTCAGGATGTCACACTGGAGAGTTCATGGCAAAACTGAGTCCCTGGAACCTTTGTCTTGCTGTTCATTAGCTGGCAAACCACTACCAGGATTTGCACTTTCAGGGTGCCCGTTTCAGGGTTGTCAGTGTAGATGCATTACACCTGAGTCCTGCAGGACTGCAAACCACCAGAGTGTTCAAACAGCCAAAACATCAGTAACTTTAAAACAAAATTACTCAAAATATTTTCTATGCAACAATCTTGAAAATACAGGCTGTCCTCTTCTTCACTGCCCAAAGAGATGGTGGGAGAGAGGCCCTTGTCTCAGAGCTGCCCATGGCTAGGAGCCCCAGGGCTGCAGGAGGGTGGGAGGGAGGGCAGAGGTCTTTTAAAGAAAAGCCACATGCTGTGGAGCTGTGAGGCTGCCAGAGCGATGGGATAATGGTATCTCTCCTCTTCCTTTTGGAAGATTTTTTCAGAAAACTGTGTATTTTGTTCCTTTTAGATATGGATCAGGGCAGGAGGAAAAAAGTGTCCAAGGGCAGGTTGGACAGGGCTTGAAGAAACCTGGGATGGTGGAAGGTGTCCCTGCCATGGCAGGGAGTGGAACGAGATGAGCTTTGAGGTGCTTTCCAACCCAAACCATTCTGGGATTCTGTGATTCTGAAAGATATTTGACCTCCCATATCCTCAGCCACCTACAGCCCTGCTGCTGTCTGGGGTCTGCTGCTGATGCTGGGGTCTGCACATCTGCAGCCACCACCCACCCAGGTATCCAGCTGTCCCCATCAGGCCTGGGCACACAGAAGGCAGTTCCATGAGGCTTGGAAAGTGGCTGCTGCAGCAAGCAAGGAGCATTCTCTACACTGCCAGCAGAAGGCAACTTAAGGAATATGCCTCACAGTTTCAAGGAGATCTTGGATGTTTCAGATCTGTGTTTTCTTTCACAGTCTTTCATTTTACATTATTTTTCGTTATTTTTGCATTGTTCCACAACATGTCAAAACATCGGACAGATTCATTACAACACAAACAGGAGACACTTTGATGTAGGAAAAAAAGATGTTTTAATGGGTGCTAAGTAGCAACTGCCCTTGGGGGTTTAAAAATAAAAATAGAAGCAGCACCAAATAATATTTTAACCCTTGTATCCCAGTATCACCAAAATACAGCATGCAGCATTGTACACAGAACAGTGCAGGCAATAATTTTCTTTTTGCACTCATTCTGAAAACAGAATTTTGAATTCTCATAGATTTTTGTTGAGTTCTCTACCACTTCTTTGGAGGAGAGAAAGTTATAAAGAAAAAAGTAAACTTCTTCAGGAGTATTTTCAAAAGGGATCACAAAAGTGCATGGTTTTGTCACAGGACACCTCTCCGGAGAATATGCAAAGGCAGCTTCCAACCTTCCTGATGTGTCACATGCCCCAACCAATGCCAAATAGAGCTGGTTAGAATATGGTGGTTTGAGTTTTTTGTGGAAAAGGGTTAAAATGTAGAAGCCTATGCCCACCCACCCACGCCATTCCCCCCCCCCCCGCCATGTTCTGCTCCTTACCAGCAAAACTTGGGCGTTTTTTTATTGAGGAATACAAAGGCATCTCAGTAAATTTTTCAATGAACTCATCTTTCAGTGAAGCAATTTCCTATCCAGAGCTCAAACCCAGCTGAGATGCTCCAGATCATTTGATATGTGACCTGTGGCATCTCAGGTGCTCTGAGCAGATGGAACAGCTCAGAGAGGTCCCTCCTGTATTGCTGGGTTCTCCTGAGGGTCTTTTCTCCTTCATGCTCTGTCCTTGTCCTTGGCACAAGCCTCCTCCCAATGCCAAGACATTCCCAGTGGCACTGGGAGGACAGGGAAAGTTCTTCCTTAGGCTCACAAGCCTGTGACGTTTACAGAAGGAAAGGGTAAACAAATTGCCTTTATTTTGTTGCTGTTTCTCCTCATTTTCCCATCACACCCATAAGCCTCTGCTATTTAGTCCAAGCTCCCAGGAGCTGAGCTGTGCCCTGCCTGTGCAGTGACAAAGAGCAGCCCCTCCTGCCTCACCCAAGGCTCTCCAGCACCCCAGATGACACTGCCCAGGATTGCTTTGCTGAGTAGGGGGTATGCCCCATCTATTCCCATTGGTTTTAACCACTCCATCTTTTAATTCAGCCTCATCTTACCTCTTAGCTTTAAAGGTCAATACTCCCTTGCTCACTGGGACACAGCCTGGTCTAGGTTGGGGTAAGAAACGTGGGTTTCTTCATATGCAGCTGCTCATGAGGGCAGGGTTGAAGCTATCAGATGTCCAAGAACAGCCTGGGAGCCCAGAAATATCCTTGTATTTTCTAAATACCAGCTTGTGTATTGGATCTCTTGAGATAGACTCAGCTACTCTCATGCCCTGAGAGGAGGAGAGCTCTGCACAGGCAGCTCACAGTGACTCTTCAACATGCAGGGGTTCAGACTCAGCACCACCCTGGACCCTTTGGGTACCAGCACAGCCTCCTCCAGAGGCTCTACTGGAGCCTAAGCAGAGGACATAAGCCTTTAGCTAGAGATAGCAGAGTGAGACAAGCACAGTCAGCCAGGTTCCTTCCACCTCCTTAACCTCAGTCTGTCGCCCACAGAGCCAACCTCTGCCCCTCAGTCCTGGTGTGCTTCTCTAGTTTGTACAGTGTAGAGAAAGTCAGTGCAGTGGGATGTACCCCTTCTCTCATGGGCTGCTGTCTCCTCAAAAGCAGATGTCTGTTCACACACTGGAAAAGCCCCCTGTGGAGGCTGGTCTGACCATGGTGACAGAGAGATGCTCTTGGGCCCAAGGACATACTGTCCTATTCCAGTGTCGCAGGGCTTCCTGTTCACTCTCCAATAAGTGTGAGACAGCAGTGCTGCTTGTGCTGTTGGGAAATGTCCTAATTTGCTTCATAACTTGCAGAAACTCAGACAGACCACCCTGAAGGAGCCAGCTCTCTCTGGCTACTCTTCTCCACCCCTCTGAGCCTGGGCTGTGATCAGATGTTAATGCTGAAATGCTGTTTGCAGAGGCTTCTCACCCTCCCAGTTAGCAGAGAGGGGACACAGAGCCTGGCACTGAGGTTTATTCTATCCAAACCACTGTGTGACTGATCAGAAACCTGTCTTTCCTTCCTGCCAGAGACCTGAGCATGAACAACATCAGCCAGCTGCAGCCCAGCGCGCTCCGGCACCTGCGCTTCCTGGAGGAGCTGTGAGTACGGGGCAGCCACAAGGGCAGGGGGTGCTTGGGGTGCTGGGGGGGACATTCAGAGGGTCCTGTAGCACTGGCCACAGCTTCCAGTGCTGTTACTGCAGCTGCAGGCTGAGATGGAAGCAGACTGCGTGCTGGGACAGGGTTTATTTGCTGCTCCAGCTTAGGGGTTTCACTGATGTCGTCACCTTCAGGCTGAGGTGATGCATGTGCCAAAAGCCAAAATAAAAGAGGACCTAATCTCCCATTCAAAAATCAACACTGTACCCTGGAGCAGAGCCAGCAAACAGAGAACTTCATTCACCGTTCAGCACAGAGGGTCCCCCTGACAGCCTCTTGCAGCCCAGAGACACATTAACCCCTGGGCACTTTGCAGCTCAGGTGGAGCCCACTCTGAAAATTGAAGTCCAAAGAGATTTTCCCAGAGGCTGAGGTGTCCTGCCATGCACCAGTGTGCACTGAGGTCTGAGCAGACACACTCAGACACAGCAGCAATCTCAGTCCTGGGGATCAGCATGTGGCTGTGTGTCAGTGAAGGAGTGGCCCCACTTCTGAAAGTGTGAAAATTAACCAGCAGCACGAGAAACCACTGGAATCCTTTGTGAGCCCCAAAAATGGGAGCCCAGGGGGCAGAATGTTGAGGTTGACCATTTCTGCATGAGTAAATTGCACCTGTATGGTCTTACTCCACTTGACCATGAGAAATACCTCCAGGTGTTATTCTCATGCTGTTGGTACTTTCAACACAACAGCTTCTGTTGGAAAACACAATTTCTTCAAAACACTGTTATTGCATTCATGAAATACTAATATTAATGCTGCATTTGATGTGTGTTGTAAACTTATTGTGTGTGTATATAACAGTTACTGCAATCTAATCTGCCTATATGAAACACTTTCACTTCTCTGAATCAGATCTTGCCACCACCACGAGGCACAATGCTGGCATTTCATAAATGGTATTTTCCAAAATGTCAGAATTACAGACATCACCATAACAGCCTGTGAGGGTGCTGAGGCCCTGGAACAGGGTGCCCAGAGAAGCTGTAGCTGCTCCACCCCTGGAAGTGTCCAAGGCCAGGTTAGATGGGGCTTGGAGAAAACTGAGATAGTGGAAGGTGTCCCTGCCCATGGCAGGAGGGTGGAATGGAATGATCTCTAAGGTCCTTCTAAATTCAAATCATTGCAGGATTCTGTGACTTTATATTACAGGATTTTTATTTCAAATGGTCTTGTAAATGATCATCATCTGTCTGTACTTAAAATTCATTAGAGTTATAAGGACTCCAGCCACCCAAGCCCCCCTCCCCAGCAGAGATTTACGAGGAGGCATTTTTGATCCTGTTTTGGCTTTGGAACCAGAGCTGCCCACAGAAGGTGGGCTCTTCCCTACTTTGCACCCATCTTGCAGCCTTTCTCTTTTCATTCTATCAACATCCATGCTGAAGTGTGGACACCCAGCACATCCACTGGGGGTTCTGAGGCTTTTCACACACACAGCCCAGACTCTGCTGTGTACAATTTGCAGTTGTCTTGCTGCAAGCAACCATGTCCTGGGTATGTCATGCACAAACAGAGCAGTCTCAACCAGCAACCAATAAATATTCACAGGTTCCAAAAGACCCAGCTTCCCACAGCCAAAAATAATTATGAATGAAACAGGCAAAGGGGAAAAATTTAAAGAGGAAAATCTGAAAAATTAATTGGAAGTTGTTAGATAAAAATTTACTAGCAGTTCAATGCTTCATAAGTCCCCCTTTGGAAAGGTCTTACATCACAGTTAGCGGAAGAAATGCAAACTGCAGCATCATATATCTATGCATAGCAAAGTGCCTGCTGGAATTTGATAGCAGTAAGATAGTAATCCTATTTAAGGAAATCAAGCAATTTATATTAAATCAAGCAAGGAAGGATTTTATATATTATGGCAAATTAAAAGTGATTCTTTCAACAACAGCTGGACAAGGACAGTTTGTACAGTATTCACAGGGCTTTCATTGACCAATAATGAAACTTGCCTGGCATTTCCCCTGCTCTTTTCATTTATATATTCACCAAATTTCCATCCCACAACATTACATCAGGACCATGACATTCAGGCTGGGATCACCCTCTGTGCCAAGGCATGCATAAGAATCAAGCAAACAAATCCTGCTTGTTTAGACATCCTCAAGGGAAGTTTGTTCAGGTTTCACAGCTCAGATCTCTGCTGATTTCATCTACCTGGGACACATTCCCACTGTCTGCCATGCTGACATGCAGCACACAAGACCAAGCCCTTTCTCTTCACCCCCACGGCAGAACATGCCCTGGGACATGCCAAGTGAGTGAAGAGCAGAAACCCCTGTTGAGCAGTGAGGGACAGTCCAGGTATCCCAAATCCAGGTATCCCAGTGTTAGTTCCTCCTGGGGAGGAGGAAGACCTGCCTGCCTGCCCTCCTGCCTGTCCCCCTCCAGGCAGGGAAATATTGACACTGAAGAGGACTCTGCTGCAGCTCATCCTTGCTGCAAGTGCCTGTCTTCAGTTAGATGGAAAGCCTTCAGCAGTTTTCTCATCCCCAGGGATTTTGGGTGGCATTATGGCCCCAGTCTGCCTTCTACACAGAGTCACAAAGTCACAGAATAGTCTTATTTGGAAGGGACCCACAAAGATCATCAGGTCCAACTCCCAGCCCTGTACAGCACCATCCCCAAGAGTCACACCTTGGTGCCAAGTTGTCCAAATGCTTTTTGAACTGTCAGGCTTGGGGCCATGACCAATTCACTCCCCTGACACCATAAAAGGCCCTTGGGTCCTGTCACTGCTCATAGAGAGATCAGTGCCTGCCACTCATCTTCTTCTCCAGGGGCTGAGCAGAACAAGTGCCCTCAGCTGCTCCTCACATGGTTTCCCCTCAAGGCCCTTCACCATCTTCACTGCCCTGCTTTGGATGCTCTGTAATAGTTTAATATCTACAATCTTATGCTCCTTATTACATGCTGGATAAACCAGATGAGAAACAGATTGGAGCAACTGAAGACACAATTTACAAAATTCAGTTCAAGGTGAACCAAAACTGATGTTCTGGGGCTTTGGTCAACCCCAAAAATTTCTTCTAACCTGAGAAAAAATAGTTTCATCTTCAGGTTACTTCTTAACATTTACTCTTTTACTGTGAGTAAAACCCTAAAACAAAATGGTACTTCAAATTATGTTTGCTTTATTGCCAAAAATTTCTTAGGTGGTTGAACCTTATGAAAAAAATCTAAGGTTCCTCAGCAAAAAAATTGCCAATTTCAACCCAGATTTTCAAATCTCCTTTTCAAGATTCTATTAAATGATCTAATGCTCCAAAACATCCCAGGAACTCTTGACACCCCTTGTCCTTCATCTATAACCCTTATCTTCTTCAACAGAGGAAGTCCAGGTTCCTCTGGCTCATCCTCAAAGAGCTCTCCTGCACTTGCCCATGATTATCTGATTGTATCTTCTCTCTCATTAGATGTAGCCCATTAGCCCAGGGTCCCATGGAGGAGAGTTGTTGTTTCATACCTGTCACAATTCCTCCTCTTTCTGTTCCTCTATTTTAGCATCACCCCAGGCTTCTCATGAAAGTGAAGTTTCACAGAAGTCAGAGATCAGCTGGACTCATGGCTGAGCTTGTGCATGGAGCTGGGATTCAGCCGAGGAAAAGGGACAATGGGGAAAGGGGAAGACAGCTGCAAAAATGGGTGGATGAAGCACGTGTGTCCCATGGATAACAAGGACAAATGTGCCTGGTTTCACTGCTGGGGAGCCCTGCAAATCCAGGTCATTGGGCCCACTTGAGCCCTGAGTACATTAGTCCTGTGCACACACCCAAACTGTGTGGAGGCCCACGAGGAAACAAGGAGAGCAGGGAGGCACTGAGGGTCCTGAGGACAGCAGAGCAATCAGCCAAGGCACCCATGACACCAGGGTGTGTCACCATGACACAGCCAGGCTGGGTCCTGCTGGGCATTTCTGCACTGGCTCGTCTCCGCTCCGGACACCAAACGTGTCCCAGTGGGATCCCAGGGGATGCTGTGCTCAGGGCACAGATGAGGGTACAGGGGCTGCTCCAGCTCACTCCCTGTGTGGTCTGGGTAAAGTTATTTTCACTGCCAGTGCTCCATGTGTCCAATAATAAGAGCTGGCCTCAGGAGTGCTCTGTTCGCTGTTTGTTTTTACTGAGATCTGCTCAGGAAGGTGCTGCGAGTGCAATTAGCTCTCATGCTCAAGGGATGGCCAGAGATTCTGCAGACCCAGCTGCCTTCGAAGAGGCAATGGGAGAGGGGCTCTCGGTGGCCTTGCAGCAGGCCGTGCTCCCCTCTGCTCCCCAGCCTCCACCTCCAGAGGCAGGAGAGGCTGCGTGAGCAGGCAAGGTCCCAGCCCAGGCACTCACCAGACTTCCCCTCCAGAGAAAACCTGCACAGATAGAGGTGTTCAGAGCCGGGCCTCACGCAGGCAGGGAGCAGCCCAGAGTTTAGTATGTCTCCTCTTTGTTTCTTTCCTTTTTTTCCTTCTTTTCTTTCTCCATTTTTGGCAGCAGGAAGATTGTTTAAAGTTGCTAATAAATTCCAGTTAATGAAGCCTGAAAAGCCAGAGCTGGGAGCCAAGAGAAACAACAGCAATCAGTACAGAAGGAATAGAAAGAGATCTTGAAAGCCGGCCTGGGAATAATAACATGTTGAAATGTGTTCGCCGGCAAGGGCTTTGTTACCGCACTTTGAATCCAAGCACGAGCACTCGGTGCCAAGAAGAGAAATTGCTGCCAAGGGCAGGTGTTCATTGCCATTCACCTCTTGCTTCAGGGCACAGCGGCAAGATCAGACCCCTTCCCAGCCACTGGCTCTTTCACCTGCCTCTTCTCAGGCCCCGAGGGCACAGGGACTCACCTTCACGGGAGTGCCAGTGCCGTGGTGGCAGCGCAGCAGCCTCAGCACCACACGCTCAGGACCCGCTGTGGCCTCCTCTGCCAGGCTGGGGGACCAAGAAACAGCACAAAAGCAAAATTAAATAAAGTACAGGCATGTGTGCTGGGAATGGGAATGGGAATGCAGCAGCCTTCTTGTCCTCCCTTACACGTGTGAGAGAACCCCCTTCTCACTCCTCTTCCCATGTGGATCCAGACACCAACTGAGTCATCACAGTTTAGAGGTCACCAGTGCTGTTCTTGGGTGCCCTTATCTGCTGTTAGAGCACCCCCACCCCCTCATCAGCTCCCAGGCATCTGGAACATCCACCCTGCGGTGTCCAGCACAGGGTCTCACTCCAAGGCAATATCACTCTTGCAGGAGGCAGTACTGCAGTGCTGCTGGCAGTGGGGCATGATTCCTTCGGGAGCAACAGCTCTTCTGTGGAAGGGGGGCTGGCATTTCTGGGCAATGCTCACGTGTGCTGGCACTGTGGTGAGGAGCTGTTCCTGGAGCAGTGCAGCAATGTGGCTGAAGTAGGGGACTCCTGAGACAGTAGCTTTGGTGGGTCTCCACGACACATCAGGCTGGAGAGGTCTCTTATGGAGATGTAAACACTTGTAGGGCCATGACCTTGCTTTGCCATGCTGAGTTTTGGAGGCAGAATCACTGGTCCCTTGGTAGTCACCTTGCCTGACACAGCCCTCTGTTTCCAGGTGTCTATAGCTAAAGAGCTACAGCTCTGAATTCTTGGTCTCTGTGGTTCCCCCAGGGTTCTGCACAGCTCCTGTGCAGAGAAAGCAGAGGATGGTGCTGCTCATAAATTTAGTGGGTGAGCAAAAACACAGAAAGTGTTAAAGGATAATTCCTCTGATGAAGCCTTACAAAGGTCATCTCTGTGCGTGGTGTGAGGACTGTGCTTAGCACTGGCTAAGGCGCAGGTGAGGACAGGAAAGAAGGGCTTCTAAGGGGTTCTCTATCATGAGCATTGACCAATGAGGCCCATATTGCAGCTGACCAAATCAAATTAAAAATGTTTTGAAAATTTAGAGATTTCCATTCTATTTCTACTCCTTTTAGACCAGGGAGAGTGTTCAGCAACTGAAAAATCCTTGCTAGTTGGGATGGCTGGCCCCAGTTTTCCTGAAAACTGCTTTTCATATGACTAACTTTGTTCTGGGTACCCCAAGTGGGGCACCAAAAGTAGGGTCAAAAGTGAAAACTGCTTTGAAGGTTTGGAGGGAGCAAATTGAAAACCTTTGCAGTTTATAATATAAAGAGATGGAGTAAAGGTGTTCAGTGTCCTGTTCATTAAGGAGCTGTGTCTTACTAATATTACTTGGCAAATGAATCCAAACTGGCTTGCATATGAACATTCATGTGGGTTGAAAACTGGCTTGAGGACCGTAAACAAAAGAACAAATGCGATCAATCTATCGAGTTGGAACAGGCATTCGAGGGGGGGTACAGCAAGCAGAGCTAGAAACAGACACAGTCTTCTCCTCAGGGATGGAGTGAGACAGCAAAGACCACATTAGAGGCATCTTCAGGAGATACCAGACTAGGACCAGCTGCAGATTCCTGTGTGAGAAGGAAGAGTCCAGGCCTGGCCCTTTTCTCAAATGCGCCATGTTTTCACTTGTTGACTTAATTGGCTTCATTCCTGCTTTGCACCAGCACAAGAATGAACTCGGGCATGACAAGGGGCCTGTGGTCCCCTGTGTGCCCAGGGGAAGGCCCAGGCTTGGCGTGATGACACTGTTTAGGCAACAGCATGGAGTGTCTGGGCACACTGCCTCGAGAGTGTGAGTGCTTGAGAAACCAACCCAAGCAGGAGATCAAAGGGGCGGCCGATACACTCAATAAAAGTTTGGCAAGGGCAGAACTTCACTGGGATATGGACACACATGTTTGTCCTGTCCTGCCAATGGGCAACGTTCCTACCTCCTAATGTGAGTGATAAGAGCATCACTGAGCTGCCTGAGCACCTGACATGAGCGATCTTGCCCAGCACAGCCTTCGGGCGTGCCATGGAAGTTGTAGCATGACCAAGAAGCCCAAGATACAGGAGGGTTGAGCCTGTGGTAACTGAACAGCAGCAACCATACGGTGGTAAACCATGAGTTTGTTCCAACTTGGAGTGTATTGGGAATGCAGATCAAAGCCTGGAGGAATGTTCCCAGAAATCATGGGAGTGGTGGAAGGGGGGGTGAGGGGGGGGGGTGTCAGAATCTAAAATCCACCGTGAGCTTTCTGAAGCAAGCCAGCCATATCCAGCTGTCACCCTCCCCTTCTTATCTGCCCCTTCTCTCCTTCTGTCAGCCACTTTAAATCCAGAGCTTTCTCTTTCTTCCAACCCTATGTCACAGTGTAAACTTCAGGACAGCAGGGCATACCACCGAATCAAGTCTATCCTAAAAAAGAGCCCTGAGCAGGCCTAGAGCTGAGCTGATGTGCTGTGGACCTGAAATCCAAGAACAGCTCCTCTTCCCTGTGCTTAGGGCAAAGGCAGTGCCTCCCTGTCCTTCTTGGTGGGGTCATTTGCTCAAGTCTCCTCCACAGAAGGAGTAAATTAAGAGCTGTCTCAGGGGATGTCACACTGGCAGCATCACTTCAAATGTTATTGTTCCATTTTAAATGGAAAGGAAGGAACCATTTCACTGCATTTCCTGTGGGATCTGAATTCTGCAGATATATTCAATGGGTGCCTGTCTGCCAAGCAGAGGAATTTCTGGAGAGTTTGAGTGAGAGGGACAGAGGGAACCAAGCACTTGGAAGACTACCAAGTGACCATGGATGGAGGAAGGGTCACATATAGGACGACTTTTATGTCTTGGGTCTCTTACATGAACTGGAACAGGAGTTAATGGCATGAAAGTAAACGATGGTCAGGAAGGTGCTCCATGAACTGGAGCCCCTGTGCTCTGGAGCCAGGCTGGGACAGCTGGGGGTGTTCACCTGGAGAAGAGAAGGTTCCAAGGAGACCTTAGACCTTAGACCACCTTCCAGTGTCTAAAGGGACTCCAAGGGAGATGGGGTGGGACTTTGGACAAGGGCCAAAGGGACAGGACAAGGGGGAATGGCTTCCCACTGGCAGAGGGCAGGGTTGGATGGGATATTGGGAAGGAATTCTTTCCTGCAAGGGTGGGGAGGCCCTGGCACAGAGCAGCTGTGGCTGCCCCATCCCCAGAAGTGTCTGAGGCCAGGTTGGACAGGGCTTGGAGCAGCCTGGGACAGTGGAAGGTGTCCCTGCCCATAGGAGGGGGTAAAGCAAGGTGAGCTTTAAGGTCCCTTCCAACGTACACTGTTCTGTGGTTCTGTGATATGTTTCCAATGGTCACCCTTCCTGCTTGACAGGACACCCCAAAAAGCTCACCTATTCCTGATTTGCTCTCAGATAGGTAGAACAGCCATGCTCCTCTGCCTGGAGCAGCTGGCTACCACTCCCAGCATCAGGCAGCACCTGTCCTGGGAGGTCCAGCAAACCACCAAACCCCACACCTCCAGACGCTGTGTGCATGTGCCAGCCATGCACCCCTCTAGGAAAGTGAAAACTCAGCCCGTATGCAGAAACACAGACATGTGCCACCTCCCAGTCCCCGCACAGAAGTGAGCAGACACCATCTGGGACCCCAATGACACTGTTAATTGCTTTGGGAGGTGAGTTCAGAGAAGTGGTTGTGGTTCGTGTCTCCCTTTGTGCCTGCTCCTGGCTTGGCGTGTATCTCTAACCTTGGGGAGAGGAGCTGGGCTGTCTCAGTGGCAGGGATGAGGTGAAGGTGTGGAGAGAAGAGCTAGAGGCCAGAGGTGAGCCAGGGACAAGGCACAGCCTTGGGGCATCATGGCCAAGGACAGAAACTTCTGCAGCAACAGTGAGGCATGGGGTCTTATCTGGGGCTGGGGATGTTTTGGGACTCTAAATTCACCTGAGCCAGGACCCAGTGAAACCAGGGCACCTACCAGAGTTATTTTCCCCTTGTGTTCTGTGTTCCCCACAGTGCTGAGCTGCCACAAGCTGGCTCTGCATGTGTCCCACGTGCAGCTGGGGTTCCTCGCTACGGTGTGAGGCCAGCAGCCCCTGGCTTGGGCTCCATGTAAGCTTCACGTTCCTCTCCTGCTAATCCTGGAGGTCCCAGATCCATTTATGGACCTGGCAAACACTCAGACACACCCGGGAAAGTGAACACAGAGGCACGGAGCTGCCAAGAAAGGAGCTGAAAGGCACATTTAGCCCGGAGGAGGTGTAAGCTGCCGGCAGTGGAGGCTGGGCAGCCCGGAGCTCCGGGGAGGTGAGGACAGACACAGGTAGGACGGATGCAGGGAGCAGGCTGAGGATGCCGTGCAGGAACACCTCCCCTCCAGGCAAGCACTCCAGCCTCCCGGACAACACTCCCTCCCATGTGGAAATCAGCAATCAAAAGGAGCAATTACCCCAAATCACAGCCCCCAAGTGACAAATAGCCCAGGCTGCCAGGCAGATTATGTGCTGCAGGAGGCATGTTATAACCTGCTCACACACATTAAAGAGACGACCCTGTGCTGTTTATGCTGTCAGAGGCCTAATTATGGGAGCAATTTTCTCCAGATTCCCGAGGGGAGAGACAGGGAGAGCTCTGGGCACCCACACATGCTTGCCCGGCCACAGGTGAGCGTGGCTGCCTCCAACACCTTGATCCCCTCGGTGACCTTTGCAGAGCCCTGGTTCCCATGCACTCTGCTTCCAGCCAGGATTGCATTGCTCAGCCTCCACACCTGTCTGCTTCCTGGACAAAATGCCTGAAAAGAAACAAGCTTTGTCAAAGTTTAATGCATACCTTTGCCAGCATCCATGCCCAACCTCTTGGGCCTGGTTTGGACTTCCTGTGAGAGTGAAGATGAGCCTGGTCACAAATTATGTTCACTGTCTCCGTTTTGGATATTCCACTCCAAGTCAAACAGACAGATTTCTTGCCCAAATTTAGTAGCAGCTTAGGGTCTTAATCAGGTTGTTGAACCTGTCTTTATGATTTCTGGCTGATGGGTGCTGGGACTTCATCCATGTTTGTCCTCATGACTGAAACAGGAGGAGAAAGAGAAAAGTAACCTCTTCTCTAGGTCAAGCCTAAATTCAGGAGTCTTGGACCTCACTCCTGACTCCTCCACATGCCCTCTCCATAGTCCTGATGATTACAGTGATGCAGTTTCTAATGTCAGTGAAAAACGCAAGTACCTTTTAATTCAGCCAGCCTGCTCTGGGCCTTTTTTAAATTTGAGTTCTAAGATCAGATGATGCTGTACAATGGCAAATCCCACAGGTTTCCTTCAATGAATTCTTTCAGTAAGTCTGAATGTTCTCCCCTGCTCTTTGCTCTATGTCCCAGATATATCCCATTTTCCATTGTGATGCTGTTCTTTGCTTCGTCTTCCTCTCCCATCCCTTGGCCCTCATTCATCAGCCAGGAGTTAGGGACAGTCCTCCCAGGGCCATACATGAGCAGAAATAGCTCTGCCCTGCTCCACTCTCTCTGCCAAGACCTGGCATAGAGCAGGGTCTGTAGGCTGGTCACTACCTATGTGCACTGGGGACCTCTGTGCCTATCAGGGAAATGGCTTGAAGCCATGAGCTCTCTCTGGATGCTGAAAATGCTGGATTCAGGTCTGGCAGGAGTTGTTATTTTCTTTGCCTGTTCCTCAGGCTGGGCAAGGGGATGATCCTTCCCAAGCTCAGGATTGTGGCTCAGCTTGCAGGTGCTGCAGCCTCCTCCCAGGGGACAGTGGCAGGATGGAGGAGTTCTTAAGCCTCTGCAGACAAGAGACTGTCATCACAAGGATGTTGACACATGACTGGCTCTTCTTTTCACTGCAGACGGCTCTCTGGAAACCACATCTCCAGGATCCCAGGGGAAGCTTTCTCTGGCCTCTACAGCCTGAAGATTCTGTAAGTAACTTGCTCCTCTCTGCAGAGAAATCCCTGTCCCTGCCTCTCCCCAGCCCCTGGCCATAAGCAGGGACTTGCAGCCATCCTGAGGGTGTGCAAAGCTACAAGGAGGTGTGGGGTCAGATGTTAAACTGGCAAACATGCCCTGTGGTGGCTGGGGAGCTGTGTCCCACCCCACAGACTGTGAGCAGGTCCCCCTAGGGCACGCTGTGACAATGTACCCTGAGAGAATCTGCAGAAGTTCACATTTTGAAAAAAAAAAATCACCAAAGCCTCCTAAAGTGGTGTCCCCCCGTTGTCGAGTCCAGACCCCAAACTGGTGCCCATCCGCTCTGCTGCCATGTCGGGGCTGGGTTGGAGCAACTCGAAGGTTCGGTATTCTGGCAGGTGCTGAGGAAAGGGCCTGTGCTCTGTCCAGCTCAGTTGTCCTCACCACAGACTTCTTCATAGCCCAGAAGGCCTCTGCAAGGCTCTGGAGTGACCTGGGAAAGGTGGGATCCTTGGACAGTCTGACCTCAGGGATCCCAGCCTGTCCCCAAGGACAATGGAGGCAGCTGGACCCAGGAGCACTGCAGCCATCAGGCCATGCCTGATCTGCTAACCCTGCTTTATAAAGGTCACTGCAGGCAGGCCACCCACCCCTGCTGTCCAGTGGGGAAGGTCTAAGAGATAAAGCTCCTCTGGAAACTTTGGAAGCCACACTCAGCTGAGCTGGCTCCACTGTGGCACCTACACTCACACCTTCCTGTGGGCCATGGTGTGTCACTGCTCATGGAGTCACTCTGCTTTTTGTACCCATCTGACAGTCCTCAGGGTCTGTGCAGGATGTTGAGGTGGGAGTCCCTTTCTCCCTAAGGAACCATCTTAAAAATCTTCTGCAATAAACATTTCATCCCCAAGGGGATGTTTTGAACTCAGCCACAATGTGAAATTGTTGTAGCTGGTCCAGTTTGTGCAGAGAGAGCAGGTACGAACCTGCTCCCAGGATTAGAGAGTATAAGGCTGTTTACTACGTCTTCTGAAGATGTAAAGTATGAATCCTGCCCTAAATCTCAGGGCTTAGAGATTTATCCATCCCCTGCATTAGGCAACAAATCAAAGGAACTGAGGAAAAACCGCAGCTCTCCCACCCAATTTCAACAAGAGGAGCCTTCTGCTCTGGGGACGCAGGAGCTTTGAAAGGTGCTTTTGATCAATTCTATTTGTTCAGGCCCAGGTAAGGATGTATGCAGCATTACCAGAGCAGTGCCTCCCTTCCAGAGCCTGCAGCTCAGCAGGAAGGGGAGCGTGTGCTCTGCCCTCCTGCCCCAGGACATGGGCTCACTGCCACAGCCACAGGCAGCACCAGCAGGGACACATTCACCAGTGACCCCAGAGCAAGGAGAGGCTTGAGAGATCAGAGCATTTCCATCTGGGAAATGGTTGCATCCAGAAGCTCCAGGCTATCTGATGAGAGCCAGAGTTGCTGTCCTCAGGCTGCAGAACAAGCTGCTTTGCTCTCAGCCAGGCTGTGCCCTGTGGCACAGGGTGCCATGTGGGCTGTCATGTCCCTCTGGCTGCTGCCCTGCCTGAAACTAAACCGTGTGCCTGCTTAGGGACGTGGTTTAATGGTGGAGCTGGCAGTGTTAGGTTTATGATGGGAATCAATGGTCTCACAGGGCTTGTCCAGTCTTAATGATCCTGTTGGTGTCTGGCACTTACCCTCACCCCAAACCTTTCCCATGAGGGTGTGTGGAGCACTAGCCCAGCCACAAGGCCAGGGGAGGAGGGTGGATGCTCACAATGACTGGTCCATCCAGGCCCTACCATGAAAATCTTATTTAACAAAGATCCTACTTCCTAAAAGCAGGGGCACTACCAGACCCCATTGGTCACTGGGAGCATTTCACTTTCCAAAGACCCTGATGATTTTCCTGGCCTGTCTGCGGTGGTATGTTGTGCTGCCATGTGCTCTCGCTGTAGGAGATGCTCTGATTACTTTCTGCCGTGTTTCTGTGGGCTCCACTGGAGTGAGGTCTTTGGGAGAATGCAGTGGCAGATCCCTGCACCCTCCAGGAAAAGCAGTCATTGACCCTCACCGATTCTCTGTCACTGTAAGAGTGAGGGCAGCAGTGACAGACACAATGGAGATAGACTGGTCTCTGGGAACTGCTGGAACAGGTCTGGAAATATTGCCAGGACAGATCTTAGGAGCACTGGACTTAATCACTGTTGAGGTCCTTCAAACCAGGACAATCACATTGGAAGGGCTCTTGGAAAGGGTGGGGACTCTCACTCATTTCTCTACTAAGAAAAGACTGAGGAAAACCACAAGGTACTGAAGAAGGCAGGTAAAGGCCACCATGTATTTCCTTCAGGTTGTGATTAAGTTGCCTCAGATCACTGCAGCAGTGACCTGGTTGGGGCTGGTGGCTCTGCAACATCTCAGCAGGATCTGCTCCATCTCTCCAGGAATCAGAGGGAGCAAGTATATTCCCTCAGAAACTGGTTGTGGCCAGGAGGGGTGAGCGGAGCCTGGAGAGAGACATGGGGCTGGATCACCCTGCTCCTTGTGCTCTGGGAGTGACCAAAAACCCTCACCCTCTTCCCAAGCCACAACATAGTTCCCTCTTCCATTTGCTGCACTTCTCTGTACCCTTTCCAAGCCTGCTGAGGGCCAAAACCCACTGCTGAGCTGGCTTCACCAAGATCTCCCTGTATCCTGGAACCCTGAGACTGAGAATATAAATTTCAACCTAAAAGACTAGGAGGAATTTAGGGCTTCTGGAGAAGTGAAGTGGTTTATAGGATGCTGTTATTATGGACACTGTGGGTACTACAGAGATAAGGGTGCAACCAGCTGTGCACTGGTGTAAACTGGCGTAAACTGGTGTGCCATGTGCAGGACACAGAAGTGTGCCAGGGAACTGGGGAGCACCAGGCTGGCCCAGTTATGTCCATGTCCTGTGGGCTGCTGTGCAGCTGCACTGGGACAGGACAGCATGAGGTACGCACTGCACTGCTCCTCATCCAGACCAAATTCTTGCTCCCCAGTGCAACCATTCCTGCAGTCATGTGCTTTTCTTGGCATTTTAATCTCCATCAAAAAAATAAAGATATTGCCCTCTCCAGAGGGTATCTGGAGAAGGGAATCTGAAGTCCCCATGAGACAGGAAAGATCAGAGAGATGCTGGGATGTCAGGTATTAAAAGACAGGAGCATGGAGGAAAGTCCCGTTTCCTCACTTTAGGCAGAGGCAAAGCATTGAGTTTATACTTAACCATTCTGTCTCTGCTGAAAATCAAGACAGAAGAGGACTCAGAGAGGGCAAGTCACCCTTCAGGCTTTACCCTGAACTTCCCTGGGGGTGTTGGCCAGCAAAGGGCTGCTACTGGGCTGGGACCCACCTGCACTAAGACACCAGCTGTGATGCTGTTGCTTCTCTTGATGCTGGGCAAGCTTTGGCCAGGCCACACTGTCCCACCTGGGACCTGCCCTGCTGGACACAGGGCAGCAGCAGAGAAGCCAGATGACAACAGGCAGAAGGATGAGGAAATGCCAAATCCTCACCTGTGGGGAACCTAGAATAGAAATTGTAGGGGTGGTAGAAGAGTGGGAATGATGTGGCTCCCCTGCCCATGTCCTCCTCCTGCAGCTCTTGTGCACAGCTGGGCCCTGGACTGCACAAGGGGTGCTCCAAGCCTCTGGCACTCTGACAATCACAGATGCCTGCCCCCAGCTCCTCTGTTGTCCCCCACTCACACCACCCTGCCACTCTCATTTTCCTCTTCCCCTGCCTGGGGGACCTTCTCCCCTCCTGCTGGCCATGGTCACGGCTCAAGAGCAGGGAACACCAGGAGCTCCCTCTCTGCTGCACCCAGAGCCCATTCCCATGGGGGACATACTGGGAGGCTGCTGGGACCTCTCCAAGACGAGTTTCACCCACACAGTGTTGGAACCCAGAAACATGGGATTTCTGAGCTTTCTTTGCTTTCTAACACTGAACCCCAGGAGAACACTGCTTTTGACCTGAGGCCTTGGCTAAGACTTCCAAATTTGAGTGATGGAGTTAGAGTCACTGGTGTGTAGTTAAATAGAAGTGTGTGATTTCACATGGTGAAGGGTCTTAAAATTGGGGTTTTTAGGATATAGTAATAGGTATGGGACAAGATGTAGGATTTGGGGTGTTGTTTCCTTTCTGTGTTCTTCCTTCTTCTTCATGATTTCAGGTAGTCTGCTGGTTGGACAGTTAGTGCTGCACTGCAGGTCACAGGAACACAGGAGTGTGGCTGGTGTGAATGTGCGCTGGCAGTCCATAATCATGGACTGTGCTTCTCCTTCCATGCTGTGCAAGAGGTGTGAAAGCCCCAGTGATGGATCCTGTGGGTGTTCTCTGCAGCCCACTGGGATGGGAAACATCACCCAGGTGGGCAACTGTCCCACAAGGACCAGCACAACCTCCAGGGCTCCTGGTCCTGCACATGGATTTGTTTCTGCAGCCAAGGTGTGCCGGGGAGATAAAACCCTGGGTCCAGCCCAGTGAGAAGGACTGGGGGGCTGGTGATGAACAATGAGTCAACAGAGGTCACTTAACCTGGAGGAGAAGGGAATGAGGATGGACACAAACCTTCAAGGACAGGCTGCTGCTGCAATAAGTAAGGAAATACATATTCTCCATATATGAAGACAAGGAACAGCAGGTTTTGGAGTAGATGGCAACAGGGATATTGAGGACATTGTGTTTATAGATATGAATGCTGTGTCACAGGTTGGCTGAGGTTTGACAGGTGACAGGCATGGCTCTAATTGGGAATGGCTGTCCCAAACATGAACAGCTGAAACCTGGGAGTATTCAGGAGCTGACTCACAGCAGGATCAAAGATATTACCTCTGGTGACAGGGGTGTCCTCTAAGGAGAAAGGCTGGTATCTGAGGATGGAAACAATTTTCCTAGTTTAATTTTACTAGAGCCCTAGGGCTAATTGCAATCATGTGCAGGTCCACAAGTAAACTCTCACATGCTTCTTGGGCTGTCAAGGGGCCTGGTGCTTTCCCAGTCTTTCCAGAGAATTAATTTATGTTTAAAAAAGGTTGGGAAACACCCTGGGAATTCCTCCACAAACCCTCCTGTGCAGATGGTCCTCTCCCTGTCCTCGGAGTGAATCCCAGAGGTACTGGAACCTGGACCAGATCCTTGGCTCTGCCTCCTCTGGCTGCTTCTCTGCACAAAAACCACCTGGAAAGTGGCCATGAAGATAGGCCTGTGCAGAAACCATGCAGGGGTACACCCAGGGAAGCAGGTGTGTGGAGACTTGGAAGAGCAGGGGAAGAGCCAAGCTGCCCCACTACAACAAAACATCATGCCACATATATGCTGGGATATGCTGAGATCTTCATGCATGGAGCCTGGAGCCAGCTGGGCAAGGTGACATGTGGCCTCCTCAGCCCCCCTCAGACAAGACTGACAGGGGTGGATGCTCAGCAGCAGTAGCTGGTGCTCAGAGGTTTTCTCTACTGGCAGGTCCATCCCTTAGCAGAGACTTTGGGGATGCCCCTCTCCCATGGGGCTGCTCTGCAGCACAGTGCACCCACATCCTCTCCACAGAGGCTGATGCTCCTCTGTGCAAGCTTCATTGCCAGGATCATTAGAAGCCCCCCCACAGGCTGTTTTGACCCCTCTGCAAACTCCTTCTCTTGCAAAATTAACTCTTTGGTCCATGCTCTCTCAGCCTTGGGGCTTTTCAGGGTGGCAGAATATGCTGCTTAATGAGAGTATCTGGAAAACTGGAAACTTTTCCATCTTTCCAGACCTCCTCATGAACTGCCTGGATGCCTCTCACCTCCAAGTGTCCTGGCTGGAGTTTCATCAGCTAGGAAGCTTCCATCCCAGCTGGCCACGGGGCTGACTTGTGCTGCCACAGCTTCCCAGGCATCCCACCCTTGCCCGGGTATCCTTCACCAAACACTGCCCTGCACAGCCAGGATTGCCCCCGCTCTGACTCCTGGCTGAACATGCTGCAGCAACAGCACTGCTTACTAGCCAAGAAGGAATCCCACACCAAACTCCACAGGGAAAGACTCCAAGCGCAACCACAACCTCACCCCAAAATGTGGAGGGCAAAATGCCTGGGTGCATCCTTTTGGCTGCAGACCCTGCACCCGCAGCAGGCCCACCCTGCCACTCCATTCCTCAGCAAGCCCCAACCAGCCTGTGTGAGTGTGCAGACCCTGTGCTGCCCAACCTGCCTGCACAGCCCGGGGTGTGAGCACAGCCCAGCACAGCCCAGCACTGCCCAGAACAGCCCAGCACAGCCCAGCACTGCCCAGCACCACCCTGAACAGCCCAGCACTGCCCAGAACAGCCCAGTACAGCCTGGCTCTGCCCTGGAAAGCCCTGAGCAGCCCAGCTCTGCCCAGGGTGTGAGCATTGCCCAGCACTGCCCAGCACTGCCTGAACTCTCTTCCACCACACACTGCCCAGCACTGCCCATGGTTCATTCTCATCAACAAGTGGGCTGGACAGAGCCTGACAAGAGTGGCCTTGCTCAGCACATGCCACATCCCCTGGATGGGCCCTCCCCAATGGCCACCTCACCAGTCCCTCTTCTTCTCCTCCAGAGTAGTGACCACAGAACCTGCTGCGGCCCAGGACAGGTGCTGACTCGCCTGCCGTGTGAACACACATCAAAAAATATCACCAAAAAGTCACGTTGCCCCAGGATGGCAGATTTGGAGGTGACTTGGGACACTTCAGAAATCCCTAGACAAACCTTACCTCTTGGCCAGCCCTGAGCCTGTGCAGAACAGAAATAGCTTTGAGACAAAGAGAATGGTGTGGCACATCCAAGAGACGCTCCCATTGGGAGGGAAGAGGAACGAGCTAAGAGGAACGTGCAGAGGTTGGAATGTCTTTAATCCCCATGCATGTGCTCCAGGCATAGTTGCCTCCAGCAGTAACAGCCCTTTGACTGTGCTGGCTGAGTCACTTCAGCCTCCCAGGATGGGGACATTTTATCATGCACAGGCCTGTACCTCTGAGGGCTGTGTGTCTGCTGAGACTCTCTTGTGCAAGGATTCTGGTGTGATGGGACCTGATCCCAACATTTTCTGGTTGTTCAGGCATGGTCCCTGCCAACAAACTCCTACTTCTGAAAATAAAACCCAACCTCTGAGGATCTGTGATTTATTCTGGTTCCAGTCAGACTCCTGTGGGTATCAGGTGGTGTGTCCATGTCTACTAGCATCTGCAAGCCCCAGTATCCCCTGAACAGTGTCTAGCAAGGTGACAGTGTTCCATCCATACCTGGGTTTGAATCCTTGCTGCTCTGAACAGTCTTTGCTTGTCATGTTTATTAGTGTCCTCAGCTTGTCCAGAAGTTGGCTTATTAAACAGCGAGGACATAGAATCACAAAATGGTTTGGATTTGAAACAAACTTAAGGACCATTTCATTCCACCCCCTCCCATGGGCAGGGACACCTTCCACTCTCCCAGGTTGCTCCAAGCCCCAAACCTGGCCTTGGACACTTTCAGGGATGGGGCAGCCACAACTGCTCTGGGCATCCTGTGCCAGGGCCTCATCACCCTGAATAAATCCTAAGAGAAGTCACATCAAGAAGATGATAAGTCTTCTGAGAAGTCACATCAACTAGAGCAGGATTGCTCCCTGGGCACAAGAATTTGAGCTCTGACTAAGGTTGTCTCCAAACTGCTGTGAAGCAGCACCTTGCTGTAGGAAAGTGAGTGAAATCCTGGGATTTTGTTTGAAGGCAAGAGCTGATGGAGAGGCAGGAACAGACAGATGCTGACACACAAAGGCTGAGGCCAGTGTGATCAGGGATCTCAGGGTTGCTGTTATCTTGTGGACTGAGGTCCAGCTCCACAGACCATGTGTGCCTCAGTCACCCTGCAGCAGGCCTGGGCTCCAGGCAGATCCCTGCACCACCATCCCTGCCCACACCCTGGAAAACAGCTTCCTCTCCTGGGGGGAGCATGAATGCAGGGAGGAGACAGTGTCTGCCCCAGGCTTTCAGGACCATGAAGTCAGGGGATGACAGATGAGCAGTTTGCTGAGTTGTTCCATCTTTTCAATGCTGTTGACATAAATGTTGCAGTGACCTCTTAAAGCAGAATGTATCCAAGGATAAAAGGTTATCTGCTTCCTTGGAGAAGGCCTGGAGTCCAGGCCTCCTGCTGTGGGTGCTCTCCTCAGGGAGCTCCAGCATTGTTTTCCCCCTTGTCTTGGCTTGAAAGACATGTGTCTGCTAAGAAAGGTAGGATCCTCTTTTGAAGTGGAAAAAGTAAACCCTCTAACTCCCTCCTTCCAAATTATTATAATTTTGAAATTAAGGGGCTGTCAAGCAAAGATATGGGAATAGGAATAACAGTTCTTTACAAGGAAAATTAAAACATAAATACAGTATTACAAAAACAAACAAACAAACAAACAAAAAACTAAAACACTGACAGAGTCAGAATCCAAGCTGACACCCCATCAGTCAGTCAGGGTGTTGGCAGCAGTCCCATTAAATGGTGGCTGCAGTCCTCCTGCAGTGACAGGTGTGGTTCTGTTGGAGCAGTGCTCCTGTAGAGGGGTGTAGTTTTCCTCCAAAGGTCCAGTGATGATGTAGAAAGGGTCTGGTTTTCCTCTGGAATCCAGTGAGAAAAGGCTGCTCTGATGTTCCAAATCTCAGATTTTATCTAGGTAGGAAATGCTTGGCTCCTGCCCCTGGGTGGAACATCTCCCAATGGGATGATGGAATTTTATCAGTCATGCAGTGGGACTCAATGGCCCTTTAACAGGAGATATCTCCTGGAGGAAGGGTGGGCTGTGGAAAAGAGAAAGAACACTGCCCCACCTGGTTTTTAACAGATGGTGATAGAATACATAGTACAGGTCACATCCTGCATTGCAACCCAAGACACTCCTTCTTATACAACAGCAGCACCCCAAAGGGCAAAATGCCACAACTTAGACAGAGAGGGACCCAGTAGCCCTGTCCCAGCTTTCTAGATGCCCTGCTGTGCTCTGAACCTTTTTGCCATCCTCCTGGTATAGCACGGCCGGGTGCCCTGGTAGGGGGCAGCCCCAGGAACCAGGTGCAACAGAGAGGAGGTGTGATCCCACAGGTGTGTAGGGATATCCCTGGCATCAACCCCCAGGTTTTGGTGCAGTTACTTGAGGTCTTCCCAAAATCATGTTGCATGTTATGAAAAGAAAAAGTAATATTCAAGGGTCATTTAATGTGATGTATAAGGATTGACTGCAGTAAGGGCTGATGGGGGTTGTGCTTGATACCAGACTGTAAGAGAAGCCATACTGGGACACCCAGGGATAAATGCAGTATGTCTTCTCCTGCTAAAACCTGAGCTCCCTGTAAGAATAGCTGGAGCTTTCCAGACCTTGAGGCTGAATGAAGAATTTCTTGTTTAATACCAGCATGGCCCTGTCCCTAGAATATTATCAAACTCTGTTTGGAATTGGATTTTGGCTTCTCTGTGTCATGCTCTGATGATGAGTTATTGGATTCATTATGTGCAATGTGAAGAAGCACTGGTTCTTGTCCCAGTCTCAAAACTTCTCTAGCTGCCCTGCTGCTGTGAAACACAGCATTGTCCACCACTCCAGTGGTTTTCGAGGTCTCTGAAGCATCTTACTTAAATATTGTTTGTCTGCACCAAAATGGCTTCATTTTGGAACCAGTCCATTCTGATGGTGGTCTGGAAAGTCTCTCAGTCTGTTTTACTGGTTGGAGAAGGGACTTGTAATAAATGCTAGGCAGCAGGATCCGGCAGAAGTGTGACAATGGGCTTTGCTTTAGTACTGACTTAGATCTTTCCAATGATCAACACTAAACATCAGGCTCAGATTTCAGAGAGCCACTGAGATTCAATGTTTGCCCCACCAAAACCCTGAAAGCACTTTCTGAAGCCCCACTCTGTTTCTCTCTGTGTTCAGCTCTGCATCTTCTTGATTTTTAACAGACATGAATTATTATTCCACTTCACTGGGCTGCAGGACCCAGGGTTTTATTTCCCCAGCACACCTTGGCTGCAGAAATAAATCCATATGTAGGACAAGGAGCTCTGGAGGTTGTGCTGGTCTTCATGGGACAGTTGCCTGTCTGGATGTCCATGCTCTTTGGGCTGCCCCTCACCATTAAGGCCATGCCCTGCTCCTTTGATACTGGCAGTAAATTATGATAGGACCCTAAGCACCATTTCCTTTTCCATGCCATCTCCAATCACTCTTAGAAGGTTTTGTAAAGAGTAACCTCAGATATGTAAAACTTTCCTTTCTTAGGCACTTCCTCTGGCCCAGCTACCTTGCTGGGATGTGTCTGTTATCCAGGGAAGCATGTCTAAGTGATGTCTCCGTTCTGGAAGGAACAAGTAGGACAAGACATTTTCAGAGTCAAAAACAACCTTTTCAGACAGGCTGAGATGGTGACACCAGTAAATTCAGATGTGTGGTGCTCCAGTAGGTCAATGAGAGAGGATTGTGTCTGACCAGGTCTGAAACACCCCTTGGAGTGTGGTTCTCACTCTGTCTTCATCCCTAGAGCTGTTCAGACTCCCACCCCTGGGTGCATTCTAATCTTTGTCTCCTCTTTTCTCATCACCTGTGTATGTGTCTCCATGTCCACAGCCCTTTTCCATGCCCTACACTCACTCCCATCTCTGAGGGGTCCTCCTGGGTCCTGCCTGTTCAGCCCAACAGTCCCAGGCACCTGCTCTCTCTGGATGGAGTCTCTGATTTTTTTCCACATCAGTTCCAGGTCCTGCTGCCAGCAGTGCCAAGGCTGCAAGGTCCCTGAGCAAGCAGCTGTGAGTGGCTCCTCACCCGCTGTGCCAGCAGCTGCACCACAGTGGGATAGGAAAGCTGCCCATGGGCTGGTTTCCATCCCCTCTGGAGGGAACCACTGACACACATGGGCAAAGGATGCCTGACTCCAGGACAAATGTGGGTCAGCCTGGCTCAGAGCACTGATGTCAGTCTGGGGTAACAGATGCATGTCTGCAGGGCAGAGGCCCCTTTGTGGTGACATCCTCCCAGTGGGCCCCCACTGCAGCACCAAACTCACCCCTTGGCCCTTCTGCTGCACCTCCTGGGCCAGACTGGGCTGCAGCTCACCTGTCCTGGCTGCTAACATTGTGCTTCCCAACCACTCCAGCTTTCCAGCAAGAGCCCAGAACAACTTCAGAAACAAGCAGCAACATCCTCCATTTTGTGTCAGGCTGTTGTTGTTGGGTTTTTAACAAAGTTTTCTTTTTTCTAATTATAGGATGTTGCAGAACAATCAGCTGAGCCGCATCCCTGCAGAGGCACTGAGAGATCTTCCAAATCTCCAATCTCTGTAAGTCATTAAAAATCAATGCTGCGAGCTGCACAGTCCCTTGGGGACACCAGGCTTCCCAGCATTTGAGTCATTAGTTCCTTTGTCAAGGATGTTCTGTTCCTTCTTCCTTTTCTTTTCCAATTTATGCAAAGATGACTGTCACTTAGAGTGGAAGGGAGGGGAGGGCAGTTTTCAAGGAAGAAACACTGTCTTGGTAGAGGATGTTGAAATTACAGCTCCCCATGTGTACATTGTGATGAAAAGGCCACCAGAGCCAATGCATATTTCAAGGAACATTGGAAAATATCCACCCAAAGAGTCTCTGTCCTCTGCACTGTGGACCACAGTGGGGAAGGGACCTGCCAGCAAGCACAGAGGACACTGTGGCTGTCAAAGTGCAAGTTGGACTGTTTTACCCAAATGGAAGATAATTGTGTCAGGGTAGAGCTGTTTTAGACTTGTTGCAATTCAGCCCCGGGAAGAAGCTGAGGCTGTGATTGTGCTTTTCCTCTAAAGGAGCTATATCCACAGCAGGTTTATGCTATGTTCCTTAAAAATCACACAACTCTGGAATTTTGTTGTTTTGCTGAGTATGGGCACAGTTGAGACCAGACCCTGGGAGTGCCAGTGAATTTAGGGAAGGTGTGTTTGATGCAGGGAGCACAGCTGAAGCTTGTAAGAGTGTTCTGAGTTGGGCTGAACCACTGAAAATCTGACCTTATCCCTTAATCCTTGAGTCCTAGTCTTACGTAGTCCTTTTATCACAGAGATGTTAGCTGGGAGCAGTTTTTGGGAGTCTCCTGCTTGGAGCAGGACTATCCCAAATACTCAGGGGGGCAGTTGCAGCTTTGTTTATCCAAGCACAGAGATTCCACTCATGCTGGTAATGTGGGGCTGCTCTTCCTGAGGAAGAAGCTCTTTCTCAACTCCAACCTAAAATTCCTGAAAGGCAATTTGTGGCCATTACTCTTTGTTTGATCACCTGGAACCACCCTGAAGGGCTTAGTTCCATCATCATTGGTTGTGGGTCTCCGGCAGTTCTCATCTCAGTCTCTTCTCTGCTAAGTGAAACCAGCCCCGCTCCTTCCACCTCTACTCGTGAGGCAAATGCCCTGGCACCCTGACTCAGCCACTGGCCCTCCACTGGACCTGTCTCATTCCTCTTTATCCTTCTTACACTGGGCACCCCAAAACTGAGCATAGTTCTCCATGTGTGGCCCTCTCAGTACCCAGTAGGAGTTTCTGTAAATATTAATTTAAATATTAATTTGCAATGGGGGTGTTGGTTGTGCAGGATATGAATGTTCTTTCTGCCAGAAGAGATTTGAAACTTTTGTTGTTGAAACATCATTGGCACATGGTTGTGGTTATTATTAAATTGTGTTGACATCACCACCAGTGCCAGACTCAAGACCCCCCCCCCTCCCCCCCCCCCCCACTCCAGGGATTTTGACATTAGGTGACTTCTCTTTCAAGGGTGGCATGACATGGAAGGTCACTGCCCCAGGAACACCCCTTCCACCCTCAGCCTGTCTCTCCTGTGCCTGTCAAGTGTGTGACAGTCAGTGCCACCAGAGCCCAGGGCTGCAGAGAGCCAGCCTTGGTTTCTGAAGGCTCAGCTGCCTGCACAGCCACCACTGCAGCTCTGGCCACCACTCCTGGGACATTCACCACTGATGGGTGGCAGCCTGGGCTAGTGCTGGGAGGTCCACATGCTCCATCTCCTCAGCCCACAGCCCCTGACAAAATACCAGAGGACGCGTGAAAAATGCAAAACACCCCAAGAAGATACTTGCAGCACTTTGGGGGTCATTTAAGGGGCAGGGTGGGAGGATGGTTTGTGTGAATTAGCCTGCTCCTAGTGCACTTTGAGGCCACCTCATCCAGGGTGGTTTGCCCAGATGTCTCCAAAGCTGGGTCAGGGGGAGCTAGGGCCAGCTGGGATGCAGTGCTCTTCCTGCAGAAACTGAACAGTAAAAGTAAATTTTAGGGAGAAATAATCTGCTTTAGTCAACCCGAGGGAGCTAGGCTTGGAATAAAATCAGAGGGCTGAGTATCTGGGCAGTCCTGGCACAGAGGTGCCTAATCACAGCAGGACTGCTTTCAAGAGCCACAGTGACCAGAGGCTGCTGTATCCAGCTGTGTCCTATTTGCCCCCAGACATGCTGTCCAAGCTGGTTGGTTCCCACCCAGGGTCCAAGGTGACTGAGCAGGGACCTCCTGCCTTCCCCGAGCAGCCTTGTTCCTGTGAACCAACTTGTCTGGGCTGTTATGGCCTTCTCAGAGCTTCCCTCAGCCCCCCACCCCTGCAGCTCAGCCAGGACTTTCTCCCCAGCAGTGCACAAGCTCCCATGCTTGGTCCCCCTGGGCTGCTCCTCTCCTCATCATTCATTTTTGGCATACCTGACCTCATTTCCCCGTAACAGAGCCACTTCTTCTGTGCCTTCCCCAGCTCCTACTCTGAGGGTCAGGATCCTTTCCCAGCCCCTCATTGTTTCTGAATCTTGTTCCAGACCCAAGATGGGCACAGGAGAGGCTGAGACTGTGACCTCCCACTCCTCCCTCTATCTTAAAAACAACCCCAACCTGTTAGACCTGACAAGACCTGAATTCAGGATGGGAACGGTGCCAACATCTTCTGGCCTGCAGGACTGCTCCATCCAATGCTCTGAACTGCCCCAGCCAAGCCCCCAGCATATTCACCAGCCACCAGGCACAGTGGGAGTAATGAGTTCAAAGGAAAACTACTCCTGAGAAAATAAATTTTTCATGGGATGGGGTCTAAAGTATCCCTTCCAGCCAAGTGGGCCTCAGTACACATACTCATGGTCATAGAGTGCCCAGGGCTTCTATAGAATCAGAACACAGAATCAGAGAATCATTACTGTTGGAAAAGACCTCTGAGATCATCGAGTCCAACCTGTGCCCAATCCCCACCTTGTGACACAGACCAGAGCACTGAGTGCCACATGCAGTCATTCCTCAGACACCTCCAGGGATGGGGACTCCACCATTTCTCTGGGCAGTCCCTTCCAGTGCCTTACAACCCTCTCAGTGAAGAAATTCCTCTTGATGTCCAAACTGAACCTCCTGTAGCACAGCCTGAGGCCATTTCCTCTTGTCCTGTCAGATTTACAGAGATGACTGATTAACATCCTTTCTTGGAGGCCCATTTAAGAACTGGCAGAGTATTAAAAAAAATAGAGATGTGGATTTGGAACAGCACAATCCCCTGTAGCAGATCTGTTGGGACCTTAAAGGTCATCTCCATCTCATTCCAGCCCACTGCCATGGGCACTTTGCACTAGGCCACATTACTCCAGGTCCTGTCCAGCCTGGTCTTGAACACTTCCAGGGACAGGACAGTCACAGCTTCTCTGGGCACCCTGTGCCAGTGAGATGAAGAGCTCCAGGAGAAGATTTCTGTAACAAAAAGCAAGGAGCAAAACATGAGTAACTTCTGTAGGTCTCACATCAGTGAGCCCACCTCACCCATCCCGTTCTGTCTGTGCATACTAGAGCTCAGGATAAAGCTGTAGGAGATCAGTCACATCCCCAGCTGTCACTTCTCTGTCACTGTGCCCCTGAGGCTGGCCCAACTCTTCAACCAGCTGGGGGTAGTCTCTTCTGGAAGCAAAAGCTTCAGAAGTGTTCTGTGCCATGGAGAACTCTTCCCTGTCAGAGATGATTAAAGGAAGGACAAAAATTGCTTCTCAGAAGGATCCTGAGTACAGATCACCCCCAGGCTGCAGAGGAACCTGCCCTCAGCATAGAGAGGACAGGAGGAAACTTCTCCAGGATGGGTATTCTACAGGATGGTTATTCTCCAAGAGGACAGACACAAGCCATCTCTGCCTCGCATTAGGACCACGCCAAAAACTCTTTTTCTGTCTTGAGCCTGACTTCTTTAAAGTGTGGAGGGCATGTGCAGACAAAGATGATGATTTGCACTTTCATATAATCACAGAATCATCAGGGTTGGAAGAAACCTTCAAGGTCACCTAATCCAGCCATCAACCCAGTGCTACCATATTGACCCCCACACCACATCCCTGAGTGCCACATCCAAACACCTCTTGAACACCTCCAGAGACAATGACTCCACCACCTCCCTGGGCAACTTATCCCAACGTCTCACCACTCTTTCAATGAAAAAATAATTTCTAATTTCTAATCTGAATCTCCCCTGGAGCATCTTAGGGACATTTCCTCTTGTCCTATCACCTGAGACACAGAAAAGAGCCTGACCCCCACCTCACTATAACCTCATTTCAGGCAGCTGTAGAGAGCAGCTTTCTCCTCTTCCTACCGAAGCTGCATAACAGAGATCCTTGGGCTGGGTGAAGACCCAAGAACCACATCTGGTAACACAGCCAAGCCTGCAAGGCACAGCCCTGCTCGGGGTGCATGGGAACCTTTCTGAGCACACACAGAGTGTTACAAGGTGGTACCACTGCTGTGCCTCACACTGGGCAAGCATGACGTGGAAAGCATCCTGGGTCTCATCCTGTGCTTGCAGAGTCCTGCAGTTCTCCTTCTCGCTCATGTTCAGAGATGCTCTCCACCCAACAGGAGTGGCACAGCATGGACAGCACTGTGTCTGAAGGGGAATACAGGGCTGAGATGCTCTGCTTGGTTTCTTCTGGTGCTGCCATGGCTTCTCCAAATGTAGCTATTCACCTCAGACCAAGAGACTCCATGCAGGTCTGCATTAGAGTGATTTTTTCCCCTCTTTTTCAAGTATCTGAGTCATTTTCCACAAGTTTATGAGACTCCTGTGTATCCATTGCCAAAAGCTCCACCAGCCTGGAACACATATAGGTCACCCACAGCATAGCTTTCAAGAATTACCAGTCAGGCCATCTGAGTCCCAGTATATTTGTGCTGCTCAAAGACTCTTTTTTTCCATTCAGAAGGGGAAGTGGCTTTATGGCATATCATGACACTCCATGAGTTGCCAGATTTGTATGACACTTGGTGAAATATTATCTCTCTGTTTGCATGTTGGCAACACATCCTAAGCAAGCAGGACAGCTGGGAAGGGGTTGAAAATGGGAGCCAACAGGAGTAGGGTGGAACCAGTACCAGACAGAAAAGGATTGTTTGTTGGTTATTTTCTTGCTCTTTCAGGTGTTTGCATTTGGTGTCCATGTTTGTCATTCTGGGATTCAGGCAGGATTTGAAGGGAAAGTGTGTATCCTTTAGGGACAAATTGACCCAGGAGAGGAAAGACAGACTTCTCAATGCACAAGTCTTTTCTCAGGATTACAACAGAAGCAGCAAAACTAAGTGGAGACTGAGAACAATTGTTTTCAGCTATGTTCCATCAGAAAAACTTGCCAATCAGTTCAAGAGATGAGGCTGACAGACAGATGGGACAGAAAGGGATGCTCAAGCCACTGTGGGACAGAGAGAGGATGGCATTCACTGCCTACACAGCACAAAGATAGATTTGAAATGTAGCAAAAGACTGTGTCAGTGAACTCCAGTTGTCTCCAAATGTGGCAGCTGTCTTGGCTTCTGGGCATGTAGAGGATGAGATAGGACATATCACCCAAACTTTTATGGCACTTGGGATTGAACTGCCAGGTCCCTTTGCAGCACTGCTGGGTCCAAGCTTGGCTCCCAGGCAGGAGGCATATCTGGAGCTGTACCGAGGTCCCTCTGCTTGCTGCCTGAGAATGCTGGGCAGTGCAGGCAGCAGGTGCTCCTCAGGCTCTGCAGGATGCATGCACTGAGACAGGGAGTTTGGGAATCCCCGACAGCAGGAGATCAGCTTTACATACGTGCTTGAGGAGAGGGCAGGCCACGCAAGAAGAAACTTCAATAAATGCTGTCGCTCAGAGGGCATGAGGAAAGCCATTCCTCTTTTTCATCAGGTGATGATGCATGCTGTAGTAGGAGTGCCCTGTCCACAGTGATCAGAGTCAGGGGCACAGTCAGAGCTGAACTCTTCGGTCCAGAGTGCCTTGACCCCAGGAAAGCCTGGGGCCCTTTTGCATTGCACGTGCACCCCCATGCCTTTCACCCTCTGGCTTTGTGGCAGCATGAACACAGGGCTCCAGCTTGCTCTCTGTACCAAGAGCAGGAGCTCTCTGTACCTGGGCCCTGCTCACAGCTGTCTCTAAAAACCAGACAGAAAAGGAGAAACACAAGGTGTCACAAAGACCACACTTACACTGCACTGTTTCCTTGGGCCTCCTCCTCTTTTTGCCTTATGATGAGGACCTGTCTTCAGGTAAGGAGCTTTCCCAAAGCTGCCAACCTATGAACTTCAGTGTACAGAATTCTTCATGGCAGGTGTGGTGTCCCCCACAAAAGACATGTTATGAAACCAGCACTGGGAGAACACTGATTTTAACTACTCTAGATGAGGCACACTGGCTCCTTGGGAGCCCAACTTACTGAAGATCCTTCACTGGACAGACAGCAAGTCAGAAAAAATCGTTCAAACAAGCTTCACTGAGATGGGAGAGTCAGAGTGTCCCCCTTTGGATCCTTTCTCTTGGATATTCCCATTGCCCTGTGTGATCCCCCCCATATCTTCCCTAACCAAGGACAGTACAGTCCTGAGTTCTGGCAAATAACATTTCACACACAGTAAGAGAGATTCCTCCTGCAAACTCTCACACAGGTGCTGTGAATACTGGCCAGCCAGGAGGTTTCCATTCATCCAACATAACTCCGTGCCAAAAGGACATTTGTGGGATGCCCATTGCCCATCACTCCATGTGCTGACCCAAAGCTTGGCTGCTTCAGGTTGGATCACTGGGTATCACCAACCATTGGTCACCAGGGACCTCCTGTGGTCTGCACCTTCCCTCCTGAAAGGGGTTGACTTTCCCTAGCCAGAGGTGTCCATGGTTCACTCTGTCCATGGATGTCCACCAGCCTGAGGGGGCAAGCATCAGACCTACACAGATAGCCCCATCAGACATCCCTGTGCTTACAAAAACCCCTCACCAGGTCCTCCAAAGCTGCAGCCATGCCCAGACTGGAACCAAACCTCCCCTGCTCCCTTTCAGCTACAAGATGTGGAGGCATCACTGTCTGGAGCCCCAGCTGTGAGGAAGGAGACCTTGGCATGTTTCTCTAGATGAATACAAAGATGAATTTGGATTTCAAAGGAAAAGTCCAAGTTCTGGAGACTGAGTCTCCTACCAAGTACGAGGGAGCTGCTTCCCAGCAGGTTTGATTTATCTGGGCAGCATGCTGGGAAGCCTGGTGGAAGGATTAGAAAGAACACGCACACCTGATGGCAATGCTCTGAGCCCTGCAAGGGGTGCCAAGGCCTTACGTAATGCTCAGATCCAGTTGTGATCCCTTGGCAGAGGATCTGCCTGCTGGTGGTTTATAGGTGCAGTAACAACATACCGTGTGCATTCTGGAAGAGTCGTGTGTCAGTCTAATTAACGACTTTGTGGTTTGTGAGCACTTACCTAAAGCAGATGGGCACTGTGTCTGTTCCTCTGCCAGGCAGAAAGAGTCCAAGGTATTTCAAAGTGAGCAGGTGCTATAAATTATAATTACCAAGCTTGTCGAGGTAGAGAAAGCAGAGAGAAAAGAAACCTGGTGGATTAAGAGATCAAGAGAAACTCATGTTTTTTCTTTTTCAAATGCCTATGGAAAGCTTTTTGGGGGAGTTCCTTGCATATCAGCATTTTGGGAAGCTGCTTAGCATGTGTCTGGCTCTTCTGAGTGAGTGTTGTCTCTATCAGCCTGGTGTGGGAAGGAAGGAGTTAGTGCCAGGCAGAAGAGTTAAAGCCTCAAGATCCTGCACCAGGAGATCAAGCTCCCCTTGCTTCCTTTCCACACTGCACTTTGGGCTTTCTCTTGTGTCCCTGGCAAGATGCTCCATTCTGCTGGCAAATAAAAAGTTTCTTGGGTGCAAGACTTGTGGGTCTTTCTGGTATCACTCAGATATCCCACAAGGATTGAATCTCTTGCTGTTGGGCTTGATGGCATCCAGAGAAAGAGCCTGTGGCAGTGTCTCCATCCATCTTCTGTCTCTTGGCAACTCCTCCTGTGTGCAGAAAAGTAACTGCTCCTGTCTGTGCCAGCATGTGTCAGTCCCCTACAGCCAACCACATTCTGCTGCCTCGTGGCTAATGCACCCAGCGCAGAGGTAGCCACTGTCAGTACAGTATCCAACAGCCCAACAGGCCTCATTCCCTGTGATCCTTGCTTTCATTTTAGTTCCCCTTTCTCCATAACAGTATTGCATCCCTCTGGAACATTTGCAGAATTCTCCTGCCACTCTGCCACAAACCTGCTGTGCCTAGCTGAAATCAGCCACAGTCTCCCTGAGGAACACTCTGGTCCCATCAGCACCATCCGCACCAACAGGACCCTCTCCTTTCTGACCCTTGCATGGCAGCAGTGCTGTCCTCTGCTCATCTGGCCTTCACAAACTGAGGGGATGCAATCTGAAGGAGAAACTGCCATACACATTGTTCTTAAAAATATTGAAATAATTTTCTGTTTTGCTAAAGGTGTAATTTCCCATTATATTCACTCCAGCTGTACTTGACCCGTAATCAATAAGTGCTAAATCAGCCTGACATGCAACTCCCTGCATGCAGGTTAATTGTAACTCTAACTAAAACCATCCACTTCCTCCATCCCATTAGTTTGCCACCATTTGGACTCCTGTGGAAATGCAATAAACACTGCTTCATCCCCTGTCCCTTAAGGCAGGTAATTATTTTCATACATATGACCAGAGATTAAAATGCAAAAGATGACTTATAGCATTTTGAGAACATGTGGACTTTGATGTAGACAAAGGAGGAAGGCTCTTCCCACCAGATCAGATTTTCACAAGCATATAAATTCTTATGGCAGAAGGAAGAAAAAAATTCCTTTGGAATCAACATGGCCTGAAGAGCTCAGTCAGTTCATTCCTCATTTCACTTCTTTGATCTGTTTGAGATTTGACAGTTTGCTGTTCACAGCAATATTCTTCTCTGCAACTCACACGTGATGCTGTGAGGTTTTGGGAAGGTGTTTCCATTGGTTGTTTAGAGGATGAAAGCAATCAAAACCAGGTACTTATAAAGTCAATACAACAGAGCAGTGACTTAGAGGCTGTTGGCATAGGAGCTGTCTTGTGGCAAGACCACCTCAGCTCTGATTTACTGGTTACAGAGTCTTTCTGGAGCACAAGGAAAAGGAGGTCACGGAAGAGCAGTGAGGTAGCTCTGATGGAGTACATGAAGATGGGCTGAAGCAAAGTGACTGCAAGCGTTTCCCTGGAGATTGCTGCTGCTGAGCACACAGGACCTTGGATTTCCCCTCTTATGGACATGTCTGCAGCACAAAGCATTCCTGCATCAGGAAAAGGAGCCCAGGATGTGTGTCACAGCATCAGCAGCATGCTGTCCTTCCACTTGAGAGGACACAGGCTGCTCAAAACCTTCCTGTCCCATGTCTGAAATCCCCTTTTCCGTGAGGCCCCTCCTCCCAGCAGCCAGCTCTGGACAGCAGCACAACCAAGTCAGTGGAGTTTTGTCCCCACTCTGTTTTCAGAAGTCTGATTTCCACTTGGCTACTTCAGACTTTAATAATATTTCTACAAAGGAGATAGTCTGGGACAGTCCAAGAACAGATGTTTCAAGTTCACATTCAAGTGAACACTGCAGGCAGATTTGCCACATATCTGGATGTATTGAAGTTAATTTTCAGGCACTGCTGTAGCCATGGTGTGGTGAGTCTTCGCTGAAGTTTGGCTGCTGCTAGTGTTCCTCGTAGCTGTATGGAAGCAGGAGCCTCTCTGGCTGCACTGCCATGATCCTTCCTCCCAGGTATGTCTTGCACAGTCTGGGAGTCACCTGAAAATGGCACAGTGGCCCCTGTGGCTTATGCAGTTGAGCCAGTGCACAGACAAGGAAGAGATAATACAATTTTGATTCAGGTGGGCTGATGTCCCTGGAAGGGACTGATGTCTTCTCGTGATGCCACTTCTCATAATTTGGTTCATCAATGATAAAGCAAATTCAGAGGAGTTACTCTTTTTTGGCACAGATTTTGAACAGATAAGATTTTTCTGGTCCTGTGTACCATGGGCTGTCATCCAACTGCTGTGTCCTAGGTCTTTCCTCCACCCAGTCTGTGCTGCCACTGGAGATCTGTGTTTGTCACCAAGACTGGCAACAATAGCTTAGCAAGATCAGACCAGGTTTGAGGAGGAAAAGGTGCATTAGAATACAAATGCAGTTCAACATTCCAATTTTGGACACATTCCTCTGTATTATATATGGGCCTGATCCAAATCCAAGATCTGGGTTCAAGAGTATCCCTGACTGGGAAACAAAGTGCATGTCCGGACCTTATTTCCTATTCCAGCATCTTTCTTTGCCATTCAGCTCATCTCCCCCTGCTGTTTAGAGCGTGCTTCCCAGTACCTCTGAGAACCATTTTTACTGCAATGAACAGCAACACTGTATTTCCAAAAGCCATTGGCAAATCCACTTGGCAGAACATGCATCACTATCTTTGACTGGGGCAAAACCTGTATCTTGGTCACTGTGTTCTTGCTAGGACCCAAGAAGCAACTTACCTGCAGCCCACAGGTAACAGGGTGGGGATCAGCCATGCTGGTGCTTGGCACAGCTACAAAGTTTGGGTTTGTAGTTGGAATGTTGAGTGCCTGGGGTCAGGGTACTGGTGTCTTTGTGCCTCTTCTGTGACTGGGATGCTGGATCCTTCCCTCATGGTGGAGGATTCTAAAATACTGACAGGAAGGAGACCAAGTTCTTCTGAGTCACCACCATGGCCTCACTACACAACAATCTTCCTTCAGTCTGGATAAGTTTCTGCTGTGCCCACGTCTCCCTCAGGCAGACCAGGTGGATTTGTATCCTCTGACCGTGGCTGTCTAGATATTACCTCACCACAGCAGCAGTGGAAAATGATCAGCATCTGCAGAGGGTGAATCATCTCTGTTATCTCAGAGCCCTCTCTGGGGGATGAAACACTCTCTGGAGGAATCTGACTTTCTCTTCTGGGTATAGAAAGACCCTATTTTTTAAGTTTTGAGTTCTGTGTGAATAAGGCTGGGTGAGATGTTTTTCCTACACTTGGAAGGCAGAAGTAAAATGTCCCTGTCTCCACCCATCACTTTTATCCAGCAAAAATCAGGCCCCCCAAGCTGACACACCCCATCAGAGAAGGGGTACCAAAGCAGAGCTGAGCATCTCTGCTCCCCACAGCCTCCTGCACACAACACAGCACACATTTGTGTAGCCCTCAGGGAAATCTATCAGAGGAGATCATCTTGCCCAAAACTACAGATGCAAGGAGCAGCTTACCCTCTAAGCAGGGAGGAATTTTTCTACACTCCAGAGCTGGAGGGATTTGAATTTGCAACCACTGTTCTGGGAGCAAGTCAGAAAGGAGGCATGGCCAGTGGGTACATCATAGACATGGATTTTTTTCCTGTCAGTAGGAGGATCTCCTCTGGTCAGATTAGAGTCTTTTCTGCTTAGTAGTAAAAAACCAAGAAATGCAATGTGGTTATACCAGCACAATGGTCTCAATGGCATTTTTGAGGGAAAGATTTAATGACCACACACAAGCTGTTGAATGTATCATCCTCAAAGAGCAGTTCACTTTAGCAGTGCCACAAAAAATCCTTGCTGCATTTGTTTTTCATTCATTTCTTGATGTTTTTTCAGCAATGAGCTGCTGTGAAGTTTATGTAAAGGCAATATCCATGTATCTCATGATTGTAAGTGTCAATGCTGTGAAGGATTCCAGGATTCATCTCCCAGAAAGACAAGAGTGTTGTGTGGTTTACCAAGCTAACAGCTAAAAGTTCAGCAAACTTCAGTGAAGAACTGGAAAATAATACAGAAAAATAGGTGTCTGCATGAATTGGTATCTCCTCCAAGGATGGTATATGTAGATACAAGACAGAGAAACTGCCCCAACTGCATCAGATGCCTCATCTGTGCTCACAGTGTGCAAAAAGCACCAGCTTCCTCTCTTTTGAAATCCTTTCCTGGAAGATGCAGAGAGCAGGTCATTCAGGTCCCAATGACCTTGAGTTGGGCCAACATGTCCACGATGTCAGCTTCTCTCTTGAGACTTCACTTTCTAATTTTCCCATTTATTGAGCTGGTAGCTGGCAGCACTTGAAAGGGGGTGATGGGACTCCCTTGACATGACCCAGTACCTCCAAAATTCCCCCTTGCACTGTCAATGAAGAGGTCACAGCACAAGTGAGTCTGGAGCTGTGCTTGTCCAGCAGCTTGGCAGTGGCTATCCCTGCCTGGCTATGCCCACCAGGTACTGTAGTCACCTCCAGACTCCTCTGCATTGACTGTGGCAGTCCAGCAGGGCCACTGGTGGTCACATATCTCCCCAGGTTGTTTCTACCTTTCTCTCCCCACACTGCAGTGAGTGCAGACACCACCTTTCAATAAGCAGAGGTCTCTCAGAAGAGACTCTGACAAACACTGAAACTTGACTCCACCCTCATACCCCTCTCAAACACACTCACTTCCCACCTCAGGCTGTAAGAACATTCAGGAAGAGGCACATGCTGCCTTGGCTGCCCTCAGTGTCCTGGGCACATTGTGAGCACTGAAGAAATAATAACCACAGTTCACATCCACACTCCTGCCTCATGAAATGATAAAGTTCCAGTGTGTTTCCATTGACCTGTGTCATGGCATAACCCATGTAATGTCATGAGCCTTAAGTCACTCACTCACCCACATGAGCACCCAGGGCATGCTGCCTGTCCCTGGTGATGACCCAGTAGAAATGACAGACAGCAGTTGTTCCATACCACAAACATGTCAGTGCCAAAGGAAGATGGGTCCCAGGTGTTCAAGCATTGGTGTGTAAGCTGACTCCTGAAGAACCACAGAGAAACTTCAGGTAAACTGGAAATAGGAAGATCAGGAAAGAATGGACATATTTAAATTGGCAACTTCTATCATAGAATCATGGAATCATAGAATGGTTTGTGTATAAAGAAACCCTAAGGCTTGACTCATTCCACCCCCCTGCCGTGGCAGGGACACCTCCCTGGTTGCTCTTAGCCCTGTCCAACTTGGCCTTGGACACTTCCAAGGATCCAGAGTCAGCCACAGCTTCTCTGGGCACCCTGTACCAGTGCCTACCAACCCTCCCAGCCAAGAATTTTGTTGCAATATCCCACCTATCCCTGCCCTCTGGCAGTGGGAAACCATTCCCCCTTGTCCTGTCATGCCATCCCTTGTCCCCAGTCCCTCTCCAGCTCTCTTTGAGCTCTTTCAGTCCCTGGAAGGGGCTCTGAGGTCTCCCTGGAGTCTCCTCCTCTCCAGTGAACATGCCCAGCTCTCCCAGCCTAGCTCCAGAGCAGAGGGGCTCTGGTGCTCAGAGCATCTCCATGGGCTCCTCTGGACCCACAGAAACATGCATGTGTGTTTCTTTGCCAAGGGTCCCAGAGCTGGACCCTGCACTGCAGTGTGCCTGGATCTGTTCAGAGCCCCTCTCCCCGTAACACAGTGTGTCCTGTTCCTTCTGTCCCAAGGGCTGCTCTCCCTTCTCCTTTCCAGCTGCCTTATGCTTGACAAACACCACATTTCCCAGCAAATATGCAGTCCCCCCTTCCTGGTGAGCCTTTGAACCACTCTGCACCCTGCTGCTTCCTGAACCTTCTCCATTTCCCTGAGCCTGGCACCATGGCCAGGGGGGCAATGCCATGGCCCAGGGAGAGGCTGGTCGGGGAGCTGGCACAGCTGCCCAGCTTTCAGCAGTTTCTATAGCTGCACAGAGATTTTGGCAATCCTTCTTGTACCGTTCTGACCTGAGGGGTTTTGGAGGTGTTTGCAACTGGGGATAACAAAGCCCTCTTGTCTACAGCAAAGGCACTTTGTGTGGAGTCTAGGTATTGCTCTGATTTCATTTCCTGAGCATCCCTCATGGAGAGCTTCCCACAGAAACATGCCCCATTGAGTCAGGAGTGAAGACTCATTGCAGTCCAAACAGAGCCCTGCAAACTTTCTCACCAGGTCCTGTTCCACAGCCAACTGCAAACATGTTTGTGTCTTGAACCTCCATTCACTGCCTGGGAAGGTATTCACAAGTTTCCAACTGGAAATGGAGCCAGGCAGCACTTGTGAGTCTTGCTTGAGGGCTGCAAGCCTTTCTGTGGCACAGCAGAGATCCCAGGTATAGGAGCTGGCCTACAAGGCAATAATGTGTCATTCACAGAATCATAGAATGCTTTGGGTCGAAAGCAACCTTTAAAGGTCATCTAGTGCCATCCTCTGCAATGAGCAGGGACATCTTCAACTACACCAGGCTGCTCAGAGCCCCATCCATCCCTGAATGTTTCTAGGGAAGGGATATCCACCACTTCTCTGAGCAGCCTTAGTGTTTCACCACCTCACCATAAAAAATTTCTTCTTTATATCTAGTCTGAATTTCCCCTCTTTTAGTTTAAAACCATCACCTCTTGTCCAATTGTTACAGACCCTATTGTCTGTCCCCATCTTTCTTATAGTCTGTCCCCATCTTTCTTATAGTCCCCCTTTAGGCACAATGAGCTCTGAGGTTTCCCCAGAGCCTTCTCTTCTCCAGGCTGAGCAGCCCCAGCTCTCTCAGCCTGTCTCCAGAGCAGAAGGGCTCCAGCCCCTGGCATGGCCTCCTCTGGGACCACTCCAACAGCTCCATTCTCCCACTGAACCTATGATACCTTATGGCAGCAAAGGCATAACAGGCAGCCAGAAATTTAACCCAGTTTTCCCCTTTCCAGGTGAGTACTGCAGTCCCTGGCTGCCTTTGTCCTATCCCGGTTGTATCAGTTGATAGAAGAACCCTGCTCCTCCCCTGGGTTCTTTGGGCAGGCTCAGGGACTCAGACCCTCCTGTCTCTGTGTGTCAGGCCCCAGCAGGGGCTGAGGACGGCTCAAAGAGCAGCACCTGTGCAGCTGGCTTGCAGGACAGTGTGGCGGGGGGAACAGAGTGGCCTCGAGCAGGGTGACCCTGGAGCCGTCCTCCCTCACCGTGCCCTCAGCTCCTTGCACAGCAATTCCCCAGGAGCTCACCAGCCAGGTACTGACTCAGTCTGGGAGCTTTGCCTGAGAAAGAAGCTGAGGTGTTGGCCCCAGTCATTAGTAAGTTATTGGAGAAGTTGAGCTGCAGTGACATCATCTCCTTCTTATGTTACTACAAGGAACTTAGATCCTATTATGGGAGAGGAGGTAACTCAATCGAGCCTTTCAAGATAAACTCAGACAGGAAGAGAGACATGATTGCCTGAAGGCACCAATTAGACATTTGTGGTGAGCTCAGCTCTGTTCAGCTGACACACGGGAGACAGGAGCTCCTCTCTTGTGTCTCAGGAGTGGGGTGCGAGGGGTGGGCAACCAGCACTTCCTCACCGTGCTGCTGGCTCAGCCCTCACACCTTCAGTGGCCACAGCTCTCCTTCCAGAATCTCCTTCCTTTATGTCCCGTGTTCTGCTGTGGACAGAGAACCACAGAGGAGCTCCCTGGTCTGCAGAGAGATCAGCCCAGCCCTGCACCACTCAGTGCTGCATCTGATCTTCAGTGGCAAGTCTCCTCCAGCTTTATCAAGGGAGATAATAGCCCAATATGTTGCAAAAAATACTGTGAGGATGGGCTGCAGTTGGAGGTCCCAGTGCCCTGTGGTGACTGGGCTGTGGGGAACACCTCAGCCCATGCTGCAGGCCAGTTACTGCACATGAGTGGCTGAGGCATGCAGACAGACAATTCTTACCAGCTCTGATGTGTGTGAGGAAGGAAAAAACAGCAGCAACATTTAGGATCTCTCCTGACAGCATGGTATTGGGCATTTCTGTTGGTTTCCAGGCTGCAGCTCCCTCTGCAAATGTTTCACAGTCAGAAGGAAATGGTAAGATAAGGGTAAATTTGTTTCTGCCAGTCATAGGCCGAGATTTGCACCACATCTGTCAGGGAACAGAGAGACTGGTTCTAGTTATCCCCTGGTTATTTTGGTTATTCTGCCAGTTATGTTACCAACATCTCAGAAATGCACTTGTACATACTCTGGAACACTCTGGAAGCATTTCTTGGGAAAAGACAGTTCTTAGAAACTGCTGGGTCTGTGACACAGAGAACACACAATCTCAGATCATAGCTCAGGATTAACACAAACCTCACTGCACATATCCCACCTCTGCCCAGACCTCCCCAGTGGCTGCACTGGTAGCATTGCCTTGTCTTCTGCTCATTGGAAAGTAGGAATCTCCCACTCTTGACCTTTTCTCCTCAGAAAAGGACTTCCCTATTTGCCTGTTTCCTTCTAGAAGTGTTCCTGATCCCACCATTCTCTCTGGACTACTCCTGGCAAAAAGGCAGTTGATTTCTCCTCAAGTTTTTATCAAATACAGACAACATTCAAAGCAATGCAGGGGCTCTTCCAAAGTACATCAGGCCCTTGAACCTGGAACTCATTATGAAGCCAACCTGAAAATGTCCTGCACAAGGAAACACTTTCCTCTGCCGTCCCACACAGGTTCTTCTGCCTCCCCAGAGCTGTCACCCCACAGCAGCAGCAAAGGAAGCAACTGGCAAGCTCAGACACACTCACATTTGATGCTGAGCTGCTCCTGTCTCCATGGCTCTGCACAAATGTGACCATCTGCTGAGGGAAAAAGAACCAGTGGATTTTAGATGTTCTTCCAGGCAGCTACATCTCTCACTACACTTGTTGTCCCTAAAAAAAGGGAAATGGAGTAAAGTCTGAGGTGACTGCAAGCACTTGTAGGACTTTTGAGTCAGTGTCATGTTGAAGTCATATAAACACCCTGTAACTCTCAGAAGCAGATGCAGCTCTAAAGCCAGAAGCTGAGACTTTCAGCAGCTGCTGGTTTTCATAAGCTGTTCTTCTTGAATGCCCCACTTAAAATCACCTCCTTCTGCATACAACAGACAGGCCAATGCTCTGCAGAGCCTTGCTTGAGCCTGTGAAGTCACTTGGAAATCTTGTCCATGCTGACATCTGGAGTCACTGTGTGGGATCCTCCCTCCAGAGCCACAGCACTGCTTGGCATCAGGCATGGGATGAGTCCCACTCCTAAGATATCCAGCAGCTCCGTGAAAGAGGCATCTTCCTCTGCAAGCAAGCAAAGGGTTAAAGCTTGCAAGGAAAACCAACTGAGTGATTTGGTGAAATAAAGATTAAAACATCTCCATGGAAGGTGAGGAGCCAGCCCTGGCCTGTGCTGTCTCATTTACCCACTAATCGGCCCAATTACCTCAGGTATAAATCATAACACAAAACACTTACGGAGCCAGAGTCACACACTGAAGAAAGGAGAGAACTGTTGGGTTGGTTTTTGTTTAGTATAATTGATATAATTACTAACAACTCTGTGCCAAGAACTTCAGTTTTTCTGCTTCCAGAAGAGAGTAGAGAGCTGTCTGAAAGCCATAGCAATTAGCAATCCCCACATGCACAGCTTTTATTAGAAAGAATGCACATCTATTCCAGAAAGAGCCAACAGCTCCCTGAGGAGCAGTTAACCATCCCTTGGTGCCAGGAATGCAGCTGTCACTGAGCCCATGCCCCCTGTCCCCTCCCCAGTGCTGCAAAGGCACACAAGGAGTCCTGCTCATCATGCTGCACGTGAAATACCTTCACCTGGGAAGTTCCTTTTTCCTAATTTTAATTTACCTGGCTCCACATAGGTGTGTCTTGCTGTGCTGTGGTCCAGGCAGGTTGCTGATTCTGAGACTTCTCAGGTTCAGCTCATTGTAAGCAGCAGAAGGTCTCCCTTTTGTTCCACTGAGGAATCTGTCTGAGCTCTGATTTCCACACTCTGGAGCAGACTGACAGTAATTACATGGCTGGAGCTTCCCAACACCTCCCCAGAACACAACCCCAGAGTTCCTCATGGACAGCTGCCACACATTCCCACCTTGCCAGGGGTCACCAGGCAGCCCCTGCAGAACTGAGGAGCACCAGAGTTGGGGTTCATGTAGTCCTGCAGAGGTGACCCCTCACTGGCAGCGAGGTGTGAGATACAGAGCTGTGGACACACGAGCATGCCTGCAGCCAGAAGCCACCCAGGAGTGTTAACAAATTCCTTGGAGGGTTCCATGTTCTTGCCCATGTCCTCTCCACAAGGATCCACAAAGGCAGGCTGGCATCCAAGTACCTCAAAAACCTCCACCAAGGACCTGTGCTGCACTTCTCATACCTGTGGACATCCCTAGGGGGAAAGGGCCTTTCCTGGGTGTTGCTAAACAGCCACATAGAAAATCCAGCAGCATTAAGGGTTTCCCAAACTCCTGGGGCTCCATCACACTGAAACCTTGTGGGTCACGTCTGAGGCTTCACCCAGGAGTTCATGAGAAAAGTGGGATGTAAAGCTGGACAGCCATGGGCTCCATCTTACTCCCATGTTCCTGTCCCTATCCCTGTCCCTACTCCTGTCCCAGCTCAGCCTGGCATACCAGTCCTTAGCTCTGGTTTAGCATCTCCACTTCTGAAAGCTTTGTTTGGGTTTCAGAAATTATAAATATATTCTCATGAGTATTTTCATTGTCTGTTCTTTAATTAATTAAACTTGAAACTTGAAAAGCACTCACTTTAAAACAATTTTTAGTGAACTTACAGGGATTTAGGTGAAAGAATATATCTGGAAAAAGGAAGCAATGCTGCTATTTATTTTTTTAATTTTAACAGTTAGTGATGCCAAAACCTAACAGAATTCTTGTGCTGAGGAGGGAATGGAAAAAAATAAGCAAAGATTAACATTTTGTGCAGAAGTTTTAATTTTGCTCAAGAAGTCCTTGTTTGTCTCAAAACATTTTGAAGAAACTTTCAAATAGAATCCTTAGGCTTACTCTGAGCTGCTGCAGCTTTTCTGATCTGCTTTAGAGTTGTTGTCTCGAGAAGACGAATGATGTTATTCTCGGAATTTTTTGGTAGTTTGGGAGGCAGTATGTAAATTGGGGCAGAACTTGCAATGCCCACTCTCTCAACAGGAAAAATCAAAATCCATTGTCTTGTGTTGGCCCTCTGAGCAAAGACACAAAACTGAACAGCTTTGCATCAGAAAATGTCCCTTTGCAGCAATGCAAGAGTATTGAAATTTGGGAAAAATGAATCACAGAATCACAGAATCACAGAATGGTTTGGGCTGGAAGGGACCTCAAAGCCCACGTTCCACCCCCTGCTATGAGCAGGGACACCTTCCAGTATCCCAAGTGGAAGCCCCATCCAACCTGGCCTTGGACACTTCCAGGGATCCAGGGGCAGCCACAGCTGCTCTGGGCACCCTGTGCCAGGGCCTCACCACCCTCTGAGGTGCTGGCAAAATGGGAGTAATGGAATAGGAATTTAACTCACCCTGAGTTATCATTCTAGTCTAAGGTGATGGTGTACCAGAGTTTGTACTCTGCATTTCAAGGACATTTTTCTGAAGGAGGTCTCAGGAAGGTTTGACTGCACTTCTTAACCAGGTACAAATCTCCAGATTTGTCCATCCAGGTCAGGCCAGCCAGGGCAGGAAATACTTCTTTCTGTGATGTAGGGAAGGTCTGTTTCCCAGGAATATCTGAGAATGTTACCCAGGAAATACCTCCCACACCCCCTTGCAGAAAGCAGGGCTTACACCCAGCCCCTTCCCTGCTCCCTTTTGTGATGGGGTATTTGCTGTCCTCCTCCTGCAGTTCATTGCAGTGTTTTGTGAATTAAGAAATGTCAGTACTCTTTCAAGAAGGGTCATGCCTGGGGGTAACAGTGTCTGGGGGTTTGCTCTAGTGTTCAGCTTTTATTAAAAATATTACTTTATACAGTCAAGAATACTAATTTCTTTACCACATTCCTTTCTGGAGGATCATTGATTTGAGGGCTTGGGCATGACAGCTCTGTTAACTTCTCTCTCTCACGCTTTGATAAGAGACAAAGTGCTTCCTCTTTGCAATTTGAATTCAGAGATCTCTGCCTTAGATAGCTTGGAAAAATAAAATAAGCTCTGTTGGCTGTGGATGAAAATTAAAATTTTATATAATTGGTTCCTGGTATTTCGTCCAAATCTGAAGTATTTTCCTCTTATAATTTGGTTTTGAAATCTACAGCTAACACATTGTATCCTGCTCACCATCATTGCAATAAAACATCTTTAGAGAGGTGATTCCCGAATGTAAGTTTTAAACTTTTTTTCCATAATAGCCTTAATTTTTTTTTGGCTTGTCATTCTATTTTGAAACAGAAAACAAGTGCTCAAAATTAAAGTTTCTCACTAAATTAAAACTCAAATTCAACCTCCTTGAGCTTTCCATGATGATTAAAAAGAAGCAATTGGCAAATGGAGGGGGAGGAAAGACCCAGAGGTGTGATAGCAGAGCAGGGCTCCGTTCCTGCCCGGGGACACAGGACCCCGAGCAGGGCTGTGACACATTGTCCATCTCCAGACAGATCCTTTCCTTGTGGAACGCACCGTGGCTCCCAGCCTGGCCCCGCACACCCGAGGGTGTGAGCGGGCTGTGGGGCAGCCCAGCCTGGCGGGGATTGCTGGGGCAGATCCATGCCAGGCTCATCCCGGGAGATGCAGCTTTGATGCTCTGAGTGCGGGGGGCAAGCAGAGGGGCTCAGCCCGAGCACCGTGCTTCAGGAGCTGCCACCAAAGGACCATCAAAGAGGGATGGTCCCTAGTGGTGCTCAGACATCTCCCAGCACAGGCTGGTGTAGCTGCCTGGGGCCTGAAGTCCAAGCCCTGGCTGCCACCGACATAACCAGATAGGGAGTTCCGCAAGGAACGGCCTCTCCTGGCGTCTCAGGCAGGCTTCAGCCACAAGGTACCAAGATGCAAGCGGTGCCTGGAGTTCAGGCAATCAGCTCTTACAGTGATTTCAGCTCCAAGTGATTTCATCTGGGCTTGCAAGGTACTTTGGCCGGCGCACAGAAATGAGACCGGGAGCGCCGTGTAGAGGTTCCGCAGGGTTCTTTATTGTCTTCTGACAAGGGGAGTCCAGGGACAGCAGCATTCCACTGAGCTGGGTAAAAGTAGGGGGTTTTATAGGGAAAGGATGGCTTGACAGAATGACCAATGGTTTGGGGCTAAGGAAATATGATCAATAGTGTTACAAGGAGATAAGGCAGGGTCCAAAGTGAGGAGAAGGGTCTCTTAGCCCAGTCACCGTGACTAAGCAATTCTTATCTAGGGATAGTTCTCCAAGGAGGCCTCGTGAGGGGCCCTGCTCCCTCCACAGGCAGGAGCAGCACCGATACATTCTGATGTTAATGACTATTTACAGCCCAGTCCAACATCCCTGGCCATCAATCGCTGCCTTCACATCACCCCGCGGGCAGGGCTCTTGCTGATCCCCACCCTGTTTCTCTCCCCCAGCCGCCTGGATGCGAACCTCATCTCCGTGGTGCCCGACAGGAGCTTTGAGGGGCTGCTCTCCTTGCGTCACCTGTGGCTGGACGATAACGCCCTGACGGAGATCCCTGTGCGAGCTCTGAACCACCTGCCGGCGCTCCAAGCCATGACCCTGGCCCTCAACCAGATCTGGCACATCCCAGATTTCGCCTTCCAGAACCTCAGCAGCCTCGTGGTGCTGTAAGCCTCCTCCCCTTCTAATTCCCCTGGCTGGGACAAGGTGTTGCCCACGGGCTCCTCCTCCTGCGGGAATCCCGTCTTGCTGCTGGGCCGAGGGGCAGAGGTTTTGTTCAAAGAGTCGGGGAATACCCCTCATTTGATATGGAATGCTAAAATTGCTGCTTTTCTCCTTTTTTTTTGCCATTTTTTCCCCATTTTTTAGTGAAGAGCTACAAATCTCCTTGATATAATTTAAGAAATGTTTTGTATTTAAAAAAAAAAATCGGTAAATGGGAACAAAAAACAGATTGTTTTCATTGAAGACTCAAGCCAAACCTTTTAATTTCTTTTCCTCTCTTCAATCCCTGTGTTAAAACTACAGGAATTTCTAGCAACATGAAAAAAATTATATTGCAACAATTTGCAGTCAGGTCACAAAACTATTATTTTAATTTCTTGGAAAACATACCAACTCACTCCCTCTCCTCTCCCCTCGTTCCCTTTTATTACCAAAATCAATTTTCAATCAAAGGTCTAACATCAACACCTTGTCCAAGCCCGTGCCTGCTTATTTGCATGACTGTGGTACATCTGCAGGTCAGGTGTGCTGTCCAATTTGCATTGTAAGCATTTCACGGCCAGCATTGGGGAGCAGTGCTGCTCCAGGATGGAAACACTCACTCCATGGACAGTGAGACACCAAACCACCCACAGCCTCGGTCAGAAAGGGAACTGATCCCCCTGGCAGCTGCTCAGGAGGGGCATCCTTTCTATCAATGGAAGCTTGCAGATTATCTTCCCTTTAAAAGGGACTTGGCATGTGCAAATCAAATACTTATTACCTCTTTGGTGTTGATTAGCAAGTTTGGGTGTGATTGCCAGCTGCTTTAGAGCTCCTCTATCCACATGAAATACCATGTCTAGTTTGGTAATTTGTACTGATACCAGGGTGTTAAGTAACCTCAGCATGTAGTGCCTTAGTGAAAGTTAGCAATTATTTCCCTTTCAAAATTTAAAGTGTTTACTGAGACCATCCAGCATAGAAAGTGTTTGGACAAAGCGCAGTTCAGAGTTTTATTAAGCATCAAATTCATCTGTTTAGACAAAGCATAAAGGCTTATTTAGGAGAAAAGCAAAAAAGCAACTTGAGAAAAATCAAAAAAGTACTTTTCACCCACAATAGTGTTCATTCTGCAAGGAAACCCCTGGCCACCATAATGCAACCACTTCAGTCAGCTTTAATAGCTCACTCAGCGGGTGAGCTGACTTTTGGGGTTTCATTTCAGCCTCCAAAGCATGCTGCTTTCATTCTGGCTCATCCCATACTGTGGGCAAGAAGCAATTCCTTAATTAAACAGGCAAGCTTCAGAAATAAAAGTCATTGACCATTAGGTCACAAGGGAGAGAATAATGTCCCACCACATACAATTGGAAGGGAACACATGTGTGATCCTGCCAGGCTCTGTGGGACACGATGCTACATTTTTGTGGGATCACAAGTGTTTGGCAGAACTAGCCCCATAAATCTCTCCCATGCTTCCATGCAAGCCCTTGTCAACACATCACCAGTGGAAAGTCACCCAGTGTCCCTCCTGTGTCCCAGCCAGGGATATGTCCCTGCTGCAGACTCACCCACTGAGCTGACAAGCAAATGCTACCTAAAGACAGCCAAGCTGAGAGAAGACATTCCCTACCAGAGTGCAGATGACACATGTGCCTTCCTCTGCAAATGTCTGGATTTGCAGGCAGATGGAGGGTCTGGCTGCTGCTATAAACATTGGAAACTCCCAGCTATAGGGTGTTAAAATGAGCCCCTGGGGGAAGAAAGCCAAGGGCAGACATGGCTGAGCACAGGGCAATCCCTCCTGTACAGCCTGGTCAATATTCAGGGACACGGCTGAGCACGGCTGAGGGCAGGAGCTCCCAGGTGCAGAGCTGTGCTGTTCTCCTCCACACACCTTGGGCCCTAGGCAGAACCATTTCACCATCCTGCACCACCACAAGCACTGACATCAGAGTGTCCCAGCCTCAATCTGGAATACTTTAAAGCTTCAGTGTCTGCTAATAAATTACACCTTTGTTGAGGAATTCCCTGATCTTATTCCCATCTATTGCTGCTGCAGGCTTCAAACTAGGGCTGCAGGCTGTTCAGTGAGCAGAGCCTTGTGAACATCACTCATCGTGAAATCCATGAATCTCTGTAATTGGCACCATCCCTCCCCAGCTTTAATTACAAGGGCTCCATGTGCTGGGGTGCTGGCACTGTGTTTTGATGGCAGAAGAGAGGTGGATATTTGATCAGGATAGCTCATGGGAATAGGTGGTTACCTTCCAGTCTGATCTATTCAGGACCAAATGTATTGTAGTATCTGTACACGGAAATAATCCTGAATACTTTTCAGCTGATGGTTTGTATGAAGTAAAGGCTGTTTTACAAAAATCATCATCTTTCTTAAGCATAAGAAATTTTTCATTCAGCAGTCAGCATCTGAAACCCCCATGCTGCTGTGCTGACAGTCCAATAAAGTGCATGACAGCAGTTCTCAGTAGTGTCCCTCATTTCCTCTGTCAGCTGAATTCTGCAAGAAGTCTTAAGCCAGGAATCGCAGTACCTCTTTCAGTCCCACTCACCAGAGGGGTCCTCAAGTAAAATCTTCCATTCCCAAGAGATCCCCCATGCTGCAGATATGTCCTTGCTGCCTCGTCTTTGCAGTGGGCTGCGGTTCCCTTATTTCCTGATGTCACCAAAGGATCTCCTAGAAGAGGTGCTGGGGTGTGTGTGGGACTCAGAGTTGGAGTGAACTTTCCAAAACAGGCCCTGTAATGAGGGATCTTGATAGAGAAAATCTTCAATTAGTTTTACTTTCATCACATAGCAGAGAACCCCTTAAGTTAGAGCAAATGAGGTCAGAACCATTCCTCTAACCTGGCCCCCCTCACCCTTACCTACCTGGTTGAAAAAACTGACTCTGGGAAAAATTGTTCTTGTGCCATTAGCAGTTAGTTTTGCTTAACACTCTCTAATTCTTGTGCTCTGTGTCCACCTCCTCTGTGTATTGCTGTATTTGTTACTGTCTGTTGTACCCTTCACTCAGCTCAGCTCTTCCAGACCCCACCCTGTTAACCTGGTTTGCAACATGGAATCCCAGGTTGGTTTGGGTGGGAAGGGACCTCAAAGCCCATCCAGTCCCTCCCCCTGCCATGGCCAGGGACACCTTCCACTATCCCAGGCTGCTCCAAGCCCCATCCAGTGACCTGGAACATTTCCAGGGATCCAGGGTCAACCACAGCTTCTCTGAGCAACTTGTGCCAGGTCCTCCCCACCCTCACAGGGAAGAATTTCTTCCTAACATCTGATCTAAATCTACCCTCTCTCAGTTAAAAAAAAAAAAAATAATCTACCCTCTTTTCCCCTTGTCCTCTTACCACCTGTCAGTACAAAATCAGAAGTTAGTTCTCATATCACACTTATTTTTTCCTTCACACCTTCAGATGGAAGACCAAATCTGTACACTGTATCAAAGACAAAAATTAATTCTGGTTTGTATCATGGTACAATGCTGTTCTGTGCCCATTGTTCCTTTTCTAGCTATCCCTGTAATTTCATTTGCTTTTTTCATAGCTACTAAACACCAAGACCTCTTTCCTGGAGCTATTTAAAAGCCTTTTAGTGTGTATGCTCATATAAGACTGGTTCTCCCCTCTGCTCCACTTGACGTCCACACAACCTGAATATCAGCTGATAATTTATTGTCAAGGTTACTCAGCAGCACCTTCCAGCTGAAAGTGTAAAGACAGTAAATGAAGGATTTTAGTAGATATACAACTAAACAACTCTCTCTCTAACAGAATGGTTTAGTAACTAGAAGATAAAACTTGTTTGCAAGACTCATGTGTTCCCATTCCCATTTTGTCCTTGTTCTGGTGTAACTCTGGCTGAGACTTTCAGAAGGGACTACTGCTTTTCAGTGTCTTCCTTGCCTAGAAGCTAACATCAACACATCCCTGCTTTCCAGGGAAGCTGCTCACCAATCATTTCAGCCGATATTTGTGGGGCTTGGGGCTTCCTAGCACCACAAAGCCCAGTCTGGTGCAGGATGAGCCTGTGAATCCCTGCCCTCACCTATGCAAGGGAGTTACCAGTGCCTCTCTGAGAAGTTGTTGGGAACCTCGATGTTGGCAGGGAATGCCAGGCATGTGCAATTCATTATCACCAAGAACAATATTGCCTGGAACATCTGGGTCCCATTCATGAGCCTTTTAATTGGCAAAAGTGCCTTTTCTCTCAAAGGACCAAGCTTGCTGCCTCGGCAAAAGTGGATTTCCTTCTCCAGCACTTGAGGAAGAAGCAAATTGTGCTCCAATGCACGCTGAGAGTGTCAGTTCTGATTGAGCTTTATTCTTCACCAGACAAGTCTCATAATGGTCCTCCACTAATGGAAACAATCCACAGAGTTTGCACCATTTATTATTTAGATTTCTCTACTTATCCATGGCCAAGTTGGGGAAAAGGACAATTCTGCCACAATAAAAATGGAAGCTCATCATGGCAGTGGCTGGTCAGGGGAGAATTCATATGATGTCAAATTTGAGCTTGGTTCAAATCATCTAATGCAAATAATTGATGGAAAATGTTTGCATTTGTAGTTTTTGAGAAGAAAAAAAATGAAGTCATTAGAAATGAAAGCAATGGCAAATCCACCACTTCTCTTTGTAGTCTGTTCCAGTGGTTAATCATCCTTAGTGTTAAAAAAAACCCCCTCATCTTTCCCATTTGAATTTTCTTTGGCTTTGACTTCAGACATTTGTTCTTATTATTCTTTCCTCTGCTAATCACAGAACCATTTTAGTACCCAGTTTCTAACCAGGAAGAATCCTATACATTACACTGCACTCATCCCCTTGATCTTATTTAATAAGTTAAACAGATTGAGTTCTTTAAGTCTCCATCCTATTTTTTCCAGCCCTTGGATCATTTTTATTGCACTTCTCTGCACCTATTTCAGTTCATCGACATCCAGTTACCAGGATGGTATCAGCACATTTGTCCTGCCAGATCTGCTTTCACCAATGTTCAGTGCAGATGTTGATACAATTTCCCTTCCCTTGCCCATATAGACAAGCACCATCATTAAAGCAGAATTTAGGCACTAGCTCAACCTGCTTCCCTTCTGTGTGAGACAAATGTGCAGTCCCCTTGGAGGTGGCATTGCCTGAGTTGAAGCTACTGCCTGTGCTGGACTGTTTCCCAGCATGTTCTCCAGGACGTTTTAATTCACTGAAAAACTAAATGGAAAAGGAAGTCAAATGAAAATTGAACAAATTTGACTGAGGGTACTGTATGAATGATGGGGGGGGGGGGGTGGTCGGGGGCAGGGAAATCACATTTATTCCAAATTTCTGATAAGAAATTGTTGGCAAGGAGAGAAAATCTTCTTTTTAGAATATGTTGCATGCTTCCTATTATAAGTCAGAATGAATCTTGTAGGGTTTGATATTTTTTCTGCTTCTGTTTCTAAACTCTCACCACCTGAGGCACCAGCTAGGCTGCAGCCTCTCTCCCCAGCCTGCATGGGATTCTGCAGCCACTGTCATTTGTGTTATTTTTTTTCAGTAAAATACAGCAAGGGCTCACCTGGCAGCAGAGGAGCTCACTTGTCCCACGACAGATGGGAGCCCTTGTGCTGCTGCAGGAGGTCCTGGGCAGTCCCACCCTGCCAGGGCTCAGTGGAACAATTGCTGCTGCTGTTTTCTGATGGAAGTGCGTGGCTGAGAGCAGCCTGCAGGCCAGCCCACAAAACAGCCATGACTGTCCTCATCCTGGGCACAGCTTCTTCCATGGGGATTGCCCAAACCCATCCTCACTCCATGCCTGCAAAGAAGAGACCCAGATCCTAAAGCCCATTGCCCTTACCAAAGAGACTGGTGGGTTCTAGCTCCAACAGCAAAGGCTTAAAGAATTCCCATGTTTTTGCATTGTAGGGGTTGTTTATAGCCCAGAATCAAATACCTTGAGCTGCTATCAAACCGGCTGAGCTGTAATTTACAGAACAGAATATAACATTGTGTGGGCTGAACTCAAATTGACAAGCACTGGAGATGTTGCAATTCCACTTGTTAAAATTTGTTTACCAGGGGAGAAAAAGAGGCAGGATGGAAGACAGGAATGTCTTTTCAAGTGTTTACCTTTCCAGCTCTCTTGTTTCTATTATTGCCATGTGGTTGGGTAGGTCTGGAGTTCAGCTTGGACAGCAAATTATTTTATAACTCCTTTTTTTGGTCGTTCATAATTTTCTCACCAACAAAGAACTTCCTTCGGATGACTTTCATTACTCTGCCTCCAAAGAAAGCACTATAGAGCCAAATATAAGCACAGCAGGTGATTGCTTTTCTCTGCTGTCTCCTTGCCTGACTGCAGTGATAGCAGTCATCTGGTCAGCATGTCCAAGCTTGGACAAGGTGTCCAGTCACAGTGTCCTGACAAAGCTCAGGGAGTTCACACCTTCCCTGGCATTCAGCATTCCCTTGTCCCCACACTGTCCCCTCACAGCAGACAGGGGTTTGGGGCATGGGGCTCTTGTGCTACCTAGCTATGTGTTCCCACAGCAATGCAGACCCCAACCCTCTCTTTGCCAAATGCAGTATCCAGTGCCAAAGGAGCCCAAAGTGGTTGGCACCACCAGCTGAAGAGAAGGCAGCATGACCAGAATCTGTTAACATCTGATGGAGAAAACCATCTGGGCACAAACTTCTTTTCTTGTGACAAAGAGAAATTTCTCCCATAAGATTCTCATTTTGATCTCAGGCTTCTTTTCTCCTCTAAAAGTCACAGTCCAAGTTTTCTTGCAGGCAGCATCCTTTCCTTTTTTCCCATTTGCTCAAAGGAGCAAACATATTCTATCAGATATCTTCCCTTTCCCTTCCCCTTCCCCTTCCTCTGAAATGTTTGTATATTCTCATCCCAATGACAAACATCCGTCTCAGGCTGGTTTCTGTTTTGCTGGCCTCTACCAAACTGCCCTAAAGCCTGGCTGTTCCTCCACTCCCAGCTTCCTCTTGTTTTACCCTAGAATACTTGGCAGTGGGAGCTGCCTGTGCTCAGCCAAACAGCTCACACTTGAATCCAGGTGGCGTGAGAGATTTTTCAAGCTGAGACACATTTAGATCAAGCAGCAAATAATGAAAAAATCATTGATCCACCTGCCAGGATGGAGCCTCCCCCAGGCTCTTGGAAGGAGGCAGCAGCCTTGGACAAAAGCTGGTGCATCCCTTGCTACTGCTGTCATGGGCATGGGACAAAAGGACTCCCAAGGGGAGTAGTATGGCAGCAATTCACCACATGGGCTTGGTGTTAAAAGAGAATCTGAACTGATGGGGAAACCTGCCCTGAGAGACCTGCCCCTCTTTGGTGGGCATTTATCACAGACTGTGGCACTGCAAGCATGGGCATCACTAAAGGGGTGAAGTGCAGGCTGGTAGAAGTGCAGACTGGGAAGCAGTGGGTTGTCTTCTGGTTTTCAGCAGACTTTTCTCAGACTGCTCACAAGCATTCTCTCCATGGACTCAGAAGTGCCTTTGGGTGGGATGTCAGAGGGACATGCACAATTAGCCACAAGCTCACAGCTGTAAAGGAAGTGACATGGGAGAAGCACTGAGACGTGCACACATGCAGAGGAGTCTGATAATCCAAGATGAGGAATCCAGGGATTAAGACCTTGGGTTTGCCAAAACACTGAGACGGGGGAGTGAGGGATCCATGGAAACACAGAACCCAGAACTACACTACAGAAACTCATCACCTACAGAGCTTCCAAGGCAAAATTACCCCAGGTGGCTTTGCAGGGGCCCCCAGCATATGGCTCCCAATGCCAACGTTAAGGCTGGGAGCTCCCAAGCCTGTAAGCACTAGATGATCGTGGCATGTAGCAGCAGGATGAAGTGGAACAGGAAAAAAATTGTTCCTATGGTGCAGAGAATGTGCATCAGCCTGGGGCATGGCCCCAGCACTTCATCCAGGCACTCTGAAGCACTGAACTGAAGGCAACATTCATTGCAATCGAACTGGAGCTGGTCCAGGAACTGGCAGTTTTGTTGTGGTTTTTTCTTTTTTATCTTTTTATTTTTTTTTTTTTTGCATGCAAAGATAATAAACTGTGACTAACAGGATGATTTTGTACTCAAAGTCTTCTTGCTGCAACTAAGGCTCCAAGAAGTCCAAATATGATTGTGTCCTTAGATAGCACCCAGTGCCCATGACCAGCTGGTGAAGCCACACCGTGGGCTGAGCCCAGGGTGAGATGAGCTCTAGGGTGTTTCTTGAGGCTTCTTGCTTAAGCATGTTCATCCAAAGCCACCTGGCAGCTGTAAAGGTGGAGATCTCAAGGAAACTCCTACAGTAGCCTGGAACTCCTGAGAGGAATGGGAGCTCTGTGGCTCTCTGCAAGCATTACTGCACCCAACATATGTCTCATGGGGTAAGAGAGGGAACCCCATAAGTGCCCTTGGCATCCCAGCCCACGCTGAGCTCAGCTTACAGGATGTTCTGGACCATGGCTCAGACCAAAGGAAAAGGTCAGCTTGCACCCCCCACTGACCATCTCTATTTTGTCCACAGGCACCTGCACAACAACCGGATCCAGAGCTTGGGAGCCAATGGCTTTGATGGGCTGCACAGCCTGGAAACCCTGTGAGTGCCCTGTTTCATTCTGTGACCTAAAGACATGGGGTGTGTTCATCCTCCAGCACAGCCTGCAGGACAGGGGGTCAGCCCCACACATGTCCATGGTCACCATGCACTGAGGGCAGCAGCAGGACTGGTTCCAGGCACCAGCAGGAGGAGGACAAGGACATGATGCTCACTGGGGAGTGAGAGCCTGGGCTTTCCTCCTGTGGCTGTGCAAGCTGCTCAGGCTGTGCTGCTGCTGCTGCTGCTGCTGCTGCTGCTGCTGCAGGGGGATCGTGCATGTGGGCAATGTTGATGGCAAGGGGTTCTGAGGCCCTGGACACCATTCCAGGTGCAATCCCAAGAGTTTGTTTGCATTTCCTGCTCAGGGAGTGTGTCTCCTTTTTCTCAGCACAAAGCCTTCCCAAAACCTGACCACCAAAGCAAGGAGCTGGCATGGGTTTGGGGCCTCTAAAGTCCTCAGGGGTCTGTGGGGTATCTCTGAGATGATCTCACGTCTGCTATCATCACCCACAGCCAGCTGACTTCATTGTGCACCATGTGCTTGGCATGGCTGGGAAACAATCCATCAGAAGACTGCAGGGAGGATGGGAAGCAGGAATGAACCCACCTCCAGGTCACATCTTCAGGAAGGTAGATGGAGACTGGATAACAGGAAGAAATTCTTGGCCATGAGGGTGATGAAGCCCTGGCACAGGGTCCCCCAGAGAAGCTGTGGCTGCCCCATCCCTGGAAATATTCCAGGCCAGGTTGGACAGGGCTTGGAGCAGCCAGGGACAGTGGAAGGTGACCCTGCTCACATCAGGGGGTGGAACGAGATGGGCCTTGAGGACCCTTCAAGACAAACCATTCTGTGATTGTGTGATTAGCAGCAAGGGGCTCACCCTGAACTCAGGGAGAGTTTCATCCAACAGCCTGGCCACACATTCCCTGTGCTGTGACAGCTGCATGAATGGTCTGTGCCTCATGTGCTGTGCATTAGCCCAGGAGGAAACATAAACAAGCAAACAAATAAATTGAGGCTCTGAAAGACTGGAAGAGGTGCTTGATGCCTTCAATTGTGCAGAAATATGTCCCTTCATGCAGGCTTGGGGTCAGAGTCAGGCCCTTGCTTCCTGCCAGGGGAACCAGGGGGTCCAGGTCGTGGCAGAAGGAGATGCTGCTTCCCAGAATTCAAGTGCCACTCAAGGAGACAGGGCCCCTCTGTGCCCAGCATGGTGCCAACAGCAGCTATCAGGCAAGAGTGGCAGCAGCAGGCAAACCCTTGGTCCCCAGACACACTCCTCAGGGCAGGACCATGACACACATTGTGTCTTCCTTGCAGACTGGCAGATCCTGGGACCACCCAGAAGGGCTCAGCTGGGGAGAGGTTGAACTGTGCCAGGGCTGGGAAGCTGATGGATAGTCTCCTCTGGTGACCCACGGGTCCCAGCTTGGCTTTGTCCCCAGTCATTTCTGGTGGTCACAGGCAAATATGTGAGGGCAGAGCTGTGGCACCAGGCAGCACAAAGGCAGGGAGCTGCAGGAGGAAGCAGAGAACTCGCTGATGGAAGAAAACCTTGTTTGGGCTGCAGCTGTAGCAGACGTGCAACAACATCCCAGCCTGCATCTGGGCAACCCTTCTTTGCAGACAGATGAGAGATGAGAGATGCTGCTGCCCATCCCAAGCAGGATGGAGCTGCAGAGGAAAAGATGGCTCCTTGTTTGCTGTGGGAAAGACTAAAGGATTTCATAGCCCTGGGAGATAATTCTGTTTCCACAACCATTTGTGCTGAATGCTCATTTTCCCTCTCTTCTACTCTGCTCCCACTCTCACACTTTCTTTGCCTTTTGCTGCTCATCTGAGATGATACCCAGCACTTGAGGAGCTCCATGACCCCTGCTCTTGCTCGCAGTGCCCACAGGGACAGGATTGTGCAGCAATGTGGGACTCTGGAGCATTGCAGCTCTGCAAGTCCTGTCTCTGCTGATGCTGATCAGGCAGCCCTGGTAGGATCCATCCTCCAAGGGTGGTCCTGTTGCATCAGGGCTCTCCCTGTGTCCAGGCTCTGCAGGATGGACTGGTGTGAGGGTCCCACTGCCCCACCCTGCACAGCTGCCTGCAGGGAGGATGGTGCTGTGGCAGAGAGCTCCAGACTCTCTACACTCTCCTCCACATCTGATTGTTCTGAAGAAGTGTCCTCCAGAGCAATGAGAGGCCTTCTACTCATCCAGTTCTCACCTTTGGGCCAGCTCAGTGATCCCTGAGGAACTCGTGTTCCTTAAATGGAGCCACCCTCCCATGTTCATCCTTAGCACCCACCTGTCTGCTGACCAAAGCTGGGCAAGTTCTGGGGCGAAAAACTGCCAAGCTTTTGTTGCTCCATCCCAGCCAAGCTGCTAGACCTGCATCTACCTACCACCTCTCAGCTCCTGTGCATGTGGAGACGATTACAGTCTCCACATTTACCCTTTAACTGAAATTATGATTACATTCTGTTGACAGCACTTAGCACATTTTCTTGGCTTGTGGAGGCCAAAACCATGCTCTCAGTTACTCCGTGGGCGTTACCTCCTGGAAGGCAGCAGGATGGTAAGGGCTGGTGAAGACAGAAATTTCTCCAGGGTTCCTAAAATGAGTATTTGTGGCCAGATGCTGATTATAAGCCAGGCACAATAGTCGAAGAACTGTAAAATTTGAGAGGAAAACATTATTTCAGGTTTTTCAGAAGAGACTGGGAAGTTTTAGGTGCAAAAATCTCTGTCTCCCTAAGGGAAATATCTATTCTCATATTCAGCTAGATAGGAAAACTTATATTTTTGTTAAATGCTAAAATCCCAAGAGAAGCAGCAGGCACTGCCCTGTGCAGGTCTCAGCAATGTGTGAGCTGCATAAGTAAAACCATACTGCTCACCTGCCCCAAATCCCAGCATTTCTGCAAAAACAGATCCCACCTTTGCTCTTGGAGAGGGCTTGGCCCTGATATCTCAGGAGGGGAGCAAATCTAGAAAGAGGTGAAGCCAGATGAATGACTTCACATTTCCCTTGCACTGACCTGCATCTCCTTTGCACAAGTCAGCTCTGCCGAGTGCACAGCAAGAGCAGCTTTGTGTTCTCCACACTTTTGGGGGAGCAGGAAGATGTGCAGCACCCACCTGGTCTGAACGAGTCAAACATCAGCATGAAACTGAGAAAGCAGCTCCAAGAAAATTTTCTCTGTCAGGGCAAGACCTGGCTGCTCCCCAGCCACCCCCTCCAGCCTTCTCTTCCTGGGAAGAAAAGCTGGCAGGTAGGCTGGAAGCAAGTCAGAGCAGCCTGGGCCAGATTCCCAAAGGGGTTTCAACACAGCCCTGTAAACCAGTGAGATTCCCTCTCCAGTTCCCATCAGCCTGAGAGATGACACAGAACAACCCTGCAGGGCTGTGGCTAGAAGCCCCAAGCTGAGCCATGAAACCAGGGATTAGATGGTCAGAGTGGGAGAAGCTTGGCATTTTTTAGCCCTTTCCCAAAGACATGGAGTAAATAAGAGTATAAATATCCTGATGTGACACATTCTTCCTGTAGCCCCTTTGGGTAATGGCCTCGATCCTCTACACAAGGTGTAAAGTCAGGGGATGCCCACAGGAAATGCAGGAAGGAGCTAGCACTGCCCTGCTGGGCATGGAGACCATAAATACAAAGGGAAAGACATCCATCACCCATCAGCATGGCCAGAGGAAAAGGCCTGTGGCCAAGGTGAATGTTTGGCAGATGCCCTGGCACTGCAGGCTGAGGGTATCGAGAGGGTGAGGAAGAGGGAGGTGAAATGAAAAAGAGTTAAGAGAAGCACCATCTTTTGCTAGAAGTATGTACAAGGCATGCCAAGAGCTGAGACTGCAAGCATACTGCTCTTTTCATTGATTCCCTGTTCCAGATTGGCCTTGTCAGTCCTGCCCCGCAGTGTATCCTCCTTTGGGATGTTTAATACCTGCTGTGAAACATCTGGCAGCATAACCTGCATCTGCCATTTGGATGGAAAGATCTTGACTTCTACATTTCCTGACTATCTTAGACTCCATTTCTCAGTCTTGAACAAAGTAGCAAGAAGGGCAAGGGGTTTAGACACCTTCAGGTGGGAGGTGTCCCCGCCCATGTTAGGGGCTTGAAATTAAATGATCTTAAAGGTTTCTTCCAATCCAAACCATCCCATAATTCTGTGATGAGACTTGCTGTGTATCATAAGACTGGTGAGTAGGAGTGCTTATGGAAAAGCTGATGAAGGAGCAGTTCAGCCAGGAGCATCATTGCAATGACAGAGACTGATTCTTGGCAACATTCAGAGCTTGTGCTCAGGGCTGGGGACAGAGTGCTGGGGAGAGCCTGGCTGTGGTTTCAGAGGAGCAGCAAGGGAAAACCACCATCCAAAGGTCTGCATGGTGCTAACTCAGGGACAGGCTCACCACTGCTGTATGAGGAAAGGATTTCTCATGAGGGGATCCCTGTGACATCCATTCCTAGGGAGGTTGGTCTCGTGCCCAGGTTTCCTCCTTACCACCTTCACCTGGAAAGCTGAGCAGACTCCTAAGGCCCCTGAGCTTTTCTATCAGGCTGAACACAGTGTAAAGGTTGATGAACAATTGTCTCATACCTCTTACTGCTTGATTTCAGCCTCATTAGGTAGATTGTGATAACACTGAATTTATCCTTCTGTGTCCCTGAAATATGAATATTTCGTGGATCACAGCTGAAAGGGAACAAGTGAAGCCCCCTCACATGACCAAGCTCCAAGTGACTGCTCTGTACAGAGGGATGGAAGGGGAAGCTGACCTGAACCTGTGCAGCTGTAGGTGTTTGAGCAGAGGTAGCCATGGGGAGGGCATGTAATTATGACAGCTGAGTCTCAGCGCTGGCCCCAAATTCTATCTTCAAACACCAGCACACACAGACCATCATTTAGCATTCCCACCTTCCCTGCTATTAGGCAGGCCTCAGTCCTTGGTATCCCCATGCCAGAGCAGAGCAGACCCCAGAGAGCAAGTGCAGAGTGCAGCTGAAAGGGGACAGAGGATCTTCATGGATCTTCCCAGATCTTCCACCAAAGCAGTTGTGGAAGCGACTCATTGAGTCACTGGGATCTCTGCTTTGAAGAAAAGGGGAAATCATGGTTTGTCCCATCAGACACTTTTCTCCAAGCAGGGAGAGGTGTGGTGGCCCTGGGGGCTGGCTGTCACACACACACACAGCAGGAAGCCTGATGTGAGTCCCTGGGACCTCTGGTACAAGGCAGGTGAGGAGCAGCTGTGCCTCTGCCAGCTCTGTGTTCTCAGGTGTGGCTCAGGTGGGCTGGCAGTGCTGAGCAGCAGCATGGCAAGGGATGTGCAGGGTCCCCCACCACAAAAGCCACCTCACATTCCCCAACGCCAGCTCAGAGCTCTGTCTGGAGCTGCTGAGGTAAAGGGGAAAATGCAAAAGTAAGAGCTGTGGCCCTGCCAGTGGGCTCTGTCATGGACCCAGCTGAGTCCTGCAGAGCAAGGACCGATGGCAGGGACCAGGGCAGCTCCTGCCTTGGCCCAGTCACACAGACAGACAGACCCTGGTGCTGGCAGAGAGCAAAAACGTGTCCTGGCAGTGTCCTGCCTTCCCAGCCCCCAGCGGGGCCAAGGTGGCTCCCAGGGCACAGGCAGGGCTGGGAAATGAATGGCTGCTCCCCAGGACAGGCTCAAAATGCTGGAGGCCTCCGGGCTGCAGCCAAAATAGCAACAATCTGTCCCAAAGTGCTGCTCCTTTGGGATGTCTCCAGCCTGTCTCTGGCACGGACGTGTTCAGAGAGGCCACGCAGCCCTCGCTCATCCCCTCCACCTGAGATGACCCCACTCTTTCCTATCTCCCTGGATTCTCCCTCCCCATCCACGTCCCTGCCAGCTCCTCCGCCCATCAGGCAAAGGAGATAAATCACTTGGAAAGAGCAAATCTCTATTCATTTAAAAACCTTTTAATTTATTTTTAAAAAAATAGCACTAATAAATTAGAAACGTCTCCCAGAACGGCTGAATCCAAAACCGTCTGGCTCCAGGCATTTTATCTGCCTAACCTTGCCTCACAGGAAATGCCCTTACCACAGCACCCAACCCATTATCTGGGTAATTAGTCGAGTCTGTAAATGCAGAGCAGAGCTGGAACCTACCAACTCCTCTGGAGAGTTGGATTTTCTAGGGGAGGGGAAAAAAAGTAATAAAATTAATATAAAGTGCACCTTGGGCAATGAAGGCAGGAAGAAGGAAATGAGAAATATCTCCAGTACAGCTCATACAAGGGTTGTTTAACACTTTCAGGGCCAGGCAAGCTTTGCTGTTCTCCCAGAAAACTGTCTGCCAAATGCTACCTTCCTCCTCAAGTGGATTTCTCTCCATCAGCGTGTTTAATTTGGAGCCTTTTGTGCAGTCTTTTGATGTTAATCCCAAATCTGAGCAATTCCCAAAGCAGCTGATGGATTTGACCCCTCAAGGACACCCTGTTTGCTGCACTGAGGTGCTCTGGTACTTGCTCAGCATCCTGATGCTGCAGGCCTGCAGTGTCAGCATGGGTACCCAGGCAGTTCATCAGAGCTTGGTTGTGTGATCCCAACAGCCCTGCCAGAGGATGGAAGGGATTCCAGGGGAGGCTCAGGTACCCAGATTGAGGGGATAGAGAAAGGAAGGGGACATGTAGCTTTTTGGAAAGAAAGCCACAGCTGAGGGCCTGACTGCATGGACCATGTTCTTGGACCTGTGCCCGCTCCAAGAACAGAGTTACAAAGTTCACTATCTCATCATTGTGTACGTGGAAAGTGACTTTTCCAAACAGAAAAAGTCACCTGTAAGACTGCACTGACTAGGTGTCTCCTTGGGCCATGCTTCCAGTTTGCTGCAGCTTCTTCCCCTAAGGCAGGAGCCTGGACTACCAGGAATGTGCCCTCCCTGATGCAGCCCAGCTCTGAACCACTTGGTACCATGTAACCAGGCTGAGCTTTGGCAGAACACAAGCCCTGACACGATATTTTACAGATTTATAAAGAAAAAAGAGAGAAAGTGAGGGCAGTTCAGGTGCAAAAGTAGCTCTGGAAACACTGCACTTTTCCATGGCTTCACTGTAAGGCTCATCTCCATCACAGGACTCTCCCTTTGCCTGTTCTCCTTTTGCCCACCAAATCCTCACACTCTCTTGCAGCCTGGCTCCCTCTGCCACTGCTCCTGCAGCCTTGGAGCCACTGATCTTGCAATGAACATCAGCACTGGGACTCTCCAAGCTCCAACCTCTGAGTCTGCAGACATGATGTGACCCATCAGAGGCCCTCAGCTCCTCTGGGTCTTTGGGCTTTCTTTTACATAAAGCCTTTCCCTGTTCCCAGAGCCTTTCCTGGAGCAGCTGTCTGTGCCTCTTCCTCCTGAGGTGTGTGAAGTGATGCCTGTGCGAAGGAGAAGCAGAACAGCAGCCGAGGCAGCTGGGGGCACATTTTCACCATGGATATGTTGATGCACAGAAGCTCTGCCTCCATCCCACTCTCCCTCCTGCCAGCAGCAGAGCTCCAGGAACTGATTCCCAGCAATTTGTGTACCTTAGGGAGCAGATAGAAATCCCTAGGTTCTTTCCTGCAGTTGGGGAATGCTCTTCTGTAAAAAAGGCTTCCCTGAGCTTTGCCTTCCTCTGCAGCCTAGCAAAGAGCAGCCTCTCCATGCCTGCCTCCTGAGCCATCAGCTCTGTGGATGTTTCTGTGTGCCCCAGCACCGAGGTAGCTGGCTTTTGTGTCTGAATGTGCATGGCAGAGTGTTAAATATATCAAATGTTCATCCATTTCCTCTGTCAGAGAGCAGACAGTAGTCCTGGGTGGAGCAGACACACACTGGACACTGCTGGGATTTTCAGTGGAGATCAGAGCTGCCCTGGGAGGGATTGGTGGCTGCAGAGGTACAAGGCACAAAGCATAGACAGTCCCCCTGCCTCAGCAATTGGCCATCAGTGCCACAGAAGCCCTGTAAAGTGCTGCAGCACCATATCAGTGAGAGGCTGAGATGTTTCCAGGCCAGGCTGTCAGAATGAATCCTCCTTCAGAGACTGCTGCTTGCTCCTGGCAGGAATCATGTACCCTAAGTACCTGACAACCTTCTCACAGTGGGCAGCCCACCTCTGCTCCTTTGGGAGCATGCACTCCCTCAAGTTCCATCATAGCCTTGCTTATCCTTATAACTAGCAAAACAAAATGGATTTTCTAGGACATGTTTAATTTCCCAATGAAAACACTGACCCTAGCAGATGAATCCCATGGTGTCTCTTGCCTCTCTGCAGTGCATGTGAACATCCCCCTCTTGCATGTCTTCTTTTAGGGGATGGGCACATTGCCTGGAGTCAGACAAGTGCTCTGGGTCCTTCCACTTAACCCTTCCCTCCTCTCACTTATTATAGGCACTGGCAGCATCTCATCCCCCAGGCCAAGATGGGCAAGGTACACCCCCACTGCCCGCCACGACCAGGAGAGGGGGTTTGGGTTGATGCTGCACAACAGAAAGTGTTGCAAGCATTCAAAAAAACACCTAAGATGCTTAGGGACGTGGTTTAGTGTGGGGTTAAAGGTTGGACTCATTGATTTTGGCTTTTCCAAACTCAATGAATTTCTGATCCCATAAAATATGGCACATGATCGTGCAGTGTTTTTTCATATTTGAACTAATCTGACAGCTCAGCCACAAGCCATGACTGGAGGTATGGAGTCTGGGTAAAGCTGTCTGGCCAGTGCTGGGCAAGAGGTCAAACTACATGGTCACCATGGCCCCCTTGGGCTTCCAGACTACCAGTTAAATCATTTCCAGTGCTTGATTTGCCCACAGTAACCAGCACAACTAGCAGAGGCAGTAATTACATTTGCTGACAGCTTGAGGAGGTGCCAACACAGGACAGGTGGAAATGCAGGTCCTCAGAGGAGGCTGCACGAAGTCCCCTCCAGGCACCATGGTAACATCTCCAGCTCCACTGGGACTGAAATAGTCAGCAAATGTCCCATCTACAACTTCTAATCTCACTTTGTCTTCAGGTTTATTAGCTGCAAATTTGTGGTGTTTTGTGGCTTATGGAAGAATTTATAGTACTATATAATTTTATTTTTTTTGGCTTCCTGTGTGAAACCACTAATAGTCCCTAACAGGCAGAAAATTGACCTGAGACTCTTTCCCCTCCTTCTCTCCTTTTGGCATAACTGAAGATATTAATAGTTCCAGGCTGCTTGCTGTCAACTCCAAATCACCCTGGCAGTTAAAGCCCAAAATAACTGGGCCTTTGATGTCAACTTACTTTTATTTCTAAATAAACAACAGGGTTGGTTAAGATCATCCAAATATAAAGCTATAGGCTCCCTCTAGCAATAAAAACAATGGAAAGCCAGCCAGTTCACTATGTCTTGGGAAGAGTGGGTGACCTTTCAGAAGCTTTCATTTCAAGTAGATCAGACAAGGCTCCTCTTGCCATCCCACTGCCATGGTAGAGCTGGTAACTTCAAGCTGAGGAAAGGGATTATTCATAGTCATTGCTCTTGCACATCAGTTATGAACCTCTTGCCTGACTGATTTCGCTTTCAAAAGCCTTGATAATGGGCAAAACTCCCTTATGCCGTGTTCATTATTTTCAATTTTTTTTTGGTTGTTGTGAGACTTCCCTATTGTTTGGCATAGCCATGGCCATGGTGTGTTGCCATCCTTCCACCAAGTAACACTGCCATTGATCTGTTTTGTGCCAAAAAGGACAGCACTCCACAGCCAGGAAACCCCACACGTCACACACAGAGCCTTGGTCAGACCCCAGAGCTGGGGCAGCACTGCCATATCCAGCTCCCTTGGGTCAAGAGGCCTCCTGGGTCACCCCAGCCCATCCCACAGCTGTGCAGTGGGAACAGTGAAGTGGCTTTTTGCAGCTTTCCCTGCGTCATTCCAAATCTGGAAGCAGTGGGAAAGTGGCAAGTTGGAGCTAGGGAAGCAAAGCATTGCCCAAGTACCTCAGATAAGGCAGGGAGAGGAAGGGGAGCCTTCAAGGTGTTTACTAGAGCACCTCCATTTCCTACGTCCACCAGCTCCGGGAGAGGGTTTGTGATTGATGGGCAGTTCACTGACATGCTCAGGAGAGGAAATTGTGTTGCCACTGGAATCAAAAAGCAAAATCATCCCTGACCCAATGAGCCATGAGTCCTTCCAATCTGCCTTGACCCTATACTGGGGAAAAAGCTCTGGGGACCCACCAGCAGGCACACAGGCTGGGTCAAATTCTCCTTGGGACAGCAGGCAGAGAGGAGATGTCTGGGACAGATGGAGCCTGATAGCAGCTGTGGAAAGACCAGAGGACTGAATTTCACTAAATGAACAGAAACTTCCCCACTGACAGGAGCACTGTGGTGGAGGTTGGATGCAGTTTCTGGGTCATTTCTTGGACCAGAGCCAACTCCAGTTCTGTGAAAGAAGAAAGTATGGGGATTTTTTTTTCATGTCATAGTTGAGGTCTGGGCTTTGGGAAGAGTGGCCCCACTGCAGAGAAGAGAGGACACCTGAGAACCATCCTGAGTGCTGGTATCTTCCAGCCCCCTCCAGGCAGCTGATCCCCATGAGCTGGGCAGAGCTCGGCCAGGAGCTGCACCAAAGACAAGTCAGGGTGGTGAGAGCAGCAGTGATCCAGAGCAGCCACCTGCAAGCAGCACTCAGGGGCCTGTTCCCCAGAGCAGCTGGGTTGTTTTCCAGGAGGGAGGCTCACCTTCCCAAAACCCAGGAAGCGCAGGCAGGAGCGAGCACAGGCACACTGTCTGCTCTGAATAGAACGAGGTCGCTGGCAGCCGGGATGGTGCAGCATGACTACACCTGGTTGCATTTCCACTTTCCAACAAGCCCAGTGTCTGCCAACATTCCAAGATGGGCTCTTACCCAGCAGGAGCGGCTGAACACAAAGAATGCTCTTTGTATCTGTCAAGCGCAGGGGGGAGGGAGGCCCCAGGATGCTGCCAGGGCTGGGAACGGTGTGTGTTCGCTCAGGAATAACTGGTCCTGTACATACTTGCACACATGCAGAGGTACAAACAGAACCTTCATCTGCTGATGAAAGACCAGCCTGCCTGGAAGAAGTGCAGGCTGGAAAGGAAACACATCTTTAAAGACAGGAGCAAATATTACAGCACAATGAATTATTCCTTGTAAATAATACTGGTTACAGATCTAAGATCCCTTGTTCTGTTAGTGAATCACAGGTGAGCCAAGCCTTCTCTCTGTTGGGCAATATTTTCCATTTGTTGGCAGCTCACAGAAACAGCCCTGTGCCACCACAGGAAGCCTCCATAGTGGCAGTGTGGGCTGAATGTCACCTGTGGCTGGGGATCACAGTGCCTCTTCTCCAGGGACCTTCCCTTGGCATCACACAGGTTCATTCCAGCCCCAGTTTGTGGTGCAGGGGAGGGAAGTGGCACAGGCAGGCACCCAGCCTTGAATGACCTCTGCAGGTTCCTGCTCCCTCTAACTTCAGGAAGTCACTGCAGAGTGAAATTTTTAAAAGTATTATGCACCTTATGTGTATGATTAAGGGCTGACTTAGGCTGCTAATGCCTCTGATTTCAACTAGTGCAGTGATCTGGAGGTTAATGAGATTTGACTGATGCTTTGAAAATGCCAGGTAGAGTCCTGCCTTCACTTCCCATTGCTTGTTCACTTGGGAAATCCACTCCTGTATCTTCCTGAGCAGCAGAGAAGGGATGAGGCATTAACAGTCCTGCCCCTGGTAACAAAGCCTGTGCAATGAGAGCCCTCAGCCAGACCCTGATGGAACCTGGCAAATGCCATCTACAGACACTGGCCAAGAGCATCCAAGCAGCTGATAGGGAGCTACAGGCAAAGAGTGAGGCTATGAGCTGTCATGTGTTGGGCTATTTCTCCTTGAACATATCAATTTGGGCTCAAGCAGAGAAGACTGAGGAAAACCACTGATCTGCCTGGAGCCAGATGAGAGCAGAGTGTGTCAGAGCAAGTCTGGGGAGAGGCTCTCCTGTCTAACAGATGTGAGGAGGTGTGAGGAGGGGACACATCACTCCTGTTCCACTCCTGGCCCTGGGACAGGCACAGCAGCTTCAGGTACGCTGGGACCCTGCCACCACACTGCAGGGTGGGCACCGGGCAGGCAGAGCTCACAGTCTCACTGCCAGCCCTGTGCTTCTTCCCTGCTGATTGCCAGCACTGCCAGCTACTGGACAACATAAACCCTTTCTGGGCCCTACAGGAACAGGATTAATTTGTTCAGATCCCTACACAGAGTACCAGCATCCAGATCCCTGTGTAGCTAGAGGAGGTAAAACTGTCCTTAGTGTCAGGGGACAAACTCTGCCAAACCAGGACCTGCCACAGCACCTGGGCTTCTCAGGGAATCCAGCAACAAGGTCTAGTATGGACCTTGTCAGAGCTACATGAGACAAAATCCACCCATGACAACTTCGTTCCATATTTTTCTCTTCAGTTTGTGCCCTCTCTTGTAATTCCATGATAAGCATTCCCTAAGACATAAATCATATAAGCCAGAAGCCCTGAAAGGACCGATTTGAAGACACTCGCTGGGTTGATTTTCTATGTCAACACCTTTAGGGCAAAGCTGAGGTGGTGCCATGGAGTTGTTCCTAAGCAGGGGCACTGGCAGTGAAAGAAGATGTAAGAGACAAGAGGGCCAAGAGAAATCATAATGACCATGCCTGGGCCCAGAGGATGAGAATTACAGGGTAATTGGCCAGCTGCCCATTGCTGTGTAAATGCTCAGTTATTTCTGTTCCATAAACCACCATCCAGGTTACATGGTAATTACTTTGAGGTTCATTAAGTGTAATTATACAGCAATCTCCAGGAGCCAGTAATCATGTTCCAAAGTATCTACCACTTAAAACTTGGTGAGTGTCATGCAGGTAGGAAGTAGTCACATGGTTCTCAGACTTCAGTGAATTGCAAAGTGGGATGGCCAAGATAGGATCAAATATTACTGTGACAGCTGAAATTGCCTTCCAAGGAGAAAGCTGGGCATGCTAGAGAAGGGCTGCACACTCAAAGCCCAGCCAGTCTCCATGGGCACCCTCCAGCCAACAGCAGTATTGGTGCCTTTGTAGGGCTGCTCATCCCAGGTTGCCAGCAGTGCCCCACAGGTCAATAAATCATTTTCCAGAGGTTAAGCCCATCCTTGCAGAACAAACACAACTCCCGAGATTTCACTCAGACTCAGATGTCTCTTTTAGTTGACAGGTAAATTTTATGCTTGTCATTACAACCAATATAGTATATTTTATTTATTTTACTACACAGCAAATTAAACTTAATCCTCAGTACCTCTTGCACATCACTTCTGGGTTTGACTCAGATTCCAGCGTTGGGTTGATTCCAACCATCTCAAGAAGACCTAAGTCTTCCCCCAGATTCATCTTCCCACTGTTCCCAGTCACAGCACATCCCAGTGGCTGGGAGACCCAGCGTCCCCAGGACAAACACTGAGGAAATGGTCCCTGATCCCCTCTGCACCACAGGGCCCAGAGCAGCCCTTCATGGCCCCCACACAACTGATGCTGTTCATGTTTCTTGTCCTTCAAAGAATCCCATTTTGACCTGGAAAGGCAAGAAAAGTTACCCAGAGCCAAAGCCCCGGGACTGAGCTCCTGGGAGAAGGGGCCAGGGCCCGCAGGAGATGGGGAGCAGCAGCACTGGGCAGTGCTGGGCACTTGGCACTTGACGGGGAGTGCCCCATGGCAGCAGCCATGGCTTGGAATGGCTCTCACTTGACAGTGCTTCGAGCAGGGAATATTCCTGCTGCAGGAATTGTGATTCCAGGCAGTGGTTAGATCAGCATGGTAGGAAAATCTGTCTCCCTTGTTAACACCCTGGCTTCAAAGCACAAATAAACAGGATTGATTTCCTACAGAAATGTTAATAAATGATTTTCCCTTCTCTGTCTTTCAGGGATCTGAACTACAATGAGCTGCTGGAATTCCCTGGGGCTATCAGGACACTAGGCCGACTGCAGGAGCTGTGAGATTTTCTATTAATTCCTTTTCAAAACTATTCCCTGTGGGAAAGTGACCAATAAAGTATTTTGTGTGCTCTGACTTGAGGAGAGCACTCAATCCAAGCCTTTCTTTCCCTTCCCAGCCCTATCCACTGCAACAAAGCCATTTATCTCCTCAATTTCCATCAGCTCTGACCACTTCCCCATCAGCCTGCATACAATGGAGAGTAGTGGGAGTCTCTGCCAGCCTTAGAGCAGGTTCCTCCTGCTGTTCCTCACTCTCCCACAGCATCTCAGGAGCTCAAATTCCATCTGTTCTCTGATGTCCATTCTCCAGCTTGGGACCACAACCTGGACTTACCCTTGTTATTGTGAGGCCATCGTTTCTGCAGGCCCTGTGTCGCCACCTCCTCCAGTGTGAAGAAATTGTCTTATCTCCCTTAGGATAAATTTATTATAGGGAATTACCACAGTTCATGACCATTTTAGTGTATAGCTCTCCTTCCTCTAACTGGTCAGCCTGGGAGATACTAAAAATAAGAAACCATTCCACTTGTCACCCACAAAGGTAGAAGCCCCAAGGCAGGGTGAGTTCATGTGGATCCCGAGTTCCTGTGTCACACTGGTGCCAGGCTGGGGTGGGACAAAAGCAGATGCTCTAATGTTTCTGGAAGCCTTGGAGTAAAAATCTGGCACTACTTTTCTCTTTTCATGAGATTTCTCTGTTCAGCCCAGGCCATCATTATTCTTACCTTCAAAATGAGAATAAGATCCTTAATTCCCTTCAAGATGGCTTTTGAATGCCTGTCACTAAAGAAGAGACAAATTCCAAACAGTCATCAATTAATCATCTGTTTAGACTCCTCTGGGATAAACAACTTGGGCATCACCCAGAGCTTGGTCTTAGTCCTGGACACAGGAACCTGTGGCTGCCTTTTCTGTACAAGAGATCACACTGTGGCCACAGAGTTCTCCTCTGCTACAAAAGTTTGCTGATATAAATTTTCTTAAGCTCAACCAAAAATATCACAGCTAGAGCTACAAATCCTTTAAAGTCATGTGGGGTGATAATTCCTGGCACACTCTGGTTGGCAGCTGTGGAGCTGTAACAGGAACCATCCATAAACATTGTAGTTCCTGGAACATAGAAAATTTTGTATTTGGCTTTTTTTCTGTTTCCTGACCTGTAAAGTGTTAAACTTTAAGTCCTTGCACCCTCTGTGGGCTTGGTGGAGTCACATATGGAGCACCCACAGAGTAAATGAAGTAGATTTTGTCCTGCCAAACCACAGACCTTGTTCACCTGCTGGGATGCTGCTGCACCTGGGAAGGAGCTTATATGTCCTATTTGATATATATCTTGAAGGCTCTCCAGCTTTAGAAGTGTTAAAGAAAGAAGGTTAATTTAATTAATATCAAGATATTTGTTTCTCCCTACAGCGGTTTTCATAACAACAACATCAAAGCTATTCCAGAGAACGCATTCGTTGGGAATCCCCTCCTCCAAACAATGTAAGAAAATTAAATAATGTTTCCTACATCTTTATATTGCCCAGAAAGGGGCATTTCCTGATGTCTTTAGTTGGGATTTCTCAGTGGTCAAATGACAGCAATCTGATATTTGCTGTCCATGTGCCAAAGCAGACTGAAATTGCTTCTTCTCAGCTCCTTCTCAGAACTGATGTGGGTTCTCCTTTCCCTGCAGCTGACGTTTGCTGCAGCACCGGCTGATAGCAAGGAAGGCACAAAATACAGGTGGTCTGCATGAAAACTGTCTAAGCCCTGCTTGACATCTGCTGATATTTATTCTTTGTGCTCAGAAAAGCTGCTGGCCAGCTACAGCATCAGCAGCACATGTCAGAGAGCTGGGACACCAGATCCCTGTGTGTCTGCCCAGACCTGGGGACACAGAGCTCTGCAGATAAACACACCCAGCTGTCAGGTTATTTCTGCTCTGACCCAGGCACATTTGGTGATTTTTGGATACTTCTCTGAACCACACAGATATTGAAAATTGTGGCAAGTGACAAAAGCTCTGCTTGTCCAAACTGGACTTAAATTATAGAAAGACCAATATCTGGAAAGTCATGGTGACACTGGGTGAAACCATTCATTGCAGCAGCCAGAACAGCCAGCCTCATCCCCACATCCCTTGGGCAGCATCACAGAATGATGGTGGGGGCTCATACCCCCAGAATGTTCATCTCTCCGTTGCATCTGCCCATCTAAAGTCTTTCACAGTTAATGGGGGGAAATGCTTCTTGTAGGGGGTGACTCAACTCCTCCCATATCTGGCTGGGTCCTAGAAGAGCTCACTTCTCTCCACTGTCTGTGACAAGTGGGGAAAGGTGCTGGTGCTGTGTGTGAGATCACATGAGGTGTCCTCGAATGCAAGGTGCTTCTCAGTAGGACTGGAGAAGGGCTTTACACCTTTCCAACCGATCTGGTTTAGCCGGACCCCAAAGGGCCCATTCAGAGCAGCAGGAGACCTCAGTTGGACCAATGTCCAGCTGAAACAGGCCAGTGGGAGAGCCTGTGGCTATCTGGGAGCAAGAGCTCCTCACAGCACAGCAGCACCTCCTTCATGGCTTGTAGCTGTAGCTCTGAGGCTCTTGACCTGTAACAGCATCTTCTCTTTGTGTGCAGGAGACTCTGACCCCTTCCTCTTTTCCATTGCAGCCATTTTTATGACAATCCCATCCAGTTTGTTGGACAGTCTGCTTTCCAGTACTTGCCAAAGCTCCACACCCTGTAAGTTCACCAGGCACATCCCCAGAGGGGTAACATCCAAGCTCCAAGCCCTGCCTGGCCACCTTTGTGGCCTCCTCCCTCCCTCCCTTTTTTCAAGAGCCCCTGTGCCAATAGAGGACCATGAAACCACTCTCTTGTCCAACCCCAAAGGCTACTCCAAGTAGACACTGCAGATGTTTTCTTATGAGGAAGGATAGTTTTGAAAAGGGCATTTTGGAGGCAGCCACTAATTCCTCCTCCCCACACAGCTGACAAGCACTGAGGCCTTGCAGGGTCTCCACAGATGTGCCAGGAGCTGCAAAGACCTTACACACAAGTGCACAGCTTTTGCTGCTATTGCATAATTGCCCAGACAGAAGGACACTGAAGGCATCTGCCTTCCCCCACAAGATGGAGAAGTGGAGGAACATGTCCCAGCACCATGGCACAAATCATATTACTGGGCCAGCAGTGGCAGTGCTTCCTTCACATGTTTGGCTTCCTTCACTAGGCTTGCTCCAGGGCCATCAGCACAGGCTGGGCACCTGAACCACAACAGCTCCCTCAAGCTGGCTTTTCTGCCAACCTGTTGTGGCACAGCACTAAAAATACTGAGGCAAGGCAACCTCAATAAATCTCCATTTATAAGCCTCACCCAGGCACATAAAATAAATCATTCAAATAGCCCTGCATTCTTTAGATCCAAATGCATAGACCCTGGGAGGCTTGGGTGGGATGCCCTGCTTACATTCCCCATGGTAATTGTTTGGGGTTATTTAATTTGGGTAGAGATCATGCCAAGAATGTCAGTGGCTAGAAGAGGATTTGAGCTTGCCAAGTCTCCTTGCACAGAAGTGCCCAGCTCCATCTCTCGGTACCCACATGGTGCAAGGCATCTGCTCCAGCCACAGGCACATCCTGGATCTGGGCCTTGAGCACATCTGGGTCTGAAGAAGCAGATTTGCCACCATGGCTGATGGCTCTGGAACTGTGGGCAATTGCACTTGCCTTCCCTGCCCACCTCACCTCACCTCACCTCACCTCACCTCACCTCACCTCACCTCACCTCACCTCACCTCACCCTTGTTTCTCTGCAGGTCACTCAATGGAGCAACGGACATCAGGGAATTCCCGGACCTCAAAGGCACCACCAGTCTAGAAGTTTTGTGAGTGGCACCTCTCTCCCTTTTACCCTGCTAGCTGTGCTCTTCCTCCTCCAAGGCGGTCCAGGCTGTTTCAGTGAGGACAACCTTCCCAGAGCTGTGCAGTATTCAGCTCTGCCTCTCCCTGGTCACTCACCCTTCTGCTTCGTTTCACCCCTGTGGCTCCTGAACGCAGCTTTCCTCCCTGTGAGTGGCTCTCTTGGTACTCTTGAGTGTGCTCCAGTCTTTGTTTGTTTGTTTGTTTGTTTGTTTGTTTTTTGTCCTTCCCTCCTGCATCTGTGAAGGAGTGAACCTCTGAGTGCAGTGCTTCTGCTGCCCCCACACTGGGTCTGTGCCCATCCCGGAACCAGCACCGTGGTGCAGTTCAGGAAACATCTGCCACCAGGCTGGGGCTCCTGCAGCTGCCCTGGTCCCCTCCTCACCCCCTCACGCCCTGAGAGCAAGGCCTTGGAGGACACTTGTCCCCATGCTGAGCCCAAACTGGGAGCACCCCCAGCCAGGGTGTGTCCTGGGGACACAAGGACACAGGGACATGAGGACACAGCGACACCCCATCCATTCCTCATATACAGGCTTCTGAGGCAGTCCTCAGGCCTGTCCAGAGCATGCTACAGAGGGCACTGCCACCTGCCCCCAACAAGGCTGAGGACAGCTGTGAATTCAGCACTCAGCAGTGGCCCAGAGCTCTTTATAGGCACATTCACCTTAGCCAGGCACAGCAGCAGTGCCTGTTTTCAAAACTGCTGGGCAGTTTTTTATCCTCTCCAGGTATTTTATTGCCCTACTGATATTGTCTCCTGCCACTATCTGGGACTGGCAGCTGGGCTTCTGGGTCACAGAGTCTGGGTGCTGGCTGTCAGCAACAACATTTCTTCTCTCTCCTCCATCCCTCTAGAACCTTGACCCGGGCAGGCATCCATTTCCTCCCCAGAAGGATGTGCCAGCAGCTGCCCAGCCTCCGAGTCCTGTGAGTAACCTGTGTCTCTGTCCTGCCTGCTCCTTAAAAAAATGCCCTCAGAAACAGGGATTTCCTTTTGTCTAACTCAGGGAAAGGACCAGCTGTGGGAGACCATCCTGTAGTTCTTGCTCACATAATCTTTTCCATGCAGAAATCACCACCTTCTTAATCACTGCTTTGAGCACTTACTTGTTCTTCAGCTTGCTGCTTCATCCCAGCATGATGCTCTGGTCTCAGGACTGTGTCAAGCACTCCTTGCTCTGCATCAGTAGGAACTGCACCCCTCCATGCAAGGGGCATAGACAGGGTACAAAAGGAGATGGCTAAGAATGGCCACAGCATTTCACAGCTTCCAGCTATGCTGAAGCTCTTCGCTCAAAAACAAGGGGAAAATCACCTTCACCCTCTGCCTCAGCCTTGGCTTTTTGCAGTTGGAGCTCCAGCAAGTGCCATCCCTAAGAGGAAGGATCCTGTTTATATCCTAGGAGGGATCAGGTCTGACCTGATGGAGATCTGTGAGGCCACAAGGCTGCATTCCCTCATGTGGGGCAGCACAGCCAGATCAGAGTTTTGCTTGGTCTCTGTTTCTTTAGCTCTGCCTGCTTAGCCAGGCACTGAATGACACTGGGGGGGTCATGCTTTCTCCTTTAGCTTGGTACATGATGAAATCAACATCTCAGAAAGGTTCTGCATCATCTCAGGAATCACACCCCTGGTTCCTGAGGTCCCTAGCTATGTTTGCAGTCAAAGACATCCTCAGGAAATGAGTCATGAGCCAGATTTATACAAGTTTGCAGCCTTAGGGCAGCAACAAGCTTGCCTCTCATCAGTCTTTATACAAGCAAGCTGAAAAAGAAAACAAGTTTGTTCCAGGAAAGCAACAGGAATGAATTCTTGATCACGGAAATTGGAAACAAGAGTAAAACATAAAAATAAAAGAAGACAATTTTTAACTTGGGAGATGACAGGCTTTTGGTTCCAGATGTCCCTGTAGGGAAGATCTCTCATCTTTAGACATCTGGACCGATTCAATGAATGACTTGCTACAGAACTGCAGCCTTTGGACTGGCCCAGGCTGTTGGGTCCCAAACCTCTGTTTATGTTCTCAAGTTATCAGACTGCAAGCCCTCACAGCAGAGCCTGTTCTCTGTGCCTATCCCCCCATGTGGGAGAGTTTTATTGGGACACACCACCTTGTTCCTTGCTTCTTGTTCCTCTGCCCTAGTGAACTTCCTTGATATTAATTGCATTGCTTTCAGGGTTTGGAGAGAGAGTATGTGGGCCAGTGTTTATGCATGTTTACATCTCTCTTGCCTTTGAAATGCCTTGCCCCCCCTCAGTGGCTGTTCTCTCGAGGCAGCCATAGGAGCCATGACTGTGACACATCTGACCATAGATGACATAGTTAAAGCTGCATTTCTGGCCTCACACCACAGTGTGGATTCTCTGCAAGGATCCTGCACAGGGACTGTAGGGCCACAGCAGAGGCAGAGGATCATGGCCATCCTGGGATGCCACCCATGCTGAGCCCAGCACACACAGGCAGGGCAGCCTTTGGCATCAACCTGGCATCATCCTGCTGCTTTCCTCCAGAGCTCCTGCTCAGGGCAGAGATTCCATGTAATCATGGTACATCCTGAGATGGAAAGGACCCACAATGATCCCTGAGTCCAGCCCCTGGCTCCTCATAGAACACCCCCACAATCCCATCCTGTGCCTGAGACAGGTGTCCAAATGCTCCTTGAGCTCTGGAAGATATGTCTTTCTTCCCAAGCAGAAATTGGTGAAACTCCCCTGAGCAGAGCTGAAGTCCCTTGATGCCATCAGCACCTTCATCCTGGTGTGTTCCTGACAGAATATGAGTGACTGAGGCTGCTCTGTTTGTAGATTCTGGGCTGCACCTGGTTATCCTCACTCTGGAGGAACCAGAAATAACTGGGGCTGGTTCTCCCCCATCACTGTTAGCTAAGCTACAGCCCTGTCAAACCAAATGAATTGACACAGGGACCAGGGAAAACTGACTGATGTTAAGGCTCTTTCCCCATCCTGAGCCAAGCACAAAACTTTTGCTTGCTTTTCCCTCCCTCCTCTCCACCATGCAAAACTGGTGGTGAGTGGGTTTGCAATAAAAAAAGAAGAAGAAGAAAAAAAAAAAAAAGAAATATTTTAGGAGCAATCTATTGGCAAAAAGATGGAAACAAAGTTTGGAAAGTCGACAGAGAAACCACATACAAAAGTTTACCCTGGGGCAAATTTCCCTTGAACAACCACAAATCCAGTCTCTGCTAGTGGGGGGAAAGAGCTAGGTTTAAACATTGCTCCTTACCCAGCCTTTTTCAGCTTCAATAAATTCTCATTATGCTGTGCCAGGGTGGGTTTTCCTCTGACTATCAAACCACTCTACTCTAGATGCTGACATGACACTGGGCCATGAATAAGTGGGAAGAGGAGTTTGCCACAAACTTCTTTTGACTGACAGCACTTGAAGCAACAAGGGCCAGAGGTTTTCAAAGTCTGTAATGTCCTGAACCAAAATCCCTGCCAATGCCACAACCCCTTCCCTAACCTTGGGAGAAAGCCAGGGAAGGCTGAAAGGGGAGCAGGCAATGGGCAGTGGAGTTGCTGTGCCAGGAGGGAGGAGAGAAGCTGGCTTGTCAAAACCTCCCCAGGCTCTGCAGTCACATCTGCACTTTCTGCAAGCTCTGGCAGAAATATCTCTGTGCTGTGCCCACAGAAAGCAGGACTGTGCATGGCAAAAGTGGCAAGGGAAGATTTCACAGCTGGCTTGAGGCTGGGGAGGACAAGCCCATCCCAGCTGTACCAGCAGCTCCATCAGTCCACAGGCTGTGCTGCAGGGAGCTGGGCTGGGGATGGGTAAATCCTGGGGCAGCCCTCGCCCTGCACTGAGACACCCAGAGCCAGCATCAGGTGCAGGCTGGAGATCCCACTCACTGGGATTACTAAAAGTGGAGCTGTGCAGCATGAGGTGAGGTCACCTCACTCTCCAGCAGCACCTGGCTTCCAAGGGAGGGCTCAGGGCACTGGCTTGTGATGTCCCAACATTCCTGGACTCTCCTTTCCTCGCAGAGAGCTGTCACACAACCAAATCGAAGAGCTGCCCAGTTTCCATCGGTGCCAGCAGCTGGAGGAGCTGTGAGTATGGAGAAGTCCTTGTCTGTGCTATGCTCTGGGGGAAAAGGGCTGCTTTGAGGGGAGGGGCAGTTCCCACACAGAGAATTTCCTAAGCACTGGGAAAGTTGGGCATTATAACTCACTGTTTGGAGTGCAAAGGGACCTGAGCTCCACTCCTTGCCCTTGTGCACATTCAGAATAAAAACACATTGCCTGTACATAGGAGCTTAATTCAGTCAGGTCCTTTCAGAGGTCCCAGACACTTCAAACAGAAGTAGGATGTGACAGCCCTGAATTCACATCACTCACTCCAGTCCCACTATGAGCTAATCAAGAATGGGGTTTATGTCCACCATAAATGTCTTCTGCTTCAAAGAGGGGCCCCATGCCACGGGCACAAAGCAGCTCTTATCCAGCCTGCCCAGGACCAGCCCCTCCTGAGAGAAGGGGGATTCTTTCCTCAGGTGTAGCTCTTGAACTGGATGCTCTCCAGGGAGGCACTGCTGCTGCTCTGAGTCAAAGTTATTCACATTCAGCTCTAAGTGTCTGGAAATCTGGCCCTACACTTCAAATAGAAGTTCTTGGCCTTTTTGTGAAAAACTGTTTTAAAAAATTAAGATGGACTCCATGATTTTATACAGAATTCTGCTACCTGGAAGAACAGATGTATGGGAGTAGCATCCCCATTAAAAAGCCCACAGAAGAGGTTATCCCTGCTCTCTGTAGCACCCCGGCCTGCATAGTCAGACCAGCTCATCCAGCCTTAGCAAACTGGACATTAGAACACTGTGAAACTACATGGAAATGAGAGTATATAGCCCCTGCTGCCTTTTATGGCAGCTGTGTGAGTACCCCCAGGAAAACATCTGAAAAAAATAGAAAATACACCAAAAAAAGAAAAATGTTCAGAATTTCAAACCTGTAGTTTCACACACTCTGCCTAAGTTCCTTCTTACAAAATTTTATAATATGCCAAATTAATATAATATGCTTAATATTCATATAAAATCACATTTAATCCCAGTTTCTGGCTAATGAAGTAAAATATATTATACCTATATACCATCAATTAATAATTTTTATTATTTATTTTTTTATTTATGATTATTTTTTTATCAAGGGAGCAAAATGAGTATTTGGTCCCTTAAACCCAAAGTTTTTGTCCTGTAAGCCCCATCCCCACCAAGCATCAGCATTCCTGATGGTTTGGAACAAGTCTGGTGGTGCCTGGTGGCACACAGACATCTCAGGTGTGCCCTCACTCTGCTGTAACTGTGGGCGTGCAGATCTTTACCTGCACCACACATGTGATTCCTCACATCTAAACACCCTAAATTATTTTTGTCAGCCTTGCTCCAATACCCCTCCTGCTCAAATTCCACCTCTTCCAATCGGTGAGACCCCCAAATTTGTGCCCAGATCTTCCAGTGGCCTCCACATGAAATCTTGGCTAGAGGTAGGAGCAATGTGGCTATGTGGGGAACCAAGGGAGCTGCTCAAGTGCCCACCTTTGAAACGGGAACATCTGGCCAAATACCAGCTGAGACATTACAGCCAGCACATGAGGGTCCTTGTGTGAGATGAGTCACTATAATTTCTGAGTCTAAAGGCAGGTTAACGACCTGAGAAATGCCCAGGGAGCTGCTAAGTGGAGCACCAGGCAGTGGTCTCCCCTTGCAGAAGGTCATAGATGGGGGGACACTGCTTCTGCAGGTCTGGGAATTCATGATGGGCATTCTGCAGGAATCTTAATAAGTATTTACCACTGTTTCACACTAGGGATAACAAAACTGAGGAACTGAACCTTTCCCACAAGGTGCATGTTTGGAGCACCCAGGATGCCCCTTAGGATGTGGGGAGTGTGTAGGTCAGACAGCAGAGGCTGTGTGAACTCTCACCCTGCTCTTTCTCATTCCCCAGGGGATGAAGGAGCAAGAAAGGAGATGTGGCTTTGACATGTTTTGCTGCTCATCTTGCTTAATTCTTGAAATAAGAATAGGTCTCCCAAGCACAGCAAATTCCATTGTGACAGTCTGCTGTACTGGGACAAAGATCTCCATTAATGTAGGAATGCTGCCTTCAGCTCTCTTCTCAAACCAGGTTCTGTTTTTCCAGAGGTCTCCAGCACAACAAGATCCATGAGATTAGAGCAGACACCTTTGTGCAGCTGATGGCTCTGCGCTCCATGCAAGTATTGTCTGCCAGGGGACCAGCTGGGGTCATGCTGGGGAGGGGGGACTGTGAACCCACATGGACTTCCCACAGGTGGGAAGTTCCCAACCTGCCTCTGTCTCTGCTGGGAGGCTTTTCTGTTCTGCCTTAGAAAAGAAGAGGGCACAAACCTTTCTTTTGGCTTCCCCTGCGCCTGCAGACCCCCCTCCTTACCCACACCCCTCATGCTCTCACCACTTGTTGCAGCTCTGCCAAGTGTTTTGGTTTGAAAGACAGGTGTCTCCTAAGGCAGAAACCTCTCTTGAAATGGAAAATGTAAACCCCTCCTTCCAAATTAGTATAATTTTTAAATTAAGGGGTTCTCAGACAAAGATATGGGAATAAGAATAACAGTTCTTTACTAGGAAAATTAAAAATATAGTAATACAAAAAACAAAACACTGACAGAGTCAGAATCCAAGCTGACACCCCATCAGTCAGTCAGGGTGTTGGCAGCAGTCCCATTAAATGGTGGCTGCAGCCCTCCTGCAGTGACAGGTGTGGTTCTGTTGGAGCAGTGCTCCTGTAGAGGGGTGTAGTTTTCCTCCAAAGGTCCAGTGATGATGTAGAAAGGGTCTGGTTTTCCTCTGGAATCCAGTGAGAAAAGGCTGCTCTGATGTTCCAAATCTCAGATTTTATCTAGGTAGGAAATGCTTGGCTCCTGCCCCTGGGTGGAACATCTCCCAATGGGATGATGGAATTTTATCAGTCATGCAGTGGGACTCAATGGCCCTTTAACAGGAGATATCTCCCTGGAGGAAGGATGGGCTGTGGAAAAGAGAAAGAACACTGCTCCACCTGGTATTTAACAGATGGTGATAGAATACATAGTACTGGTCACATCCTGTATTGCAACCTAAGACACTAAGGCAGAGCCCACATCACAGACAGGCCTCCTGAATGCCAGGAAGAACTCAGGACAGGGATTTACCCCAGTGGACCTCAGAGCCAGCACCCACTGTCCTACACAGGCTGGTCCTGGGCCACCTGGAACACCCATGCAGGGCATCCTGTTTGGTTTGAAAGTTCCTCCTCACAACTCAAAAGCTTGTGTTCCACAGACCAAATGCACCCAAGCATGCACTTCCCACACACACACACAGTGACCTCCTGAGTGCTTGGCACCTTGGAGAGCTGGCAAGGCCCTGAAGGGCACAATTGGCTCTGACATCTGGGAAGAGCCCTGACAGTCTTTATTTGCTGTTCTGTTAGGAAATGAACTAAACCACACAAAATCTTTTCCATGGTGCAGCAATGTGTGCGCCATTTAACAGCCCAGCATTCCTGGGATCTCCTGAATGTCACATACACTATGGTTACAACTGCCCAGGAACACTGAGGTGTGGCAGGGGACACTGCAGACACTCAGGGAAACATGAGCATGCTGCCCCAGCCCAGTCATACACACACAGCTGAGCAAGCTCTGGCATGACCTTTGGGTATGTTCTGGTCCCCATGGAAAGGATTCATCCCACCCAGTGTCACACACATCTGAGCAGGTATCTTGGCTCCTGTAGAGCTGCAGAGATGAAGGTTGTCCTGTAGTCAGCCTTAGGGCAAGAAATGTGTCCCAGTTTGCTGGTTTCCTCTATACTAGTGACAGAGGGAGTAGAGCCCTCTCACTTGGATGGAGGCAGAGCTTATTGAGGGAACTCAGTGAATCCAAAGTACCTGTACATGGCAAGAGACAATCTAAAATCACCTTCCCCAGACCCCTGGCACTATCTGGCCTTGCTGGACCCATCACTGTGACTGCACTGGGGATGCTCTGGCACTAGGACACATTGGCAACAAATTCCCAAATTTACAGAAATTAAGCTAGAAAATAACCTTTACCATTGGTCCTTTTCCATTGTTCCTTCCCCATTGGTCTCAGCAGAGGAGCTCCTGCAAGGCAAACTCTTGTGCCCTTTGTTAGAAACCACCTATATACAGACCCAGACTTGTCTGTGGGGAGCTGTAATGGGGCAGAAATTGCTGCTGACCAAGGGGCTACAGATCCCACATGTGCTCCCACCTGAGCCCTTGGCCAGGCTAGTGTCAGCAGCTCCACTGCCCTGCTCTGCTGTCTTCTTACTGCTGTGTCCTTGCCTTGCAGAGACCTGAGTTGGAATTACATCCAGTTTATTCACCCAGAGGCCTTTGTGACCCTGCACTCCCTCACCAAGCTGTAAGTCACAAGGATATTTCTTTCACAGTAGATAGGAGGTATCTGAGGACCTCAGACTGACTCCCTGGGCTACCAGAACACCTGAGATATAGATGTTGCAAGACTGATGTGTTGAGGTGCATGTCTCAGCACTGATGTGGACAGAACAAATCCCAAGGTTTCCTATTAATACTATTAATGAAGGGGTGATGAAGTGTAGAAGGGGCCATCTTCAAGATGCTCTCACCCTAGACACTTAAATCTCCATTTCCTGATGCTTTCATAGCCACCTGAGATGCCTTTAAGGAAGATCAGCACCATGAGCTGTTTCTGCAAGGGTCACTGCAGACCATCTGTGCTGGCTCTGGAGGCTCCCCAGTTCTCAGCCCCCTCTCTAAGATTCTTGGGTATTTTATGTGCTGGTGTCTGCACTCATTCCTGATCTACAATGGAGGAAGAGATGTGTGGGGTATGTATGTGCACTGTGAGGGAGACACCAGCCAGAGCTTTCAGCATGGCCCCACTAACCCCAGTCCCTCATTTTCCCAAGGACTGCAGTGTTTTTCTCCAGAGGCTCCAAATGCAGCATCCAGCCCCGTTTCAGCATCACATCAAGGGAGCAACTGAGGCAGCGCTCTCTGCTTGGCTGAGATACCACTGACAGCAGAGCCCTAACCTTAGTCTCCCTCTGCTTTCCCCTCACCAGGGACTTGACTGACAACCAGCTGGTCACGCTGCCCCTGGATGGTTTGGCTGGACTGACCCATCTGAAGCTCCAAGGCAACCCAGCTCTCTCTGAGCCCTTCACCAAGGAGAGCTTCCCAAAAATGAGGTACTTGGACCGTTGGCACTTTCACTTCTGGTGTTCAGCACAGCTTGTATTTGCTAGCAGCCCTCAGCCCTCCTGCTCTCCTTGCCCATCTCATGTTTTCTCCATGCTTCCAGCCCCATGGGTAGAGGAAAATCCATGGGCTGCTAACACATCTCATCTTTAATATGTTCCATGGGAGAGCAGTGATGTGCTCCCAGGCCACCACCCCCACCCCAAACACACACACACAAGTGGAAAGCATGGAACAGGCCCAGCTCAGGGCTCATCTCAATGGAAAACATTCCCAGAAGCAGTCCTACCTAATGACATCCAGGTTTTCTTCCATAAACTCTGCTTGTGTGGTCGTGTCTTGTCTGTTATGGATTAACGAGGAGCCTGAAGGGATCAAACTGATCAAGAAGAGGCTGCAAAAGGCTCAGAGCAGAGTGCTATGCTCCAGGCTCAGACTTTCCTGGGTCCTTTCCTTGGCTCCTGAGTCTCAGTGTGGCACCTGCCCTCTTAGAGAGCCATGGTCCAGAGAACACAAATTCCTCTCAGATTAAGTCATCTCTTGCTTGGGTTTCCCAGGAAGTTCCCTTCTAGCCAGGAATGCACGAGCTGATGCTCCCACTCATCCAGAATGGGTTCCCAAAGCTGGAGCTTCTCCAGTTTACTCACAGGTCTGGGGTCACAGGTCACTGCACCAACACAGAGCTTAATAGCTCGGGCCTGAGGAAAAGTGTGGAGCTCTCCCTTTAGACTGCCTCAGCAGTGGTGCCTGCAGAGCTCTCTCTTCTAACCTTTTTAACTCTTAGCTGGGATCTGCTGCATGACTGGTTTCCAAATGGCAGGGCATTCCAGAAGTTTTTGGAGGGTTTTCCACACCCAAGGTCACAGAACAATAGAATGGTGTGGGTTTCTTTAAATGAAACATTAAAGCTCATTTAATTCCAACCCCTGCTATGGACAGGGACAGCTTCCACTAGCCCAGGTTGCTCCAAGCCCTGTCCAGCTTGGCCTTGGACACTTCCAGGGATGCAGTAACCACAGCTTCTCTGGGCAGCCTGTGCCAGAACCTCACCACCCTCACAGGGAAGAATTTTTTTCCAATATCAAAGCCTGCCCTTTCCAGTAGGAAATAAGGATTCCTTGTCCAGTTCCTCCAGACTCTTGTCCAAAGTTCCTCTCCAGCTTTCTTCACAGAACCATAGAATCAGAGAATCATTAATGTTGGAAGAGACCTCTGAGATCATGGAGTCCAACCTGTGCTGAATCCCCACCTTGTCACCCAGCCCAGAGCACTCAGTGCTACATCCAGTTGTTCCCTGAACACCTCCTGGGATGGGGACTCCACCACCTCCCTGGGCAGCCCCTTCCAGTGCCTAACAAGCCCTTCCTTGAAGAAATGCCTCCTGATTCCAACATGAGTCTCCCCTGGTGTAGTTTGAGGTAATTTCCTCTCTCACTGCTGCTTTGTGCCTGGGAGAAAAGACCAAACCCCACCTTGTTACAATCAATTGTGGGGAGTGAGAAGGTCCCTGCTAATGAGGGGGAGCTTCCTTTTCTCCAGGCTGAGGCCCCTCAGCCACTCACCATATGATTTACTCTCCAGATCCTTCCCCTGCTCCATTTCCCTTTTCTGGATTGACTCCAGCCCCTCAACATCTTCCTCGAAGTGAGGGGTCCAGAACTGGACACAGGACTCAAGCTGTACCCTCACAAGTGCCAAGCCCCTTTAGGCCCTGCAAAGGGGTCTAAGATCTCCCTGGAACCTTCTCCTCTCCAGGTGAACACCCCCAGCTCTCCCAGCCTGGCTCCAGACCCACTCCAGCAGGCAGTCCCTTGTGCAGGGTGGGTCAAGTTCAGCACTTCCAGGGTGTTTCTCCTCTAAATTAGTTCCATTGGCATCTCTTGAGCTGGTTTGGATTTGTACCAGAGAAACTGAGCCTGCAGCAGTGCTTCAGTGAACCATGCCAGGCAATGGACCCATTAACATTCCCTAAATTCTGGGGTACTGCCATTAAATAGCCTTACTCTCGAGGCATATGTCTGGAGGAGTCATCTGAGAGCAGTTCTTAGCCTTGCTGGGAGGATCTGCACCTCCCTACCACCTTTCAATAATAGGATCTTATTTGGAGCTTATAACAGGAAACGAGCTTGTATACAGAGTTTCCAGACCCTCCTGGAGCTCAGCCAGAAATGTTTGAGAACATAAAACAAAAGCATATTTTTAGAATATAGAGTTTTACCATATTTACTGATCTTGTCAGAGGACCTTAATTGTCTGGAAAACCTGGGGTTCCTTTGCCTTCATCAGCAGTCTCCCTGACTTCCAGCAAAGCCAAAAATGCAGCTGCTGGCACACAGCTTGGTATTGCAACCAGATGATGCTCAGCTGCTGTTGAATTAACCTTGTAATACATGTTTATAATTAGCAACTAACAATTCAACTGTCAAGTAGAAATCAGACGTATTTAAGTAACTTGCTTCACTTTGGAGACCTGAGAATTCCCTGCCTGAGCTGGGACTCCTGGAACTGGAGATTGAATGTACCTCAACAACAAGCAAGGGAAGCCTTGCTCTAAGGAAGCTTCTCCCCTTCAACGAGAGGAAGGATACCTAGAAAAACAGGGCCTTGGAGTAAAAATTGAAGACCATACATTGCATATTGGAGACGGCTAGTTGTTCTGAGGAGAACAGCAGAAGGGTTTTTAGGAGTGTATTTGTTTAGGAATGGTATTCTCCAAGTTAGTATTCCTGCTAAAACCATGCACCACTCACTCCTCCCCAAGTGGAGGCACAAAAGGCCAAGATCATGGGTTGAGATAAGAACAATTTACTGGAAACAGCAATGAGATAAGACACAAACAGTAACAGCAACAATATTAATAACAAAAATTATAAGAAAAAAATATTTACATGGAAAGCCCCCAACAACAAACAAATACCAAATGGCTACCCCATCATATTTTCTCCTTTCCCCCCAGCAATTAGTAAGATGGTACAGAAAAACCTCTGGGTCCTGGCCATGCTCCCTCACACCTACTGCAAAAATTAACCCTTTTCTGGCTGGAACCAGGAAAAGGAACTCTCTGGGAACTTTAGAGCAGTTTCCAAACCTGGTGTTTGACAACATTTCTATTGACTGACAGTGCTATAAGCACCAAAAGTGGATGAGTGCAGAGACACTATGGGCTGCCCTGGGTCCACACCCTGTCCTACATGGAGTTCTTCACTAAATCAAAGTCCCTCTCCACTGTAAGCATCACCATACAGACCAGCTTTTGTCATGTCAGCAGCACAGGTACCAAAACTGGAACAATAACAGAGAAGATCAGCTTGGCTCCTGCACAGGAATATCACAGAAATTCGTGGAGGGTTCCATATTTTTTTGACTCTGAGGTTAGCACAGCTGGTTAGAGTACAGTGCTAATAGCACCAACATTGTGGGTTGTGGGTGTGATCCCTGTGAGAGCCATTCACTTCAGAGCTGGACATGATGATCCTTGTGGGTCCCTTCCAACTCAGAATATTTTGTGACTCTGTATAGGTGAATTTCATCTTTGAACAACTGAAGGAACTAAGCAAAAAGTGCAAAGCAATGGAGAATCAGGTCATAGAGGGGACACACCTAAAGTTCTGCTTTCCTCTGTGCAGAGTCCTGGAGGTGCCATACGCCTACCAGTGCTGTGCCTATGGGAGCTGCAGCAGCTTCTTCAGGGTGTCCAGCCAGTGGGAGGCAGAAGACATGAGCCCTGAGGAGGAGGATCCCCACAAGAGGACCTTGGAACTGTTCCCAGGTCATGCTGATAACCATTGTGAGTAAACAGGGCTGAATGGTGATGGGTCCCTGGCAGGGCTGTGAGCCAGGGTGCAATCCTGCATTTGCAGGGGTGGTGCCACTGTTAGAGATGACACCTGCCTCAGAGAGGGCAGGCTGAGCCTTCTTCAACACAGGTGGCCCATTGCTTTGAAGGGTTTCATTTGGTGACCCTGCGTGGAAGAAAGAGTAGATCTGGCATATCCAAACTTTCACAATGTAGCCAAAGGACCTGGCAGCCCTCCACAACATGGACATGTGTGTCAGTGTGGCCTTGCTGGCTATGGAGGGAGAGTGCTCAAGGCACTGGAGCGTGGCTGAGACTACCTGGGACAACTGGGCTCGGTCATTAGACTTCTGGGCAATGTGGAACCTTTGGCAAGATATCAGTCTTTGTTCTTACATCATCTAGAGGGAGGACCCTGGGATTAATCTGAGTAAGAGAATTAACTCAAAGATCTGGAATATCCCACTGGCTGGAGGTACATAGACCTGTGTGTGTGCTACTTTTGTGCACACCCCTGGTGTTACAGTGAAGGTCAGGGTTAGGTGTGACAACAGGACATGTTTGGGGAACGCAGCACAGAGACTGGCTAAGGCAAGGAATAAGGAGCTCAAACAACACTTTCTGTCCAAGAGTCAGTTTATTCTGTGCTCCAAAGTGCAGCTCTGCACAGACTGCATATGGCCAGTTCCAGGAGGCCAGCAGAGAGTGCAAGGCATCCCTACACTCCCACTCCACAGCACAGCAGCAGCTCCAGCACAAGACTGGTGTGATCCCTCTGCAAGAGAATCTCAGAATAACGTAAGGAAAAACATGAACCTTTGCTTCCTCTGTAACTGCTGGAGAGTGCAAACAGCATTTCAGGACACAGCCTGGATGCTGCTTCTATTTATATATTTTTGTAAATACAGTGCACTTCCACGGTCTGAGACATCCTGTGGGTAATTCCACATGGTAGATGGAGGGAGGGCTGTGCCCCTGGAGAGCCCCTGACCCACCTGCTCTCAGGAGCACTGAGCATCCAGCCACAGCCAGGGGCTCTGCTGTGTCCCCCCACACCTTGAGCAGGCAGGACTGGAGGCATTCACAGACCCAGAGCTATTGCACACTGTGTTATGGGCAGGACGACCAAGGCACTTTGTGACACAGCCAGCAGGTGACCCACAAGCCCTGTACTCCTGTTCCTGTGCTGATCCTTCACAGCCTTAGAATAAGCTTTAGACATGCAGAGTCCGGCCAGAGGACAGCAAATGTGATTCCTACTGGCATGATGTGGCTCCAGGAAGCATGGTAGACTTGGTGGTAACACTGGCCAGACAGTACAGAGGAGTCATGTTACAGTCATTGCTTCAGGATTTTATTCTGAGCCAGGTCATTTTTTCCATCATTAATGCAGCCCATACTGTAGGAGTCTAGTGCAGATAGTTGTTGGGTTTGAAAAGCAAATTACAGCATTTGTGGAAAGATCTAGTTTGTGACAAGGGGCCACAGACCTGCTTTTGCTCAGTACCAAAGTCTTTGATGTCCCAAAGGATGCTCTCACCTGGCCCTGTCAGCAGACCAAAACCTAGCACAGGGTCCCAGGCCTCCAGGCCAGTCTCAGCCTCATGGATGGTGTGTTCATGAAATGCTGGGATCAGGGGAATGCTGACTGATTCTAAGACATGCCAAATGAGACTATTTGCAGCTCGTAAAGGCTCCCATTTTCAGATGTTAAAGCATTGGATCTGTTTTGAAATATCAAAACACAGAGGTGCAAATGTAAAATGCACAGGAACATCATTCCTTATGATGTGCAGCTTTTGCAGATGGCTTTCCAGACCTCCAGCAACAGGGTCTGCTCTTCATCATAAGGAGTTTGTGATATTGCTGTTTTACTTAATTAATCATTGCTTTATTTCTGTTCCCTGTGATTCCTTTCTGACAGCCACTGGTGGTATTTAGCTGGGTTATATGAACCTTCTAACACTTTCTCATTAAAGAGGAAAAAAGCTCCCGAACATTCCTTTCATGCAAGAGGGAAAGTGGTCTGCTGAAGAGAAGATGCCTCAGGGCTGGGTCACAGCAGGGTCCAGCCAGGCTTGTCAGGGCACTCAGATGCTGTGGGAGAACTTGTGAGAGGGACAGGGAGCACTTCCAGACAGCTCTGTCCTCTCAGCCTTGTGCATTGCTTTCGGTCCTTCCCAAATGAATCCACAGAATCCCAGGCTGGGTAGTGAAATGCAGCTTGTCCTGGGCAGCCATGTAGGGACAAGAAATGGCTTACAATGCCCAGCCCTGCCCTGCCTGTGCCTCCTACAGCCTCTCCTGCCCCCATATCCAGCACCCATCCTACAACCAAGTCCAGCACCCGAGGCACCACCTAACTCCAGACACAGAACACAGAGGGTGCCACGGATCCCAGGGCCAGACCAGCTCTTCCCCATCCTTCCAGGGCCCTGGGTGCCTGGGAACACCCCCTACATCACCTAAGTAGGTCCATTCACATCTGAGTAACAGCCCCCTGAGGCCCAGAGTAGTGTGGTCAGTGCATGTCTCATCATTCAGTCACCTTGACAAAATGGATATTTAAGGTCTCACATCCAGCACTTTTAATGTTTGGGATATCATAGAATTCTTGAATTGTTTGGGTTTGGGAAGTACCTTGAAGCTCTTGTCATCACCACTCTGCCATGTGCAGGACACCTTCCACTACTCAAGGTTGCTTCAAGCCCCACCCAGCCTGGCCTTGAGCACTTCCAGGGATGGGGCAGCCACAGCTTCTCTCCCACTCTCTTGGAGCCCCTTTAGGCACTGGAAGTGTCTCTAAATGCTGGGGCCTTCTCTCCCTCAGGCTGGGCAATCCCAGTTGTCTCAGCTTCTTTGATTACAGCTGGCAGTGTTTAGCAGGCACCCCCTGCCCCAAGCCTGTCCCCTGTGGCTGAGCAGGAACCCAAAGATGGCTCGGGGGCCTGTCACCAGGACAGCCCCCAGCAGCTCCCAGTAGCTCCCAACAGTGGCTGCAGAGGAGGGCAGGAAAAATGCCCTGGGGCCCTTCCATCACCATCCCAGCACCTCCCTTTGGGACCTCTGGTTTGAGGATAAAAAGGGATGTATTCACTTACAAGCACATGTTTGCAGCGATGGAACAAAGCTACGGGAAGTGAGAAGGGAGCACATGTGTACGGTTATCCTGGGCACTGGGACACTGCTTCCCCCAGCCCAGCACCTCCAGCACCTTGTAAAGTTACTGATGGACTTCTGCAACCCCCTGCCAAACCCTGCAGGGTCCTTAGAGATACACTTCTGTCATTCGAGAAAGCTACTCAAAACCCAAAATAGGACCTGCCCAGGCCCCTTGCAGCCACCCACGCCGAGGAGAGGGCAGGTCCCTGCAAAGCCCAGGGACTGCCCTGGCTGAGACAGACAGGACAGAGGAAACAAGCAGACAGCACTAAGGGGAAAAAGCATTCAGCCCAGTGTTTTCTGTTCTACCCCTTCAGCAGCAATTCTGCTCCTCTTCCTCTCACTTGGTTTTTGGTACAGGCAGCTCTTTTCTCACGGAAAGGGCACTACTGGCAAAGTGGGTTTTTCCCATAAGACCTCAGAAAGTGGAGGCACCTCAGCAAAATTCAAATAAATAACAGTTTCTTCAAAATCAATGCAGCCTGCATTGCTAGGGCACAGCCATTTTCCTTTCTCCACAGTTTCCAGGCTGGAGAGGGACTGGTTTCTAGCAGTGGTACATTTCTTACTTTGAATCCCACTGTGTTGACTAAGGACTGCTTTGTAATTCCCAGCAGGCTCAGTAGTCCAGGCAAAACAAAAGATCATTCTTCACTGCATGAAAATGTTCAACCTGGGCTTAAAACCAGGCTTTGAGGAGAAAATTGATGGCACAGGTTACATTTTCTCAAGGGTTGGGTCTCAGCAGAGCACAGAAAGAGCAAGCCTGTGTCTGTTTTATTCGGGTACCATGACTGCACATCAGAGCCTCCACACTGTGGCTGGAAAAGACACTGGAGATTTATAAGACTATTAAATACAAGGATGAAATATTTTTCCATCCCACTGTGAGTGTTTCCTTGCCAGGCTCCAAAGCAGCAGTAGTATTTCAATTCTTACACAGACAGATTTTTTAAATGACCTTTTTTTCCAAAGCTCCCTGAAGCTGAGAAAGCCATGAAGCTTGTCAGGAGGCACTAAAGATAGCACATTATTTGTCATCATCCTTTAATCAAATTGTCCCAGTCACATTTCCAAACTATGCATAGTTCATGAGAGGCACCACTTGTAAACAGATTAGACATGTAAATCCCACTCAGGTCAGCCTTATCTTCAGTGCTGTGGAAATCTGCCTTCCTGGCCAGTGTCTAAGCTGCCAGCAGCACACCTGGGCTCCAGCATTAGTCCATTCATCCAAGGGAGAGTTCATCTCACAGCCACAGATCCAGCTCTCTGGCCAGTAGGCTGTAAGAAGAACAAAACCACATCCTTTCCCTTTCCTCCTGCTGGCAGAAAACCCTCTCAAGATCTCCACTGGGAGCTGAAGGCTGTGCTGGTGCCATGGGTGGGAACAGGGCAGCAGGACAGCAGCTCTCCTCACTGTGTCCCAGTGCTGTCAGCCAGCAGGACTTTGGGAACAGGAACAAGGAACAAAGCAGAAAAGCATGTCGTGCATTAGACTGAGGATGCCATTCACCCTGGTGACAGCCTACATTGAAAACACAGCTGAGGGCTTGGCCCCATTCCCTTCCAGCAGCTTCTTCAGCCAGGGTGTCTCTGCCTGACCCTCAGCAAGCCCCAGCCTGGCTCAGGGTGCAGCTGCCAGCATGACAGAGATGCTGGTGCAGGGCTGGGCCAAAACCCCATGGATGCAGAATCTGCAGCCACAGGCAACCAGTCTGCCCTCAGCAAATCCTGGAACATCCACAATTAAAAATAAGGTGCCACAGCCCCAAGATTTTACAGGGCATAAAACAGAGCAATAAATGTTTTGTTCCCTTGTCTCTTTGCTGCTGAGCTCTTTGGTGGTGGTGGCTGCTGACAAAAAATTTGTGCTGCAAGAAGAGGCTGATGGCTCTCTCTGAACAAAGCCCCAAAATTCCTGTTGATGAACAAACACTGGACAAGGCCTGCCCAGAAAGCTCCCACGGAGAAGATGCATTTGAAGGCTTTGTGTTCTGTAACCACACAGGCTGGAGTATTGCTTTACTTTTAATAAAGAGTTCTGGGAGGAGAGAACCACAGTCACACAGCTCTGGGATCTGGGGCTTTTATACTTCAAATGTTGAGAGTAACCTAAAAACAGAGGGCTTGGCTACAGTGCAACCCACCAACGTTTACAAGATCTCCCTCTACATCAGTGACTGCAGGGGACAAACTGTACACCAGCAGCTACTTTGAACTTGTAGGCTGGGAACTGGCTGGGAAGGTCTGTGTGGAGGACAGGCAGCAGCAAAAGCTCCTAGCCCAGTTAGCTCTGATGGTTCTGCTTGTTCTTATCTGAGCACCATTTCTTGTTCTCTCCTCCCCAGATGACCTAGATGCAGATGATCTTCAGTTGGACCTTGAGGAATCGAAGCTGCACCCCACTATTCAGTGCACACCAAGCCCCGGTGAGCAGCCAGGGAAATCTTTTGAGCAGAGTTGGGATCCTCTGACCTTCTCTAAATTCCCAGGAACCCCCAAGACCTTTCAGATCAGAAGCCTGATGGGTTGGGCTTAAGCCAAATGAGGGACAGGTGAGAAGTTTCCTTCTCCCCTCCTAGGAGGGGAAGCCCAGGTCAGAATAAGCCTGATCAGAAACCCCAGGTATCACCAGCTCCTTCATCCACCAACCTGCTGCACTCAGATGTGGCTCTCCTGTTCCCTTGCATGACTTACACTTGGCTTTGTCTCAGCCAGCCTGGACTATTGCAAGGCAGGGCCTTGTCCCTGATGTCCTGATCATACCTATGGCACTGCAAACTGCAGGGATACTTTGCTCTGTTTCTTGAGGAAGGGAGAGCAGGGAGGCACTGGACTGCACATGCTGGTTGGAGCTCATGGAGGTTGCTTTCTGATTTTGTCCATGTTCATAGCTCAGTGGGGTCCTACACAAGCATGCCTGGAGGCTGGAGAGGTCTGGTTCCAACCAGCCTGCTGTGGGACACTGGCAGGGACAGAGTTTTTACCAGTTGTTCTACTGGATTTGTTGCAAAAGGAACAAGATTTCAGCTGAAGGCATGTCCTGGGACTCTGAGCTTCACCTCCTTTGAAATGAAAAAGATTTCTCCATTTCCTCTAATTTTGTTTGCTCTCTACCACCTAAAACTTTTACCACCCTGGTTTGGTTTTTGCTGAGCCACTCACTGAAACATCCCAATCCCTCCCAGAGGAAATTTTGTGCTATTGCCCACTCTCTTTCCCCATTTTCTTCTTTATTCTTTGGGAAACAGCTTCTAGACCAGTCCTCTTTTCACCCCTCCATGACCTTCCCTTACTCACTTCCCCAACCATCCATTTCTATTCTTTCTTTCTCTTGACATCCTTCCATGTTCTGCCTGCCCAGACCCCTCTGACCCTTCCCTGCTATACCACCTCTCTCCCTCATGCCCAGACACTTCACCTCGTGGTTCTCATCCCCTCTGTGCAGAGGCCATTCATGCAGAAACAGACACCTCTTAGCTAAGGTCTTGAGTGTACAGAGAGAGGTTGGCAGTGCCTGAGCAGGATGCAGCATCCTGGCAGATCTCCACATCATCAGATCCCAGGGGCAACATGAGAAGGAGCAGGTAATGGTAGAGGGGCCTTGGGCCAGTCTGACAGCAGGAGCGTTGGTCAGTCTGGAGTCATGACCTTTTTACATTTTAGGAGCACTGATCAGTTTGCTTTTTCTTACATTTCATTTTGACCTCTCCCCGCACCTTTTTTCTGCCCTAGACAAGACATGAGAGGATGCCAGAGGCACTGCAGTGTGGGGTCAGGAGCACAGGGGAGAGCCAAGAGGCAGCTGCAGAAGCGGGTGGACAATGCCATATTTTCCTTGCCAGCTCTCAGCACTCACGTGGCTGATGGGGCCAAGAGAGGGCTGGGACACGGCCACCACTCTAAGCAAGCAGCACCATTGGAGAGAACCAGTTTCTGCTGAGTGTAACTTTGGGGTTTGTCTTTCAGGTCCCTTCAAGCCCTGTGATCACCTGTTTGAGAGCTGGATCATCCGCCTGGGAGTCTGGCTCATCGTTCTGGTCTCGGTGCTCTGCAATGGGCTGGTCATCCTGGCTGTCTTTGCTTCCCCCAGCTACCTCTCCCCAGTGAAGTTCCTTGTGGGCTCCATCGCTGGGGCCAACATGCTGACAGGCATCTCCTGCAGCATGCTGGCCCTGGTGGACACCCTCACCTACGGCCACTTTGCCCGGTACGGCGCCAGATGGGAGACAGGTGTGGGCTGCAGGGTGACGGGGTTCCTGTCCGTGCTGGCCTCCCAGGCTGCCATCTTCTTGCTGACCCTGGCTGCTGTGCAGTGCAGCCTCTCAGCCTCCTGCGTGCGACGCTACGGAAAGTCCCCGTCCCTAGGCAAGGTCAAGGCTGCTGCCTGTTGCTGCCTGTTGCTGTCCTCTGTGGCTGCCGTTCTGCCTCTCTTCTCCATTGGGGAATATGGAGCATCCCCTCTCTGCCTCCCATACCCCATTCCAGAGGGGAAACCCAGCACCCTGGGCTTCACTGTGGCCTTGGTGATGACAAACATGCTCTGTTTCCTGACTGTCACCGGCACCTACATCAGACTCTACTGCAACCTGCTGAAGGGGGAGTTCAGCGCTGTCTGGGACTGTGCCATGGTCAAGCATGTGGCCTGGCTGATCTTCACCAACTGCCTCCTCTACTGCCCAGTGGCCTTCCTCACCTTCTCCTCTACCCTCAATCTCTTCCTTATCACCCCAGAGGTCATCAAATCCATCTTCCTTGTGGTCCTGCCCCTGCCTGCCTGCCTCAACCCCTTGCTCTACCTGCTCTTCAACCCCCACTTCAGAGATGACTTCCGCCTGCTGAGGCAGAAAGGGCAGGACAAGGGCAGCTTCCCCCAGTCCTGCAGGGCTGATGACATGGAGAAAAGCTCCTGTGATTCCACCCAGGCTCTGGTGAACTTCTCCGACATCGACCACCTGTGTGAGACACCTGATTCCCTGGGAGTGCGCCCCATCCTTGACAGCTACAGCTTCCCCTCCATGACGCTCATCCCCTGCCAGCAAAGGGTGGGCACCAGGGGGAAGGAGAGGGGCTGCTCTGAGCATTGTCCCTGCCTTAATGACAGTGAGGTGCTGATAACTTCAGAGAGCCGAGATCTGTCTGGCAGCAGCCTCCAGATAACTTTCTTCCCCTCCCCACCCACGCCATCCTACACATCTCACTTATAAACCTCCTGGGAGCAGCTATGGGAACAGCCCCGCAGCACACGCCGAGGGCCAACATCAGTGCCGAGGGGCCAGCAAGGTGACACAAATTGCTCCCTGAAAAGCACCAGTACAACCTGTCTACCCTCATCCCCATCATATCTGCCTGGGCAACAGGCATCGCTCTGCCAGCTGCCCCTGGCCTAGAAGGGCTCTAACTGAGCTCCAGACACTCAGGGCTGGCCATGGGAGGAGACAATCCCTGTGTGAGTCTCACTTCTGCTAGGAACTGCCTGGGAGAGAGCCCCACTTGCTCAGAAAGAGGGTCAGTGAAACCCTCCTCCTGCTCACCCTGCAGCATCACCAGCCAGGAGGAGCCTGCAACAAAGCCAAGCTTGTCTTCTCAAGGCAGAGACCTCTTGGCCAAAGCCATCTCCGGCTCTGCGGCAACCCCTGGAAATGGCCAACTGTGATGATGTGGACACCCACAGGAACCCTAGGCTTTGTCTTCTAGGGCTCTCTGCAGGTCCCGTACACTCCTGGAAATGGGCTGGTGTCTGTCTCACACCACCAAAAGCAGTGTATTCATGTGTACACCTGAATTTTGGACCACCTCTACTCTGGGAATCCCCATTCACTCACTGGGAGCCCTGTGGGTTGAACACAACCCTCACTTCCAGCCAAGACCAGGAGCTGGGGATGCTCAGCCTTTCAGTCTGACCCACAGTGTCTCACAAGGGGTCTCTAAAACCCACAGCAGCCAAACCCAAACAGTTCCCAGAAAAACCCATGTGCTCTGCCTGAGGTCACTCAGCAGCACCAAGCCAAGGCACCTAAGGGCACATCAGGCCCCCTCCGCCTTTGCCACTAGCCCCCTTCAAAAAGCACAGCATACCTGGGGCATTCCTACCTGTAGTCACCTGGCTTCTGGTCAGACATGGTGAAAATGGGGTCTGGCTGCTGCCTCATTGCCCCCAAACCTCACTCCTGGAAGAAGCTCTTGGTTCTGGGTACATGTCCCACACACAGTGTAGCCATTTTGGGGACTGCACGTGCCTTCTCCTATTTTAAGGGCAGGCAGCTGTAGATGGAGGAAACAGAAATCAGCATTGTGGGATGGTGGCATCAGGAGGACACAGGCCACTGGGAACAGCCTGAAATCCACTCCCTGGAGCTCAGGGAACTCCCAAATCCATTGGCTCCATCACAAACCCTCCCAGTGTCACCCAGTGAAGCAGGGAGCGCTGTGCTCAGAGCTCAGGCCCTGGGCAAAGCTTTGGTTCTGCTGACATTACTGAAGCTGTTTGTCACTCACTTTCATGAGATAATAAATGAGCCCCCTTGCTGACCAGTGGTTGGTTTCTGTCCTCTTTCGTGTGAGGAGCACCTTGGTGGTTCTCTTGGCAGCTGCTGCACCTTGGGTGTCATCTGAGTGAGAGCTGGAAAATTGTATTGTGCCCACATGAGCTGACACCACCCTCCCCACCCCTGTTCTCAGGAGGGAAGATCCAAATCACACATTTTTGTGCAGCAGGATTGTAGCACCAGGTGCCTCTCCAGGTCCCATGGAGACACTCCCATGAGCTGTACCCTGTGATCTGCTGCTCAGGGCTTTGAGTTCATGAATGGGACAGAGTCTGTGGCATAAAAGTGTAAGGACATCATATAACAGAGTCACAGGGTCTCCCATGCAAAGCCAGACTCACCAGCCAGAACCTGGCTCTGCTTCTCTCCTCTGTACTTGAGGCCTGTGGTCTTATCTCAAGATGAAAAACTTGAGAGATAGCAAGAGATCAGGGGAACAAGATCCCAGGATTAGAGAAGGTGGGATCCCCAAATTTAGTGACAAATTTCTGCTACAGTCTTCAGGTGGGAACTGTGAAAAACAGTCTCTGTTGTAAGACTTGAATCCAGATCCAGACTTCTTGATGTCCTACACATGCTCAAAATCCGTTTTCATGTTTGGCTCATTAAAAACACAGAGCAAATTTCTTCCATGTCCTTAGGGCTGCTCATGTGCACAGGACTGGGAAAGACTCATCCTAGGTCGATTTCCAGGAGCAAAATGCTCCTTTTGGAAGTGGGATCAACCTCCTGGAGCTAGATCAGAGGAGGACTACAAAGTTGATTATAGAGATGAAGCATGGGAAAAGGTTGAGAGAATTGAGATTGTTCAGTCTGGAGAAAAGAAGCTCCAGGGTGACCTAACTGGGGCCTTCCAGTACCTGAAGGGAGCCTGCAAGAAAGATGAAGAGAGACTGTTTACAAGAGCCTGGAGTGACAGGTCAAAGGGGAATGGCTTCAAACAGACAGGGTGTAGGTTTGATTAAATACTGGGAAAAAATTCTTCCCTGTGAGGGTGCTGAGGCCCTGGCACAGGTTGCCCAGAGAAGCTGTGGCCGCCCCATCCCTGGAAGTGTCCAAGGCTAGGTCGGATGGGGCTTGGAACAAACTGATGTAGTGGAAGGTCTCCCTGCTCAAATTCCCCAGCACATATCCTTACTCCATAAGGAAAACTCTAACTGGAAGACACCCTAAAATAAACACCCCTGAAATAAACAGTGACACCCTACTGTCACTGACACAAGAAGCATCATTACAAGCCACAGACGAACTGGAACACACTGAAATCCCCAGCCCTTCACTGCTGCTGGGAGTATCTTCATGCAGTCACTGAGGTACCCAAATGCACACAGGGCAGAAGCTGCCCCCAACAGAGGGACATGGGAGTTCTCCAAGGGCACTAGGCCATCAGGGAACAGCCCTTCATCATGATGGCAGCAGGAACTGAACAGTACTGTGAACAAGAGCAGCACAATGCTTCATGGCCAGTGTAGCAGAAATGGAGTCCCTAGCAGGTACAGAGGGTTCCCAAACTGTCAGATGCTGTGCACAGCTCCTGTACATGCCAGGCTGTCATGACTGGAGAGGCCGTGAGGTAAAGGCAACATCTTCCTTTTGGGATCACACAAGTTACAGCACTCATCCAAAGGGTCTCCATACAGTTTCAGCCTAGTAAGTGTCTCAGGTGGT